>NW_006203772.1:551447-583121 GCF_000334495.1 Tupaia belangeri chinensis
CCCAGCCAAGGGGGGGCCGGGGAGCCAGCAGAGCGACTCGACAGGCAGCCAACTGGGGAGGCCCACTGGGAGGTCAGCCGCCGGGGATAGGCCAGCTACCCGCCGCCCCGGCTCCGGCGCGGCTCCTCTTTGTTAGCGCTACCCCCATCTCTTCTGGCCCCCACCCCTAGGCCGGAGCCAAACCATCCCGTAGCCGGGCTAGGTGATGCCGCGCCCCTTCTCCCAGTCCCCCGCCCCTCTCTCCCTAGGTACTAGGAGCCAGGCGACACCTCCAGAGTGCCCCTGACTTCCACAGCAGTTACTGCGGGGAGCCACCCTACAGTAAAAAGATGTTCCCCAGGCCTCTCTGCCTTGTCCTCCTTTTCCCAGACTAGTGAACTGCACTCTCTCATAACGGTGGACAGGTTCAGGCTTGCATATCAGATCAGCTACACACATCAATCCTCTCTGCCGAAAAGTCCTGCTTTCAGTGACGCAGAAATGGGGGGGGGGCATATTGATAAAGTATGAATCCGTAAGTTAATGGGGTGGAGGTTAGGGGGCCATACTTCAAATTATCCATAAATAAAACACACAGTTGGCTCTAACCTGTTTCAGATACAAGACATCTACATCCAATTAAAACTCCAAATAATCACTCTCTTAGCAGGTTTCAGTACAAATAGGAGAAAATACCTAAGTCTGGTTCAAATCATATACCTAATATGGGGGGAGGGGGGCGGGACTCAGCAACCATCAGGCTGCTGCCTAACTGGCAGGTTGCATCAACACTTCAATCACTAATCCCACCATCAGGGACAAAACGCTGCTCCTCTGAAATACACTAAAGACTGTACTCGCGTGTATTTTCTCCCCGTAGTGGTAGAGCAGTAGCACATGGGGCTCATCTAAGAAAGCCAAATAAAATGGGGTCAAGAGGGCCAGCTATTACCCAGGTTCACTTAAAAAAAAAAAAGTATTATTTATTTAATTTTATTCATTCATTTATTTTAACTTGACCAGAGAGAGAGACAGAGAAAGAGCAAAGGAAACTGAGAAAGCAAGCCACCAGGTCCAGGACAGTGGTTGGCCATGTGGGAGTGTCCAGCACCTTACCACCACACCACATGTTGGCCCCATCCAGGTTCTCTTTTATCTACAGAGTTCTTGCAACCGCAAGATTTTAAATATTTACATCACATTCTACAACCCCAATTAATTCTCTAAGCACCACTATAATTTAAAAAACCTTAAATTTAAGTATTCCCCTGATGTAGAACTCATGTAGAACATTTCATATATAATAACCTCAGTCTTTTAGGAAAATGAAAGCAAGGTTATGACATGAAAAAAATTTTTTAGAGAATTATTTAACTTTATTTTACCAGAGATGAATAGAGCAAGAGCGAGAGAAGGGGAAACTCAGAAAGCAGGCTGCCAGGTCCAGGACTCGAACCACAGTTGACCATGTGGGAGTACAGTGCCCTTAACCACCATGCCACCTGCTGGCCCCATCCCATATAAGTATTATATACACCTGTAGGTCCAAGAAAATTCCTCGAAGTATATGTACAAATCTGTCAACAGTGGTCACTACTGAGAGGAGGACAAAAGGGATAGAAAAATGAGGGCAGAATATTTTTGTTTTATTCTGTCCTTAAAACACACACACACACATATTAGCTCAGTTTTAAGTTTTAAAAAATTGTTTTTAAACTATGTTGATGATGTCTTTTTTTTTTTTTTAAAGAGATTTTTGTTACAGGGAGTGTGTACTTGCTGGAACCCTCCAGGGGGATGGCCATTCCACAATCTCTTCTCCATTCTCTTCTTGGGATTTTGGGCACACACAATCCCTTTTCCATTCTCCTCTCAGGATTTTGGGCACATATGCACATGCACCCAACCAATGTGATTTTTTTCCTTTTTCTTTTTTTTTTTTAATAATTATCTTATTTAACTTTATCTACTATTTATCTATCATTTATAATTTGGCCTGAGAGCCACAGAGTGTGAGAGAGAGAAAGAGAGAAAGCAAGCCCCCAGGTCTGGGACTCAAACGATGGTCGTCCATGTGGTAGTTCAACACCATTAATAACCACGGCACCTGCCGCTGCCCCCCAGTGTTATTTTCAAACCTCTGAGTCCAAGACTCAAACTGCAGTCAGCCATGTGGGAACACAGTACCTTGACCACCACACCATCTGAAGGCCCCTGAACTATTAGGTCATTGGGAAGGTCATGATGTATTTTTCTGATTTTCTATGCAAAAATGCATCATGACTTTTTCAACCAATATTATTTTAATGTAGCAAGATGTTCTTTAATATTGGATTGTCAGAAAAGTCATAATGCATTTTTGCATTAAAAAACAGAAAAATATGTCAGGAGTTCTCAGACAACCCAACAGTTGCTGGTTGTCTTTAACTGGCTGCACTTTCTCTTTCAGACACTAGAGGGAAGTATAAAATCCATTCACTGAATCTGGAATTTAATTTCATTGATTAATTCACTTACACCACCAATATTCATTGTGTTCCTATACGCCAGAACCTCTATTAGATGACAGAGATAAAAGTGAGTAAGATATAGTACTTGTCTTTCAGGTGTTTAATTTAGTTAAGAGATAGATCATTTTAAAAAACACATTAAAAAGGACAAACTATGAAAGAGAATGAATAAAATGACAAAACCAAACCCCAGCATTTGGGAGACTATAGGCATGGGGCATGTCAGAAGCATTTCTGGCAGAGGGAAGGAAATATCAGGAAAGGAAATGCATATCATAACTCATACTAGACAAACCAGCCTGTTCAAAGCAGCTTATTCTGTTAGCAATCTTCCTCACATGAATCTAAATGGAAATAGCCTATACCTACATGGTATCTTTAAACTGCTATCTACAATAAGTAGAGGCACTGGGCCAGCCAGTGGTGTGGTGGTTAAGGGAGCTGGATCTCACTTGGTCTACTGTGAGGTTCGAGTTCTGGACCCAGCGGCCTGAAAAACCTGCCAGGCATGTGTGCATACATGCATGTCCAAAATCCCAACAGGAGAAATGAAGGGACTGCAGCTTGACCATTCCCCACCAGGGATGATTTCTTACTTTACTAATCTCTCTCTCTCTCCTGTGAGCATACTCATCCTGTGGCAAATTTTTGAAAAAGAAAGTAGAGGCACTATCTGTGAGAAAGATTTGCTAAAATAACTAGTTGGCTAGATTCCAAATCAATTGCACAATTTAAAAACATGCAGGTAGCAGATAAAACTGGAGTTAAGTCTACTTACACAATAATAGAAAATTCTCATTTGAAATCAGGATAAATTACTTAATCTACATTCCACTGACAAGAGTGTGTGTCAAAGATAAATGAGTAAGTCTCTTAAATGTGCTCAGTCTTATACAAATTAAGTTGCCCAAGTTAGGAACAGAAGTACTCTGAAAACTGGCTTTCACTAATGCCCTTGCAAAACTCCCTAGGACGACATCTTGATTGACAAATCATTCCTACATGTAAATAATTCAGGACTTCACAGGAAAGACCTTACATGAAAAAAACAGAATTAAAGCTCAAGGACACCATCAGGGCACCAGAAGCAAACATTTGTGTGGTGTATTTTTCCCTAATTCTCAAAATAACTGCTGCGTCTTTTCCTAAGGTTTGGGATGCTTGGGTTGTGTATGTTGGGAGTGGAAAGTTGGAGAGAAGAGAAAAGTTAATTTCTCATGCTGATGGGTAGCACATGGAAGAAAAAGTAAAAAGCCAACATCCTGAAAAAGTTTCACACACAGACAAAATGAGACAGCAAACTAGTGAATCAAGCATGATTTGGCATCTTTAAATGCAGAGCCAATTCTCTTCTGTTGCCAAAGCCAATGGCTTCTCCTCTAGATAAAATGGCACAGTTCCTGAAAAAGCCCTGGACGTTGTTTCCCCACAGTCCTATATAATCTGTCAGAAGACAGAAAACAAAAAGGCGGCTGTGCCAGCCAGAAAAAGCAAATTATAACCAACACAGAGCCAGCACTTTCCTTCAGACAGAAGGAGCTTTCTATGCATCCTGGGAAGGAGAGAGACAAAAGAAGCTTTCCACTGCTCAAAAACCCACGCAAACAATTAAACAATTTAGCCAAAAACCATCTTGGATCAGCATTTGATACAATAGCCCACTTTCACTCTTAGCCTTAAAAAGTGTTTGCAATACTCCTGAGAGAGTTGATGGTCACAATGTACAAAGACTTTTTAAAAATCAGTTAAGAAAGAAACATATAACCAAAGGGGGAAATATTCCATGAGCATGAACTGGTAAATCGGGAAGAAATACACATAAGGTCAAAAATTACATGTATTTCATATCGTTAGGTAGTGGTGGAAAATGCCTCTCCATATAATTATAAAGGCATTCTGATTAGACAGTACAGCCAACAGCAAGCTTCCAAAGAAACTGTGGCTGCTCGGAATAAAAAGGGGCAAAATTAAATTAAAGATACAGATGCCTAGCACAAGTAATACATTCCTAAAAGTATTTTTAGTCTAATTTTTAAATGGTTTTGCCAAAGGGTACATGCGCTCACCAGTGAGAAACAGAAAGAAAGACAAATGAAAAGTCATGCCACCAACCCCTCACCCAAGGATGGCCACACCACAATACCCCCTCTTCCTTTCCCCTCCTGGGATTTGGGGCACATATGCACACATGCCCAAAGTGATTTTCAAGCAGCCAGGTCCAGGACTCATACTACAACAGGTCAGCTAGGAGTTTGTGCCGTAACCATGATACCATCTGCTGGCCCCACAGTCCTAAAATATTTAAGAGTGCAGTTTTGTGAAATATCTACTCTGAGAAAGAAACAATGAAATAGAATGGACAGTAATAAACTGCAAATCAAATCCAAATGAAGTAAAAGAACATAAGATGCGCCATTACCTATGAACATACAACAGCCAATCCCTTAGTTTACAATGAATAAAGCAGGTGACAGAACCAAATAAGTCCATTTTTTTTAAATGATTTTTAAAAACTGCTACAGGGTGTGTATGCTCCCTAAAGAGGGACAGAGAGAGAGAGAAAGAGACAAAGAGACAGAAAGAACGTTGAGAAAACATCCCCTATACCACAATCCCTTCTCTATTTTCCTTTCAGGATTTTGGGCACACATACCCAGAGTATTTTTCAAGCTGCTGGGCCCAGGACTCAAACAGCACAGTCAGCTATGGGGGATTCAGCTACTTTGACCACGATACCACCAGCTGGCCCTCAGGAACTCCTTTTCCAGTCATTAAATGCAAAAGAAAAGCAAAAAATGCATGGGTACAACAAAAACAAGTACAGTCTTCCCATGAAAGAGCAAAAGAAACCTAAACCTTTTTAGTTGTCAGCCTGTGTCTGTACATTACAAAGACCATGGAATGTGGAGGAACTCAAATTCCAGGAAAAAGATCCAATTCCAGCTTATGTAAAGCTAAGAACTGCATGTCTTTGTTCTAAAATTAGTAATACAGGGGTCAGATGATGGCATGGTGGTAAAAATGTGACACTGTAGGAGGCTGACCCACATGAGGAGGTTCCAGGTTTGAGCCCAAAGACCTCCCTGAGTATACAGTGCATATGCATGCCCATGGTCAGAGGTCAGCTGAATCTGGGGGTGGACTCTGTGTTGAGACCCTACTGGGGAAGCTGCCTCTCTATTTCTTTCTCTCTTACCCATGAGACAAAGTAATACACTTTTTTTTAAAATTAGCAATACAAAGGTCCCTGTACTGATAACAATATACAAGATCCCAACTGAGCTGTCTGCTGGGTAAAGTTCTAACCATTTCAGTTTTCCCTTGTAGGTTTTGGACCACATCCTGATTTTCCTCTATTACAATATTAATGCCACTTTAGAGGCTGAGAAAAATTTAGTTCATCAGATTCAAATTTCAGGCATTTTCAAAGTACATTATAGGTAATGATGCCACTGATTCTATACTTAGTCTTAGGTGTGGAACAAAGAGTTCTAGTTTTATCTGAAATGGCTCCATGTCCTTGTTCAAAGCCTAACTGCAACCATCACCTAACCCTGCATTAAAGTGTCTCTGTGGCATTGCCTACAATAAATTAAAAAGCTATTTCAATATTTTGTGTGTGAGTGCTTCTATTGATTGGCTGTGGTGCTTTAAGTATAGATAGTAAATCACCTCTACCAGTCCTTTAAACAGTCAGCATCATATCAATAACTGTCGTAGGTGGCATTCACTTGAACCGAAAAGCCAAAGTGGTAAAAAGTCTGGTAACGTGTATCCACTAAAGTGATATTATAAAACATCTCTAGGGAAATATATCTTCAACAACAAAAAAAAATCTTTTATTATAGTTCACAATTATTACACTCCAGAAATTAGGGTAGCAATATCATTTCCCAAATTCTGAGCTATTTTTTCCTCAAACAGTATTTATAAATATATATCACCTTGCTCAAGAGGAACTTAAGGCCTCTAACAGACAAGCATGTTGCTAATTTTCACAACATCCCAATAAAGAACTATTATTTAGCATTTATATCACACTTCAACTTGCAAGAGTGTTTTACAATTATTTTCATTAGTAGTCATGCCTCACAACCACCCACTGAGCTAAACTGGTCCTGTTACCCTCATTCGACAGCTGAGAAGTGATGTATCTTAAGGCCAAGGTCAACCTAGTCTAATTCTCCAAGGCCAGAGACCTAACCCTTAGAAACAGCCTCACAGAGCCCCATAGTCTAGTGGTTAAAGGAATCGGATCCCATTATTATATGGCTGCCAGTGGTTGGGATCCTGGGCCCGCCCATCACAAAGCATAATGTTACTGCTATGGCACCAGCTGGCCAATGCCTCCACTCTTGACTCCACTACAGTTTCCACAAAGCAACCAGAATGTTCTTTCTAGTCACAAACCAGCTTATGCCATACCCTTACTAAAAACCTCCAAAGGGAGACCAGCAGTTAGCATAATGGCTACGTTGCTGGACTCCCATGGAGTCGTCCACGGTTCGAGTCCCACACCCGGTGGCTTAAACTCATGCCGGGCACGTGTGCGTGCGTGCCCAAGATTCCGAGAGGAGAATGGAGTAGAAGGGACTGTGGTGTGGCCATCCCCCCCGGGGGGTGATTTCTCGCTTTCTGCCACTCTGTCTCTCTCTTTCTGGGGAGTGCATGCGCCCTATAGCGAAAACCTCTCCAAAAAAAAAAAAAAAAGAGTGAAGTTCAGGTATAACGAAAACCTCCCCAAAAAAAAAAAAAAAAAATCTCCAAAGGAAACATATTACCTTACCTTTTATATCTCACCATCATCTGATCATCTGGCCTTTGCCTTCATCAATCATGTACCACTGTCTCCCTCACCACTGTATTTGAACAACACTGGCCTTCTTTCTGTTCCTTCAATATACCAAATTTGTTCCTCCTTAGGAGCTTTGCACTGGAATGACTATAGTCATACCCTCCTATATCTTAAATGCTATATCCTCAGAGAGGTCTCCCATGTTCTCCCCACCTAAAGTTATTATCTATTCATTCTGCATTACATCTTATATTTATCTCCATACAGTATTTATCACTGGGGTTTTGGTTTTGAGGATTATTTTTTGCTATAGGGCACGTGCACTTGCCAGAAAGACAGAAAGAGACAGAGTGATAGAAAGTGAGAAATGGCTCCCCGGTGGGGATGGCCATGCTGCAATCCCTTCTCCATTCTCCTCTCAGGATCTTGGGCATGCACACAGGCCCAGCATGAGTTTAAGCCACCAGTCTGGGACTCCGAACCACGGTCGACTACACGGGAGTCCAGCGACACATCCATTATGCCAACTGCTGGTCCCAACAGAGTTTTATTAAAGTTGTTTTTATCTGTTTACTCTAATTAGAATATAAGGAACCAGCAGATGGCATAATGGTTACATTGCTGGACTCCCACGTAGTCTACCATGATTCAAGTCCTGGACTCAGTGGCTTAAAACTCACACCAGGCATGGGGCCAGCAGGTGGCATGGTGGTTAAGGGTGCTGTACTCCCACATGGTCAACTATGGTTTGAGTCCTGGGCCTGGTGGCTTGCTTTCTCACTTTTTCTTTCTCCTCTCTCGCTCTCCCCCTGCTCTGGTTAAATTAAAATTAATTAATTAATTAAACAATTCTTTTAAAAACTCACACCAGGCACCTGTACATGCATGCCTAAAAAATCTTAGGAGGAGACTGGAGGAGAAGGAACTGAGGTGTTGCCATCCCCCTGGGGGGTGATTTCTCACTTTCTGTCTTTCTGTGTCTCTCTGGCAAGCACACATGCCCTACAGCAAAAATCTTTTTTTTTTTTTTTGAGAGGTTTTTCACTATAGGGCGCATGTACTCGCCAGACAGACAGAGACATAGAGACAGAAAGCGAGAAATCACCTCCCAGGGGGGATGGTCACACCGCAATCCCTTCTCCTCCATTCTCCTCTCGCGATCTTGGGCACACACGCACATGCGCCTGGCGTGAGTTTTAAGTCACCAGGTCCGGGACGTGAACCGCGGTCGATTATGTGGGAGTCCAGAGACATAGTCATTATGCTAACTGCTGGTTCCCGTAAAAATCTCTCTTAAAAAAAATTTTTTTAATCAGAATATGAGCTCCAGGGACCAGAAAAGCAGTAAATTGCCAACCCTCTGTAAAAAGGAGAAGAACTGATGAACTGCTCTCTGAGTATACTGGGTCTTCATTTGCCCATGATCCTGGCTGGCAGGGACTGGGGGGTAGATCACAGTATCTCTCTCTTTTACTCAGGGGATAAATGAGTAAACTTTTTTTAAAGGTTTGTACAACAGGGTGCATGTACTCGCCAGAGACAGACAGACAGATGGTGAGGAGTAAAGTAAGAAATCATCCCCCAGGGAGGATGACCATGCCACAATCCCTTCTCCTCCATTTTCTTCTCAGGACATTTGGAACTTACACACATGTGCATGGTGGTTCAGGACTTGAACCACAGTTGGCCATGTGAGAATCCAGTCCCTTAAACATCAACACACCCGTCGGCTCCATTAATAAATTTTTTAAAAGAACTACTTTATTTAAATTTATTTATTTATTTACTTATTTTAATTGAACCAGAGAGGGACAGAGAGAGAGAGAGAGAGAGAAAGTGAGAAAGCAAGCTGCCAGGTATGAGACTCAAACCATGGTAAGCCACATGGGAATCCAGTGCCCTTAACCACCATGCCACCTGCCGGCCCCTAAACTTTTTTTTAAAAAGAGATTTTTGCTATAGGGCATGTACACTTGCCAGAGAGACAGAGCAAGAAAGACACACAGAAAGGAAGAAATCAACCCCCAGGGGAGATGGTCATGCCGCAATGCCTTCACCGCCCAGGATCCTGGGCACACACACATGGCTTGGTTCCGAATAAACATTTTTTTAAAGTTTTTTGAAAAAGAAGAGGCCAGCACATGGTATAGTGGCTAGATGGCTAGACTCCAAAATGGCAGACACCAGGAGTGTGTGCGTGCATGCTCAAGACCCCCAGAGGAGAATGGCGGAGGAGGGATTGCAGCATGGCCGTCACCTTATGGGGTATTTTCTCACTTTTCCGCTCACTGTCTCTGTCTCTTTCCCCAGTGTGTGCATATACCCTAAGAAAAAAACCTCTTTTTAAAAAAAGAGGGCCGGGGGAGTCAGCAGATGGCATGGTGGTTAAGGGCGCTGGACTCCCATATGGCCAACTGTGGTTCAAGTCCCAGACCTGGCAGCTTGCCTTCTCACTTTCTCACTCTTTCTCTCCCTCTCTCTCTCTGGCTCTGTTCCTCTCTGGTCAAATTAAAATAAGTAAATGAATAAATAAAGTTAAATACAGTAATTCTTTTTTTAAAATTATTACTTAATTTTATTTATTCATTTTAATTCAACAGAGAGAGACTCAGAAAGAGAGAGAGGGTAAATAAGAAAGCAAGCCACAAGGTCCAGGACTCAAACTGTGGTCTGCCATGTGGGAGTCCAGCGCCCTCAACCACGCCACCTTCCTATCCCACTACTGCGTTTTCAAACGTACCATCTCAGTATTTACAACAATCTTATTAAGTGTTACAGAGATTTTACGTGTTATGTGGCTAACACATAGTAGAACCCTAATTTGAATCTGTCTTAGGAAAATGAAAACTCTCTTCAACACAACAAAATTTCCACAACAGACCAAGAATCTAATTACTATTTTTCAGATGGTTAAATTAAAAAAAAAACTGATTTATAAATAAATTTGTGGATTATAATCCCAAAGCTAAATTCAGATTTTAAATATGTATAATAATAAAGGAAGAAAAAGAAAAAAAATTTTGTTGAGGGAAAATGTTTGCCCTATAGCAAAAACCTCTCCAAAAAAAAAAAAAAAAGAGACAGAAATTTTTGCTATAGGGCACATGAACTCGCCAAGAGACAAAGGCAGAGAGACAGAAAGTAAGAAATCACCCCCAAGGGGGATAGCCATGCTACAATCCCTTTTTCTCCATTCTCCTCTCAGGATCTTGGACATACATGTGTAAGTGTCCTGTTTGAGTTTTAGGTTGCCGGGTCCAAGACTTGAACTGCAATCAGCCACATGCGAGTCCAGCACCTTAACCACTATGCCACCTGCTGGCCCCAAAATAAATGATATATATAAAAAAAAGGTTATTAAAAATTTTAAAATAAATAACTATATAATCCATAAAAGAAGGGACTTTGTCTATCTTGCTTATCAGTATATTCCTCATGTATAATACATACCAGAAATTCAGTAAATTTGGCAAGCTTTTTGTTAAGTGCTTAAATTTAAAAGGGTGAAAAAGATATAACCCCTATCCACAAAGAGCTCACACAAAGCAGCATTTGAATAATAAATGTAATGCTAGCAGGATAATAAAGTGTCAAGAGTTGCCCAGCTCAAAAGTGATTAATTCTGCCTTGGGAACTGGGAAGATTTCACAAAAGAAATGAGCTATGAGCTAAAGCCTAAAGATTAATTAGCAGAGTCACAAGATTATTGGTCATTTTTGTCTGTTTTAGGGAGGTGTCCTTGGAGGGAAAGAAAATACCTTGAGCAAAAACATAATGAGGAAAACAGAAAGATGGACTCAAGCATCAAATATGTACCAGGCACTGAGGAAAACTAAGGGCCTTAAAGGGAAAGGGCAGTAGTCGGACTACGAAGATCACCCTGTGGCAGTGTGGCAGCTGGACTGGCGGGGTAATAAGACTCGGGCATAAAGACCAGTTAGGAGACCAATGCAATTGCCCAAGTAAGTCATAAAAATGGTCTGATCCAAGACTTTATTAATATGGCTGGAAACCAAAAGACAGAATTAGGAAAACTTCAATATTAAAATCAGACCTGAGGATCAACCTGATAAGACTCATAAGAAAGAAGGAGAAACTAAGATCAAATCTAAATTTTTGTTTTAAGAAATAGTGTGGGTATGAGTGCCATTCAATCAGAGAGGGAATTTAGGTTTAGGTTTTACAGGGAAGATGATCCCTGAGTGTCTATGGGATGTCAACAGGATTTTATAGAAAGTTCCAAATTAAATATAGAGACATAAAGGCCACATAGTGTCCCAGTGTTAATGCAATCAGACCCACACGTGAAGGTCCAGGTTTGGATCCTCAAACCTCCCTATACACTGAAAGCACATGTGCCTGTGATAAAGGCTGGCTGAGGCTGAGGTTGGATCGTGGTATGAAGACAGGGGGTGTGCCTCTCCCACCCTTCTCTCTTCGTCTGGAATAAATAAACTTTAAAAAATTGGGGTCAAGGGGTCAGTAAGTGGCATGGTGGTTAAAGGTGCTGGATTCCCACATGGCTGGCTGCAGTTTGAGTCACAGACTTCATGGCTTGCTTCCTCACTTTCTCTTCCTGTCTGTCTCTGTCTCTCTGGTCAAATTAAAAAGTAATAACAGTGGGGACCAGCAGTTAGCATAATGGCTATGTCACTGGACTCCCACGTAGTCGATCCCAGTTCACATACCGGACCCGATGGCTTAAAACTCACGCCGGGCACGTGTGTGTGCGTGCCCAAGATCCCGAGAGGAGAACGGAGGAGAAGGGATTGTAGCGTGGCCATCCCCCCTGGGGGTGATTTCTCGCTTTCTGTCTCTCTGTCTCTCTGTTTGTCTGACGAGCGCACGCGCCCTATAGCAAAAACCTCTCAAAAAAAAAAAAAAAGTAATAACAGTGACTGGCAGGTGTCATGGTGGTTAAAGGTGCTGGACTGCCAGATAGCGACCACAGTTCACGGTCTGGACCTGGTGGCTTGCTTTCTCACTTTCCCTCCCTTTCTTTTTCTGCTTCTCTCTGATCAAACTGGCAAATAATAATAATAAATAAAGTTAAATAAAATAATTCTTAAAAAAAGTAATAACATCGAATTAAATAATTTTTAAAGAATTATTTTATTTAATTTTATTCATTCATTCATTCATTTTAATTTGACCAGAGAGAAACAGAGTATGAGAAAGAAAGAAAGTGAGAAGGCAAGCCGCTAGGTCTCGGACTTGAACCGTAGTCAGTCATGTGGGAGCCCAGCACCCTTAACCACCATGCAACCTGCCGGCCCCAGAATTAAGTAAGTCCTATTTTTTTTTCTTGAGAGCTTTTTATTATAGGGCGCATGCGCTTGTCAGAAAGACAGAGAGAGAGAGAGACGAGAAACAAAACGTGAGAAATCACTCTTCAGGGGAAAGGCCACACCACAATCCCTCCTCCTCCATTCTCCTCTCGGGATCTTGGGAATGCACACACTTGTGCACGGCTGAGTTTAAGCCACTGGGTCTGGAACTGGAGCAGCAGTCAGCTACATGGGAGTCCAGTGATGCAACCATTACACCATCTGCTGGTAACATATAAATAATTCTTTAAAAAAAAAAAAAAAATTGGTGCCAGGACTGTCCTTCCTGTCGGGACCTGGTGGCTTGTCTTTCTCACTCCCCCCACCCCCACTCTGTCCCTCTTTAGTCAAATTAAAATAAATAAAGTTAAATAAAATAATTCGATTTTATTTAACTTTATTTTTAAAGATTTTTTTAAAAATTGGGGCCAGCAGGTGGCATAATGGTTAAGGTACTAGACTCCCATGTGGCTGACAACTGTTCAAGTCCTAGACCCAGCAGCTTGAAACTCATCCCAGATACATGTGCACACATGCCCAAAATCCAAAAAGGAGAATGTAGAAGAAACTGCGGCGTGGGACCAGCAGTTAGTGTAATGGCTATTTCGCGGGACTCCCATGCAGTCGACCGCGGTTTGTGTCCTGGACCCGGTGGCTTAAAACTCACGCCGGGCGCATGTGCGTGCATGCCCAAGATCCCGAGAGGAGAATGGAGAAGGGATTGTGGTGTGGTCATCCCCCCCTGGGGGTGATTTCTCGCTTTCTGTCTGTCTGTCTCTGTCTGTTTGGCAAGCGCACGTGCCCTATAGCAAAAAAAAAAAAAAAGAGACTGCGCTGTCACCCTCTCCCCTGAGAGGGTGTGTGGGGGGGTGACTTCTCTCTCTCTGTCTTTCTCTGTGTCTCTGGTGAGCACAGGCACCCTACAGAAGGGAAAAAACTCTAAATAAATAAAAAACTTTAAAATGTATATATAGAGAGAGCAATTGCTCAGTCTGGTGGCAGAGTCAGTAGCAAACTGAACTGCCATGCACCTTCCAGCATTTCTTTCACTTAACATAACCACGGCTTCAAATCCCCAGTCAGCCTGAAAACATGCCAAAGGTGTGCATGTGTGCCCAAAATCCTGACAAGCCAGTGGGCTGGGAAATAGGGATGGTGGCTTAAGTCCCCTCACAGCACACACACTCTAATTTAAAATAAACTTTAGGGACAAGCAGATGACATAATGGTTACATTGCTGGACTCCTAGTTGACCGTGGTCTGAATCCCAGATCTGGCGGCTTAAAACTCACGCTGGGTGCGTGTGCATGTATGCCCAAAATCCCAAGAAGAGAATGGAGGAAATAAAACTTTAAAACACACCACACAGGGAACCAGCAGTTAGCGTAATGGCTATGTCGCTGGACTCCCACGTAGTCAACCGCGGCTCGCGTCTCGGACCTGGTGGCTTAAATCTCACGCTGGGCGCGTGTGCGTGCGTGCCCAAGATCCCGAGAGGAGAATGGAGGAGAAGGGATTGCGGCGTGACCATCCCCCGTGGGGGGGTGATTTCTCGCTTTCTGTCTCTATGTCTCTGTCTGTCTGGCGAGCGCACGCGCCCTATAGCGAAAACCTCTCAAAAAACACACCACACAGGCCAGCAGGTGGAGTCGTAGTTAAGGTGCTGAACTCCTACATGGCCAACTTTTCAGTTAGAGTCTCTGATCTGGGGGCTTGAAAAACACGCTGGGCATGTGTGAGCGCGTGCTCAAAATCCTAAGAGGGATTGCGGTATGTCTATCCCCCATGGTGAGTGATTATTTCTCACTTTCTCTGTCTCTCTCTGGCAAGTGCACATACCCTATATAACAAAACTAAATACACATGTATGCAGAGGGAGAGCAAAAGAGGGAGAGAGAGAGAAATTCAAAGGATGTGTATATATGTGTCTGTGTATGTGTGTGTATAGTGAATTACATTACCCACAAAAAAATTAAAACAAAACAAAAGGCTAAGAAGGGAACCCTTGGGAATAGCAACTTGTTTTTTGTTTGTTTGTTTGTTTTTACAACACAAATCCATTTTTATTCATTTACATCTCATTAATTTAAATCCTTGAGGAGTACAGCATCACACAGATTCTATGTCCAACGGCCTTAGCAGGAAGATTGCTTCGGAATTTGGCTTGAACCATGCCACCGTTTCCATGGGCACGGGTAACCTTTCCCTGGGGTTACTCTGGATTTATTTGGTTTGCCACCAGGAGTCACTGTGTTGTTTTTTGCTTTGTACACATAAGCACACCTCCTGCCTAAATAGAATTCCGTTTCATCTCGTGCATAAACACCTTCAATTTTAAGAAGAGCTGTGTGCTCCCTTGGTTCCTGAGACCCCGCTTATAGCCAGAAAAATGGCCTTGGACCACAGCCTTCCAGACATAGTTGCCTTTTATAAGTCCTGTTCGCAGCAGGCCTCCAGAGGCTCCAAGATGGCAGAAAGAGGGGAACATCAACATTTAAGGGTTACGATGAAGTAAAAAGAGACTATGAAATTATGATGGTGACTAAGAAGAAAGAGATGGTAAGAGGAAAACCAAGAGTGTACAGTGTCACAGTTTAAAGAAGCAGAGATAAATTAAGCTAAGAGCTTAAGACCAGCAGGTGGCATAGTGGTTAAGGTGCTGAATACTCCCACATGGCCAACCACACTTCCAGTCTTGGACCTGGTGGCTTACTTTCTCACTGCCAACCATGGTTTGAGTCCCAGACCTGGTGACTTGCTTTCTCATTCTGTGTGTGTGTGTCTGGTCAAATTAAAATAAACAAATGAATAAATAAAAATAAATAATTCTTTAAATAAAAACCCTGAAGTTTTTGTTTTGTTTTGTGTTTTTAAAGAGTGTCATCTAAGTTTGACAATTAGGTCACTGAGCAGAGCAATTTCAGTCATGAGGTAGGGCTCCAACTTTCATTTTACACAATAAAATGAAACTCAGTGCTAAGGTTTTTTTTGTTTTGGTTTGGTTTTGGTTTTTTTTTTAGTTTGCTATAGGGTATGTGTGCTCACCAGAAAGAGGGAACAAAACATGAAAAATCACTTTACAGAGGTGGGGCCTCACCTCGAATCCTTCTTTCAGTGTTCGGTTCTAAAAGTTCTCATAAATGTATAAAGTTGTATAATCACAACTACAATTAAGATACAGAACAGTTCCATCACCAAAACCAAATTTCCTCAAGCTAACTCCTATTGCAGTCAACCTTTCTTCCAACTCTTTTTTCAAGACTTATTTAATTTTATTTATGTATTATTATTATTCCATTTGACTAAAGAGAGAGAGAGAGGAAAAGAGGGAGTGTGAGAAAGCAAGTCGCTAGGTTCAGGACTCAACCATGGTTACCATGTGGGAGTCCAGTACCTTAACCATCACACCACCTGCAGGCCTCCCAATTTTTTTTTTTTTTCTGAGAGGTTTTTCACTATAGGGCGCGTGCGCTCGCCGGACAGAGAGAGAGAGACATAGAGACAGAAAGCGAGAAATCATCCCCCAGGGGGGATGGTCACACCGCAATCCCTTCTCCTCCATTCTCCTCTCGGGATCTTGGGCACGCACGCACAAGCGCCCAGCGTGAGTTTTAAGCCACCGGGTCCGGGACGCGAACCGCAGTCGACTACATGGGAGTCCAGCAACATAGCCATTACGCTAACTGCTGGTTCCCCCAATTATTTTTTTAAAGACTATTTTGAGACCAGCAGATGGCAAAGCGGTTACGTCATTGGACTCCCACATGGCCGACTAAGGTTCAAGTCCTGGGCCCAGTGGCTTCAAATTCACACCAGGCGTGTGTGTATGAGTGCCCAATATCCCAAGAGGAAAATGGAGAAGGGATTGTAGCATGGTCATCACTTCCGGGGGATGATTTCTCACTTTCTGTCTCTCTGTTTCTTTCCATCTCTCCAGCAAGTGCATGGACCCTACAGCAAAAATCTCTCTCTGAAAATAATTTATTTTATCTGTTATCATTATTTAATTTTTAAAAAGAATTCTTCATTTAACTTTATTTTTAATTATTATTCTTCAATTTGACCAGAGAGAAACAGTGAGAGAGAGAGAGAAAGAAAGCCGTCAGGTCCAGAACTCAAACTGTAGCTGTCCGTGTGGGAATCCAGTGCCTTAAACACCGTGCCACCTAATGACCCATATTATCATTATTTTTATATCTGACCAAAGAGAGAGAGAGGGAAAGTGAGAAAGCAAGCTTCCAGGTGGGGACTTGAACCATAGTTAGCCATGCAGGAGTCCTTGACCATCATGCCACCTACAGGCTCCTTTTTTTGTTGGAGAGGTTTTTGCTATAGGGTGCATGCACTCACCAGAGAGACACAAAGCGAGAAATCACTCCCCAGGGGGAATGGTCATGCTGCAATCCTTTCTCCTTCATTCTCCTCTCAGGATCTTGGGCATGGACACACACGCCTGGCGTGAGTTTAAGACACCGCGTCCAGGACGTGAACCACGGTCAACTACATGGGAGTCCAGCAACATAGCCATTATGCCAACTACTGGTCCCCCTCTTCTGACTCTTAACCCCAGGCAATCAGTAACCCGCTCTCCACTCTTTTTCAGTTTTGTTTTGTTTAATTTGCTATACAGAGCATGTATTCTCACAGAAGAAAGAAGAGAGAGAGAGAAAGTGAGAACATACCCCCTAGAGTGGATGGCCACAGCACAATCCTTTCTCTTCCATTGTCCTCTAATGATTTTGGACATGTTGCACCTATGCTCAATGTGATTCCCAAGCCAAGGCCCTGTGGGATCCAGCTGCTTTAACCACTACACTGTCCACTAGCACAGTTCCTACAGTTTTCCAGAATATTATATAAACACAATCATACTGTGTGTAGGCTTTCCAGTTTGATTTCTTTTGCTTAATATAATGCATATGAAATTCACTCATGTTACTGCTTATATACCATTAGGTCAATGGAAAAGTCATGTTTTTCTATGCAAAACTGCATCATGACTTTGCCTACAACCTCATAGTTTGTTTATTGCTGAGTAGTATCCTATTATATGGATACATCAGAATTTCATTATCCATTCCTTATCTAAGAAACATTAGGTTGTTTCCAACTTTTTTTTTTAAGAATTATTTATTTACTTTCATTTATTCACTCATTTATTTTCGTTTGACCAGAGAAAGACACACAGAGAGAAGGAAAGTGAGACAGCAAGTCACCAGGTCTGAGACTCAAACTGTGGTTGGCCATGAGGGAGTGTCCAGCACCTTAACCACCACACCACCTGCTGGTCCCTGTTTCCAACTTTTACAACTAAAAGTGTATATAAATACTCACGTACAAATTTTTTATGTTGGGACCAGCAGTTGGCATAATGACTCTATCACTGGACTCCCATGTAGTCGACCACGGTTTGAGTCCTGGACCTGATGGCTTAAACTCACACTGAGTGCATGTGCATGCATGCCCAAGATCCCAAGAGGAGAACAGAGAAGAAGGGATTGCAGTGTGGCCATACCTCCTGAGGGGTGATTTCTTGCTTTCTGTCTGTCTTTCTGGTAAGCACACACACCCTTAGCAAAAACCTCTTTAAAAAAAATTTTTTTTTTATGTAGACATAGGTTTTAATTTTTCTTTGATTAATATTTACAAGTTAATATATGTTTGCCTACTATAGTGTTTTCCAAAATTCTGGTTGGTGCACATCCTCACCAGTACAAACAGCATCAGATTTCTTCTTTGTTGTTGTTGTTTTTAATAATTTTTCATTTAATTTTATTTATTATTATTTTAATTTGACTGGAGAGAGAGAGGGATAAGTCACCGGGTCCAGGACTTGAACCACAGTCGGCCATGTGGGAATCCTTAGCTACCACACCACCCTCTTCTATTTCTTTTTTATAGCCACTCTAATAGGAATATCACATAGGGATTTTAATTTGCATTTCTTTAATAGTTAAGATATTGAAAAAATTTTCATGCACTTATTTGCCATCCTTTATCTCCTCTGGTAAAGTCATTCAAATCTCACCCTTTTTTTTTTCTTTTTTTTTTTCGAGAGGTTTTTGCTATAAAGTGCCAACTGCTGATCCCAAATCTCCTCCATTTTTTAAAAATTTTATTTATTGGGGACAGAAGGTGGTGTGATGGTTAAGGGCACTGAATTCCCACAGGGTCGACCCTGGTTCGAGTCCCAGACCTGGCGGCTTGCTTGCTCACTTTCTCTCTCTCGCTCTCTCGCTCTCTCACTCTATCCCTCTCTGGTCAAATTAAAATAAAGTCAAATAAAATAATTATTTTAATAAATAAATAAACAGGGACCAGTAGGTGGTGTAATGGCTATGTCGCTGGACTCCCATGTAGTCGACCACGGTTAGAGTCCTGGCCCCGGTGGCTTAAACTGACACTGGATGCGCATGCCCAAGATCCTGAGAGGAGAATGGAGACGGGATTGCGGCATGGCCATCCCCTCGGGGATGATTTCTCGCTTTCTATCTCTCTGTCTCTCTCTTTCTGGCAAGCGCACGCACCCTATAGCAAAAACCACTCAAAAATCTATAAATAAATAGTTAAATCAAATAACTATTTTTAAATTTTATTTATTATTTTTTCATTTGATCAGAGACAAGGAAAGCAAGAAAGCAAGCAGCCAGGTCCAGAACTTGAGCCACGGTCATCCATGTGGGACTCCAACACCTTCACCACCACACCTCCTTTATTGTCCCCTTCTATCATCATTATTGACACATGATATTCTATAGCTGAGAATTAACTTGTTTCTCCTATCAACATATAAACATAGGGTGGGCAGGAAGGAGCTACACTAACTACTTCTATTTTAACTGCTAGCACACAATAAGCAACACATAAATTTTGTTTTGAATGATCAATTATTTTGAATGACAAGGAAGAAAGTTCAAAACAGGATGTACTACTTTACAAGTAAGTAGTAAAAAGGATTTTCCAAGGGTAGTTGATAGAAGCCCTTAAAAAGGAGCGATCTTGGGTCCTTAGGTGTCATGACGGTTAAGGCACCTGGATCCACATGACCAACAGCACAGTTCAAGTCCTGGATCTGGTGGTCTGAAAAACATGCTGGACATGTGTGTGTGCGCATGCCCAAAATCCCAAGAGGAGAACAGACAGGAAGGGACTGCCACATGACATTGCAGGGGTGCTTTCTCACTTTCCCTCTCTCGCTGTCTTTCTCTGTGAGCACAAGCAACTTACATCTACAACACAAAGAATATTGTCTCGCCAGTCTATAGTGGCATAGATAGCATGGCACGTAATGTGTGATACTGGAGCTACAAGGGAGACCCACGTTCAGATTCTCAGTGAACTCGAACATGCTAGGCATGTCCACATACACCCATGATCTTCCTGGTTGGGAAGCTGGAGGGAAAAACTGTGGTGTCCCAAGACCCTGTCAAGAGTACCTGTCTCTATAATGAAAGAAAGATTAATGGTCTGACGGTTAAGGCGTTTGATCCCAGAGTCCGAATGTGCAGTGTGAGTCCTCGACCCAACGGCTTCAAGTTTCAAACCCAGAGGTTTGAAAATTATATTGCACATGTGTGTGTGTGTGTCCAAAATCCAAAAGGAAAGATGGAGGAGAAGGGGATTGTGGCCTGACTATCCCCTATGAGAAGTGCTTTCTCACTTTTTCTCTCTCCAGAACACATGCATCCTCTAGCAAAAAAAATGAAAAGAAAATTGATTTTAAGAGAAAAAAGAAACACATGCTGGGTCCATGTGGGTATGTACACAAAATCCCAAGAAGGGGGAGAAGTGGAGAAGAGATTGTGGCATGGCCATACCCCATTGGGACCAGCAGATGGTATAATGGTATTGCTAGACTCCCATGTAGTTGACTACGGATTGAGTCCCAGACCCAGCGGCTTAAACTCACGTCAGGGGGGCCAGCAGGTAGTGTGGTGATTAAGGGTGCTGGCCTCCCACATGGCTGACTGTGGTTCAAGTCCCAGGCCTGGTGGCTTGTTTTCTCACTTTCTGTCTCCCTCTGTCCCTCTCTAGTCAAATTAAAAGAGGGAAAGGAAAGAAAAAAAGAAAGGAAAAGAAAAATAATTCTTTAAAAAAATATATCCATTAGAGTATGGGGAAGGGAAAAAAGAAAACAGAAAAAAGTTAACTTCTTTAAAATTATTTTATTGAATTAACCCCTTTTTTTCTATTTGACCAGAGAAAGACAAGAGAGAGAGGGAAAGTGAGAAAGCAAGCCCCAGGTCTAGGACTCAACCCACGGTTAGCCATGTGGGAGCCCAGAGCCTTAACCACCATGCCACCTGCTAGCCCCAAAAAAGCTAATTTTTAAAAATGAAAGAGGGTCAGCTGGTGGTGTAAATGGTTAAGGCAGCTGGATCCCACATGGTCAACTGTGCAATTCAAGTCCCAGACCTGATGGTTTGAAAAACACACCAGGCATGCACATGTGTGTGCCCCCAAAATCCCCAAAGGAGAAGTGGAGGAGAAGGTATTGAGTCATAGGCATCCCCCTTAGGGGATACTTTCTAGCCTTTCCTCTCTCTCTCTCTTTCACTTTCTCTCTCTGGGGAGTCCAGACACCCTCTGATAAGTTTTTTGTTTTTGTTTGTTTGTTTTGTTTTTAAGAGATTTTTGCTATAGGGCACATGCACTCACTGGGGAAACAGAAAGAGACAGAGAGACAGAAGGCAATGAATCAACCCCTAGCAGGGATGGCCATGTGGCAGTACCTTCTTCTCCATTCTCCTCTCAGGATCTTGGACACGCATGCACATGCACCCAGAGTTGAGGGTTTTTTGTTTTTGTTTTTTTTTTAAGAATTATTTTTCCTTTCTTTCTTTCTTTTCCTTTCTTTTTTTCTTTCCTTTCCCTCTTTTAATTTGACTAGAGAGGGACAGAGGGAGACAGAGAAAGTGAGAAAGCAAGCCACCAGGTCTGGGACTTGAACCGCAGTCAGCCATGTGGGAGGCCAGCACCCTTCACCACCACACTACCTGCTGGCCCCCCTGATGTAAGTTTAACCCGCTGGGTCTGGGACTCAAACCATAGTCAACTACGTGGGAGTCTAGCAATGTAACCACTACACCATCTGCTGGTCCCGATAACACTTTTTTAAATGGAAAAATAAGGCAAAGAACTACACTTTGTCAGCTATAGAGAAGATACTTACTGCCACATTTCCATAAAGCCAATCCCTCCAGATGATATGAATAAACAAGCATACAAAGCAACTGGAGCTTAGACTCACAGGGTCATCAGGCTGACTTTAACTAGTAATAGGCTAATGACTTCCAAATCTGTATCTCCCTTCTAAATCTTCCTACCAAACTCAAGACCTATACAGAGGAAGCTTTAAAGGTTCATGGAAGGGAACCACCAAATGGTGTAACGGTTACATCACTAGGTTCCTACATGGTTGGCTGCAGCTTGAGTCCTGGATCTGGCGGCTTGAAACTCACACTGGGCACATGTGCATGTGTGCCCAAAATCCCAAGAGGAGAATGGAGGAGAATGGATTGCAGCGTGGCCATCTTCCCTGGGGAGTGATTTCTCACTCTCTGTCTCTCTGGTGAGCTCATGCGTCCTATAACAAAACTCTCTCTCTCTTTAAAAAAAAAAAAAGTTAATGGAAAATGGAATCAAAGTATGAGTTTATTGGGACCAACAGGTGGCGTGGTGGTTAAGGAACTAGACTCCCACACAGCTGACTGCAGTTCAAGTCCTGGACCTGGCAAACCTGCTTTCCTCTTTCTCTCATTGTCTCTCCCACCAAACTGAAGAAGAATTAAAAAAAAAAAAAAAAGTACAAGTATATTCTGGTGCAAAAACTTTTGAAATCCATGCAGTTTTTTCTGTAATATTCATTTCCCATGAGCTTTTTGAAAACCCTCCATATATACTACTAGACATTTGCTTCTGGATTTCCTAGACACCTCAAATGTAAGTGTTAACTCTCTCTCACTCCTATATTCCCAACCTTGGTTAATGACATCACTATTCACTTAGTTGTCCAACCTAACAATTTCAAATCAACTTTGACAATCCTTCCCTTATCCACTCTTCCAACATGAAATCAATGCAGTCCTTCTAATCAGTCTCCTAAGAAGCTCTGTAATATATCTACAATTCTATCATTACCACTATAATTGAGTTCTTCAATCTCTAAGGCAATCCACATCGGTCTCTTAACCAACTAGTCTCTGGGCCACCAATTTCACCTTTAATCTAATTTCTGCACTGTCAACAGAGTTACATTTCTTTCTTTTTTTTAGACAGTTTCTTGCCATGTCAAAATCCTCCTGCCAGGACCAGCAGTTGGCATAATGGCTGTGTTGGGGGACTCCCCTGCTTAAACTCATGCCACGCGTGTGTGTGTACATACCCAAGATCCCGAAAGGAGAAGGGATTGCGGTGTGACCATCCCCTCTGAGGGGTGATTTCTCACTTTCTGTCTCTGTTTCTTTCTGTCTTTCTGGAGAGTGCAGGAGCCCTACAGCAAAAAAACCTCACCAAAAAAAAATAAAAAAGAAAAATTCCTCCTGCCTCAGAGTAGCTAGGACTAAAGGTGAATGCCACCACACACACACACACACACACACACATATTCACTCACACTCTCTCTCTCTGGCACATGCAAATGCCCTATAGCAAAATCTCTAAAAAAGAAAAAAAAAAAAAAAAAAAAACTTCCGTTCTCCCAATCTACTCATACATGCATGTCCCAAATATATACTTGACAGTTGTTTTCAGAGGAACCAGAAGTCTTAACTACTGGGCTACTGGGCTGCTGTTTCCCTAAACATGACTGGCAGGTGGTATGGTGGTTAAGGTGCTGGACTCCCACAAGGTCAACTGTGGTTCAAGACCCAGATCTGGCAGCTTGCTTTCTCAGTTTCTGTTTCCCTCTCTTGTGAACACACGTGTCCTATTGTAAATTTAATAATAATAATAATAATAATAATGAATAAAATTAAATTAATAGCTTTTTAAATAAATAAACTAAAATATATAAATCCACACACACACACACATACACACACTCAAGGTCACCAGGTGACGTGATAGTTTAGAGGCTGGACTCCCACATGGTAATTGCAGTTCAAATCCTGGATCTGGCAGCTTGAAAATCACACTAGGCACATGTATGTACCTGCCCAAAATCCAGAGAGAAGACTGGAGGGGACGGAACTGCAGCATGGCCATCCCCCATGGCGTGTGACTTTTCACTTTCTCCTCTCTCTAGTCTCTCTAGGGAGAGCACACACGTCTTATGGTAAAAACAAAAAAATAAAATAAATGAGTTGTGTGTGTTATGTGTGTATTTATACACATATACATATATACATGTATATATATACATACATACACAAACATGTGTGTGTATGTATTCCTTAATTCTTTACCTGGTTTAAAACTCTTCCATAACTCTCCAGCAACTACAAAATAAAATTCAGGCCCCACAATTGGGTTCCATCCCATCTTTTACTTCACTTCCTTCTACTTTCCTTATACTCCATGATCTAACCATATTAAACCACTGGCCCACAGGTCCATACCTTGTGCAAGTTGTTCTCTGCACTTAAAACAGTAGCTTCAATTCTTTTTTCACTGAGGTAGCCAACAGTAAAAGAACCAAGTGACTCTTATTCTAGAAAGTCTCCAACCCGCCCCTTTCCTCAGGAAGCAGAACTACAGGTCCCACTGCACTTAGTGCAGGTCTCTATCCTACGGCACTTACCCATGGATTCACAGGTATTGACATGCTAGTCTCTGATTTAAACACTCATTCTTTAAAAGCAAGGATATGGGGACCAGCAGATGGCATAATGGTTATGTTGCTTGATTCCCACATAGTTGACTACAGTTTGAGTCCTGGACCTGGTGGCTTGAAACTCATACCAAGTGCATGTATACGCATACCCAAAATTCCAAGAGGAGCACGGAAAAGGGATTCTGGCATGGCCATCCCAGCTGGGGGCTAATTTCTCACTTTCTGCCTGTCTCTCTGGTGAGTGTGCACACCCCTATAGCAAAAATCTCTCTCTTAAAAAAAAGAACAGGATATGTGGAGCCAGCAGGTGGCATGGTAGTTAAGGTGCTGGTCTCTCACATGGCCAACCATGGTTTGAGTACTGGACCTGGGGGGTTTAAGAATCATGCCAGGTGCATATGCATGTATACTCAAAATCTTAAGAAGAGAATGGAGGAGAAGGGATTGTAGTGTGGCCATCTCCCCACCCGTGGGGGAAGATTTCTTGCTTCTCGTCTGACAAGCCCATGTGTCCTATGACAAAAAAAAAAAAAAAAAAAACAAGTCAGGGGCTGGCAGGTGGTATAGTGATTAAAGGCAATGGACTCCCACATGGCCAACCATGGTTTGAGTCCCAGACTTGGTGGCTTGCTTTCTCACTTTCCCTCTCTCCCTCTGGTCAAATTAAAATAAAGTTAAATAAAATAATTCTCAAAAAAATAAATAAATAAATAAAAACGGATATGTCAGGAACAGCAGTTGGTGTAATGGTTATATCGCTGGACTCCCATGTAGTCGACAGTGGTTCAAGTCCTGGACCCAGTGGCTTGAACTCACACTGGGTACATGTGCAAGCATGCTTAGAATCCCAAGAGGAGACTGGAGGAGAAGGGATTGCAGTGTGGCCATACCCCCTGGGGGGGTTATTTCTTGTTTTCTGTCTTTTTTTTTTTTTTGAGAGATTTTTCGCTATAAGGGTGCGTGCACTTGCCAGACAGACAAAGAGAGACATAGAGACAGAAAGCGAGAAATCACCCCCCAGGGGGGATGGTCACGCCACAATCCCTTCTCCTCCATTTTCCTCTCTGGATCATTGGGCAGGCACGCACATTTGCCCGGCATGAGTATTAAGCCACCGGGTAGTTGACTATGTGGGAGTCCAGCAACATAGCCATTACACTAACTGCTGGTTCCCAATATATTAAGTGCATTTTTAATACAGAAAATTCAGGACTTTTCCTGTTAACTTGTATTCCTTTTCACTCTAAGTCACAAAGCTCTGACAGGGACATAATCAAGCCCTTGAGAGCAGTGCAAAGACAGAAATAGATGTTAAACACTTCTGTAAGAAAGCCTTCACCTCTCACCTAGAGTACAGTGACTTCACACTTACTCTTCTCTGGTCAGCTGTAAAGCTTCAGCCCTCCCCTGGCCACTTTGCTTCTCACACTCAAACTCATCCTCATGTCCCAATTTATTATATTAGAATCTTTTGGGCCCATGGGTGGTGTGGTGGTTAAGGTGCTGGACTCCCACATGGTTGATCATGGTTGGAGTCCCAGACACCTGGTGGCTTGCTTTCTCACTTTCCCTCTGGTCAGATTTAATAATAATAATAATAAATTCATTTAATTAAATATTTTTAAAAGAATTACTTTAATTTTATTCATCATAATCATCGTTATTATTTTGATTGAATAAAGAGAGGGAGAGAAAGTGAGAAAGTAAGCCACCAGATCTGGGACTTGAAACTGAGGTCGGCCACATGGGAATTTCCAGTGCCTTAATCACCATGCCCATGGGAGTTTCCAGTGCCTTAATCACTACGCCACTTGCTGGTCCCTAAATTTCTTTCTTTCATGAAAGAGATATAGAGAAGAAAGACTGGCACACCCAACAGAGTCCTCACTCCAGGATTCACCCCAGCCTTCGCCAGCCCAGATCACAAGCATGCACACACAGGAACCAGCAGTTAGCGTAATGGCTATGTCACTGGACTCCCATGTAGTCGACTGTGGTTGGAGTCCCAGACCCAGTGGCTTAAACTCATACCGAGCACATGTGCGTGTGTGCCCAAGGTCCCAAGAGGAGAATGGAGAAGGGATTGCGGCATGGCCATTCCCCTCTGAGGGATGATTTCTTGCTTTCTGTCTCTCTGGCGAGCGCATGTACCCTATAGCAAAAACCTCTCCAAAAAAAAAAAAAAAAAAAACAAGCACGCACACACATACCCAATGTGCTTACGGATGTTTTAGAGCACAAACCCTGGATGTTTCCCATATGAGTCCAGGTGCAGTACCACTGTGCCACCAACTAGCCCTAGAATCATCTTTTTGAAGTTGCTATAACGTTTTAGAAGTTCAAATCTAAGTATTATGCTCGCTCACGTCTCTTCCAAAAATGCTCCAAGCTTCCTGTCCTGCTCTGCTGCATTACACCATGTTACTCTGCCAAGATTTAGCTCATTTCCTCTTCTTGCTTGTCCAGATAGGGTGGTGTACATCAATAATACCCTCTCCCTTCCCACGTTCAGATTTTACTCGCTATTTGGAATGCCCTAGCCCCCCTAGTTCATCTGTGAGGGCCTACCATGCAGGTTCAATGCAGAATGCCTTTACTGACAGTACCTACATCCAGCCTTCCATCAGTTCTCATAAAAAGTGGAACCTCTCCTCTCCAACAGATCATTTACTCTACTTCATTAATTCTAAGACACATTAATTTTTTTTGGGGGGGAGAGAATTTTGCTATAGGGTGCGTGCTCTATAGGGTGCGTGCTCTCACCAGAAAGATGGAGAGAGACAGAGAGACAGAAAACGAGAAATCACCCCCCAGAGGGGATGGCCACACCACAATCCCCTCTCCTCCTTTCTCCTCTTGGGATCTTGGGCATGCACGCAAATGCACCCTGTGTGAATTTAAGCCACCAGGACCAGGACTCAAACTGCTGTCAACTACATGGGAATCCAGCGACATAGCCATTACACCAACTGCTGGTCCCAAGACACATTAATTCTTCACATTTTAACTCTGAAAACAGGATATCTTACATCTGTTGGTATACAAGTCTGATTAGCAGCATTTCTTCCTAGTGGTATGTAAAATAACTGTGACCCTTACAAACATTGTCACCATAGATTTGATTGAATAAGGTATATTCTATTATAATCACTTTGTATATTTCCTTTTTTTCTTTGAGATATTTTTGCTATAGGGCGCGTGCAATCGCCAGAAAGAGACAGAGAGACAGAAAGTGAGAAATCACCCCCCCGGGGGGGGCGGGAATGGCCACACTGCAATCCCTTCTCCTCCATTTTCCTCTGGCAATCTTGGGTACGCACACACGTGCCCAGTGTGAATTTAAGACACCGGGTCTGGGACTCAAACCTCTGTCAACTACGTGGGAATCCAGCGATATGGTCATTATGCCAACTGCTGGTCCCTCACTTTGTATATTTCTGTGTCCTCTACTAGTCTGTAAAATGCCACAAGGCAGGTGCCATGCCATTATTGCTTCTGACTTGTATAGACCTGGGTACAAAGAGGGAGTATATATAAAAAACACTAGTAGTAAATTACATGTATTTAGCATTTATAAGTATCAGATACTGCTCTAAATACTTTACATGTATAAACACATTCTTTTGGTTTTTTTGGGTTTTTTTGGAGAGGTTTTAGCTATAGGGCACGTGTGCTCACCAAAGATACAGAGAGAGACAGAGAGGCAGAAATCAAGAAATCATCCCCTAGGCGGAATGGCTGCAATCCTTTCTCCTCCATTCTCCTCTTGGGATCTTGGGCACACACGCACACACGTCTGGAGTTTAAGCCACTGGGTCTGGGACTCGAACCGCAGTTGACTCGTGGGAGTCCAGCGACGTAGCCATTATGCTAACTGCTGGTTCTATAAACACGTTTAACCCTTGCAACAAAACCTCATGAAGTACAATTATTTTTACTGTTTTATAGATGAAGAAACTGAGGCACAGACACTTTAGATAAGGTCATTCAAAAATACAGTAAAGTTCCATTAGATCTGAATCCATATTTGCCAATTATGATTCATGATTATTTATCATGTTTCCATCTAGCAAATATTTAATGAGCAATTACTCTAGACTAACTACTGCACTAAACACTGGTAAGCAAACTCTTCTCCTAGGGCGTCTGAACCACAGGTCCATTCTAAAAGCCTTTGCAACATCAGGACTAACTCAGTTTCACTAAGTTGAATCCACTCTCCTCTTTACTCTTCCTTTTTAACAACTTCCAAGATAGCTTTTCTCTTAAAGCTGTCAGCACTATATTAGGAACCAAAACAAAATACAAACAAAACAAAAAAATCCTTTGTGCTCTATTTATTATTAATTAGCTGCTATGAAAATATCACAATAGAGACTTCAGGGAGGGAATGGGTTGCTAGATCAAAAGGGCTTTTAAGAAACAAGATTCTGTTTTCAAGCAAATGTTGTACTTTCAGTTTAAAAAAAAGGGGGGAGTAAAAACACCATAATTTTGTTTTTAAATAGAATGCTTAAAAAAAGTTTTCCCTGAAGCATGAGATGCTTTTTTAAGAAAAATGATTCATTTTATCAGAACAAAAATGAACTAATAAATCTTGCTCCTTTTATTTTAGCCCTTGCTATGTTAAGAATTCATGAGAAATCCTTACATCCCCCAGGCTCATCTCCCTTAGACAGAATGTTCAAATAACAGGCAATCGAGATTCTGGACACCCCCTCTATTCCTGCCTTGTTAAGTGACTGTCATCTACTATATTAAAGTAACCAAAAAAAGAAAATGAGGAGGGCAGGAAATTCTCATCACAGCTGAACAAACACTATTATTTTAACATAACAAGGATGGTGTTTAAGGACTGGTTTAAACTGATGGAAATTTCCAATAGAGGGAAAAAAATGCATTTCCAACATTCAAAATAAAATGTCTAGGGGCCGACAGGTGGCATAGTGGCTAAGGGCATTGGACTCCCACATGATTTACTGTGATTCATTTCCCTGACCTGGTGGCTTGCTTTCGCACTGTCTTTCTCTGCCCCTCTCGGTTCAAATTAAAATAAATAAGTTAAATAAAATAATTCTTTAAATAAAATAAAAATCACAGGGACCAGCAGGTGGCATGGTAGTTATGGCGCTGGACACTCCCCCATGGCTGACCATGGTTCAAGTCTCAGACCTGGTGGCGAGTCCTGGACCTGGTGGCTTGTTTTCTCACTTTCCCTCTTTCTCTCTGTGTCTCTCTCTGGTCAAATTTAAAAAATGAATGAATAAATAAAATTAAAAGAAATTTTTTAAAATAAATAATAAAAATCAATGTCTAATTATTTCAAAATAAAATAAGATGGCAAGACCAGGTCTAATATTTTACACTTCTACTTATCCTGCCATGGTGGTAAAGACAGAAATGAACTGGGATTCTATAATGAACTATGACAATAATAACAAACGCTTACTTTTCAAACTATCCTCTAAAAATGAATAATCAGGGACTGGCAGGTGGTGTGGTGGTTAAGGGCGTTGGACTTCCATATGGCCAGCCATGGTTCAAGTCCCAGACCTGGTAGCTTGCTTTCTCACTTTCCCTCCCTCTCTCTCTGTCCCTCTCTGGTCAAATTAAAATAAATAAATAAAGTTAAATTTTAAAAATTATTTAAAAAGGGACCAGCAGTTGGCGTAATGGCTATGTCGCTGGACTCCCACGTAGTCGACCGCAGTGTGCGTGCATGCCCAAGATCCCGAGAGGAGAATGGAGGAGAAGGGATTGTGGCGTGGCCATCCCCCCTGGGGGGTGATTTCTCGCTTTCTGTCTCTCTGTCTCTCTCTGGCTGGCTGATGAGTGCACGCGCCCTATAGCAAAAACCTCTCCAAAAAAATTAAAAAATGAAGGCTGCTAAGCCAAAAGAAAAATTATTAAAAAAAAAAATCAGTGTTACAATCAGATAATTTATTGGGAGAACCAAGGAACTAGAACAAAAAAGATGAAAATTATGTCACTGAGCATTTCCAGGAAAGAGAGGTAAAACACGTTTTGCCAGATAGAGAGGTTCATTTCTCCCATTGCTATAAAATAATTCACCCTCCTTATCTGTGAATCTTCAAGGACCTATAACAGTACAACCACTCCCTGCCTTTACTCAGTTAAAAGACAAAGCCTCACCAATTTCCGAAGGGCCTCCCACTTCAAGCTCTCAATTCTCAGAGCCAACAAAGCTGAAGCATCTGTTTCTGTCCTTTAGAAAGGAGTTGGCACATCTTTTTCAAAAGTTGTGGTTAGAAAGTCATTTTCTCTCTCTGGAAGCACACATTTTAATTCTACCCTTTGCTCTGTTTACCCTGAAAAACAACAAAGGCTTACAGGAGTGTTCCTCCAGCCTCTCTGAAAAGAACCAGCCACCTCTTAGGGTACTGTGCAGCTGCTTCCATCTTTTTCCTCCTTCAAGACACTCCAGCAGTAGACAAGCAGAGTCATAAAAATAAAGAGTGAGCGAGCTAAAAAAGCTGGTGTGCGCTTATCTGAACTCTAAAATAGAGAGAGGACCCTGAGGCAACCAGAGACTCCTTTGCAAAGGAAAACTTTACAATTTAAAAATAACAAACTGTATTTGCACACCCCTTCCTGGGCAGCCCTCCCAGCTTGTCTCAAACTAGTTTTCTCAACTCATAATAAGGCACATTAGAGCCAACTGTGTTACAAGGGAACGTGAGTGATGGTATTCAGCAAGCATTGAACAGATTGGGCCTCCATTCCCCATTTCCTTCCTCTTGGGTGAGGAGCTACACACCATTAGGAAAAATGCTACAGTGTGGTATTTTTCCTACACAAGTCTGATGGCTACTTTATTATATCACGGAAGAAACTGCTATTTCTGCACATGACATGCTGTGCCTATGTAGAAAACACACGTTGTCTATTGAGATTTTACACATAATATGCTGCTTCTTGACGAAGAACTCAGTCATTTCATTAATAAGAGTAAGGTCTAACATCTAGTAATATTGGGGCAAGCAAGCAGCCTGGTGGTTAAGGTGCTGGACTCCCACATTGCTGACCACAATTCGAGTTCCCGACACTTTCCCTCTCTCACTGGTCAAAATGATAATAAACTAATTAAATCAAATTAATAATTCTTTAGGGGGAAAAAACTTCATGGACTACTTTATTTTTTTTAAAAAGAAATTAGTAATATTGCTGGTGATATAGGAGCATCGGCATAGAGCTTACAATATTCATAAACCGATCTCTAGCTCATGCATGATGCTTGCAAAAGCCGTCTGAAGCGTGACATCTTCCAGC
>NW_006203772.1:583133-598036 GCF_000334495.1 Tupaia belangeri chinensis
TTCAGAAGGTTAAGTGGGACCTGCCCAAGGTTATCTATTTGCTTCATCAGCGGTGGACTTGGTTTTGCACCTGTCTCGCTCAAAAACCCCTCATTTCTTCCCCTAGACCTCTCCCAGCTGTGAACTCTCATGCTCTAGCCTGAGCAACCTATTACTCCGGGACACGGGCCTTTCCCTGCCTGCTTCAGAGACGGCTTCTGCTCCTGCACCGCTTTCACCCTCCACCTCCCTCCCCCCGCGACCATTCTCTGAAAGCGGAAAGGGAGAGGCGACCGAAAGCTCCTGGGGGAAGGGATAATGACAAACCGGGGCGCTGGACACTGGCCCTGCGGTGGGCGCCTTCACTCCACATCCCGCAAACCCTTCCCTGCGCCAAGCCGTCCAGCTCTGGGGCTGGTTATCCGCCACTCATGCCCCTGGTTCTCCCACCGTCACCTCAACTGTCCCTCCCCCACGCCCCTCGATCCCCGACAGGCAGAGCCCACCCAAGTCGCGGTATCCTTCCCCGGAGCACCCCCATCCCCTCCACCTACTCCCCTCCCATCGCCACTCACTGTCGGTGACTGGGCCCGGCCCTCATGGCTCCAAAAAAAACCGCCACCGCCACTGCTGCTCCACGCCCCGGCCCCTCAGTCACCGCCACCACCGCCGCCGTCGGGACTCGCCGGGAGCCTCTCCTGCGCCTGCGCAAGCCGAAGCGCCGGGGCCCTCTTGGGCCGACCGCGCCTGCGCAGTCCGGGCCGGGGGCGTCTTCCTCAATGCCTGATGGCCTGGCCTCCTCGATCTCAGGTGGACATGGCCGCTGGCCTTGAAGACTTGTTTGGCTTGGAGAATTTGGCGGCCGCCTCGGCGTTTGAGGCTTCTAAGTAGCTTGCCTAGGTTACTAAGCTCTTAGACGTGGTTGCCCTAAGGGGCCATAGACTTTTGGCATGTCAGCATTCTGGATCCTGCTTGCACTTAAAGACCTGAATTCAGGTGCTCTCAAGTGACCACCGATAATAAATGTTTCTTTCCGGAAGACAATCACGTCGACAATGCATTGGGGTAACTAGGTAAGAGGCAACTTTGACATCTCAAAATACACTGTTTTCCAAGTGTTCAGAAGCCCTGGGACACTGCTAAGTTCAGTTTATGTCTAAAGAGCATGCTGTTTATTGTTCTAGGTAATCTATATATACTGTCGAGGACTTTGCAGGCGAACAGTTCCTACTTTCCAGCTCTCACTATGGTCCCTGGTCCTTTCACAAATTGGTAAATGAAAACCAGGTCTATGGGATCAGAAGGTGATGTTGGGGTGATGGACTGCCACGTGGCTAACTATGGTTTGAGCCCTGACTTAGGGGCTTGATTTCTCACTTTACCTTTCTGTCGTCCTCAGGTCAAAATTTTAAAAATAAATAATAATAGGGGCCAGCAGACGGTGTACCAGTTACGTCCCACATGGCTGACTGTGGTTCCAGTCCCAGACCTTGTGGTTTGATCATGTGCCCAAGATCCTGGGAGGAGAATGGAAAAGGAACTACAAGTGGCCATCCCCTCTGGGAGGTAATTTCTCACTTTTCCTCTCACTGCCTCTATCTTAGTCTAGTGAGAACACGCACCCTAAGGCAAAAACCTCTGGAAAAAAGATAATAAATAAAATAATTATTTAAAAGGGGGGGGCAGAAGACAGCATAGTGGTTATGTCGCTGGACTCCCACATGGCTGACCACAGTTCAAGTCCTAGACCTGGAGGCTTGCTTTCTCACTTTTCCTCTGTTGCCCTCACTCTGTCCCTCTCTGGTCAAATAAAATTAAATAAATAAAGTTAAATAAAATAATTCTTTAAAATGAACAAACAAAAAAAGGAATATGAATTGGTGTCTAATCCATTCTCTAAAACACATCTACACAAAGGCGCATGCCTAATTGTATGAGCTGCCTCCCACCTGAGCAAGACCATCTTGACATACACAGAATAGGGACCAGCAGATGGTGTAATGGCTACATCTCTGGACTCCCATGTAGTCGACTGCAGTTCGAGTCCCGGACCTGGTGGCTTAAACTCACACCGGGTGCATGTGCGTGTGTGCCCAAGATCCTGAGAGAATGGATAAGAAGGAAATGCAGCATGACCATCTCCCCTAGGGAGTGATTTCTCACTTTCTGTCTCTCTGTCTCTGTCTTTCTGGTGAGAACACGAGCCCTATAGCAAAACCCTCTCAAAAAAAAAAAAAATAGACATACACAGAGTAAAAGACAACAGATTGGGGAGGGGGGCTGGTGACAGGATCCATCCGAGAGGCCAAATACTGGTGTAGAAGAATTGGTATTAATTACAAAAGTATTACCCTTTGGAAAGGGAGCATATTTGGCACCACAAGGCAATTGCAGAGCCAGGAAGAAGGAAGAATATAAACACTACTTTTCTAATGAATGCATGGCTAAAAAGAAGGCCACAGCTGAAGTTCCTGAGAACTGTGCCTTTCTGAGTTCATCACCACATGCAGTACCGTAGGAAGGCCTCCTGGACTCCACGTAGTAACTACATTCTTCCTAGATTTCAGTCATTCTGCATCTTCTGTCCCCAGTGAGTCTTGCTTTTTTTTTTTTTTTTTCATAAGAGAGATGTTTGCTATAAGGCATGTGCACTCGCCAGCTAGAGACAGAGAAAGACAGAAAGTGAGAAATCACCCCCCTAGGGGGTTGACCATGCCACAATCCCTTCTCCTTCATTCTCCTTGGGATGTTGGACACACATGCACTCATGCCTGGCATGAGTTTTTTAAGCCACTGGGTCTGGGACTCGAACCGCAGTCGACTACATGAGAGTCCAGTGATATAACAATTACAACATCTGCTGGTCCCTGGATTCTTTTTTCTTTTCTTTTTTTTTTTTTTACGTTTTTACCGTAGAGTACGTGCACTCACTGGAGAATGACAGGGAGAATGAAAGTGAGAAATCACCCCCCGGGGGGATAGCCTTGCCACAATCCCATCTCCTCCATTGTTGTCCTTGGATTTGGGGCACATATGCACATGAACCAGCATGATTTTTTTCTTTTCTATTTTTTTAAACATGTATTTAATTTTATTTATTCTTCAATTTTATCAGAGAGAGACAGTGAGAGAAAGGGAGAGTGAGGAAACAAGCTGCCAGGTCCAGGACTCAAACCATGGTCAGCTATGTGGAAGTCCACCATTTTAACCACCACACCACCTGCTGGCCTTCTATTTTTCTGAAAAAGATTTTTGCTTTAGGGCGTGTGTGCTTGCCAGAGAGACAGAGAGGGACAGAGACAGAAAGCGAGAAATCACCCCCCAGGGGGAATGGCCGTGCCACACTCTCTTCTTCATTTTCCTCTTGGGATTTTGAGTATCTACGCACAAGCACGTGGTGTGAATTTGAGGCTGTTGGGTCTGAGACTTGAACAGGGGCGACTAAGTGGGAGTCCAACAACGTAACCATTATGTCATCTCCTGGTCTCTTCTTTTCTTTTCTTAAAATTTTATTTATTATTATTATTATTATTATTTACTCTGGCCAGAAAGATAGAGAAAGTGAGAAAGCAAGCCACCAGATCCAAGACTTGAACTGTGGTCGGCCATGTGAGAGCCAAGCGCCTTAAACCACCACACCATCTGCCAGCCCCAACCCAGCGTAATTTTCTAGTCACCAGATTCAAGACTAGAACCATAGTTTGCCATGTGGGAATCCAACGCTTACCATCACACCACCTGCTGACCCCTCCCTATTTGATTTTTTTACCAAGGGCAAAATAGCCATCTTTTTCTTTTTTCTTCCAAGCATTCACTCACTCACTCAGTCCAGTGATAATGATCCAAGAAAACCACACCTCCTCTATTTTCAGACCACGTGGTGTGAGTGAGTTTCCCTAAGCTATAGGGATTATTTCAGGTACATGGGATGCAGCCCAGTCAGAGCCTAAACACGAAGAGAACTTTGCTTCGGGAAGTCTCTTGTTCTTTCCTGCTTTGTGTAGATGAGAGAAGACATAATTGGAACTGTTGCAACTTTGTTGATGCCACAAGGGGTGAGCAAATCCCAACACTGATGGCATTTATCCACTCACCGAACAAAAATCTATTGATAATAGGGACTAGCAGGTAGCACGGTAGTTAAGGTGTTGTACACTCCACATGGCTAACCAATTTGAGTCCTGGACCTGGTGGCTTCCTTTGTCCCTTTCTCTCTCTCTTTCTCTCTCTCTGTGACTCTCTCTGGTCGCATTTTTAAAAAATGAATGAATAAATAAAATTAAATTTTAAAATGTGACTTGAAAACTACACAGAAAATGTGTCTGGGGAAGATATATTAAAAAAAAAAAAAAAAAAAAGCAGTTAGCGTAATGGCTATGTAGCTGAACTCCCATGTAGTCAACCACGGTTTGCATCCTGGACCCAGTGGCTTAAAACTCATGCCAGGTGGGGACCAGCAGTTAGCGTAATGGCTATGTCGCTGAACTCCCATGTAGTTGGCCACGGTTCGAGTCCCGGACCCTGTGTCTTAAACTCACGTTGGGCGTGTGTGCGTGTGTGCCCAAGATCCCGAGAGGAGAATGGAGGAGAAGGGATTGCAGTGTGGCCATCCCCCTTGGGGAGTGATTTCTCACTTTCTGTCTGTCTGGCGAATGGACAGCACCCTGTAGCAAAAACCTCTCCCCCCAAAAAAGTCAGTCAGTCATGTTACTTTGTATTTTATTCTGAGGGTGGTGAAACAATGAAGTAATTTGGTCATACTAGAAGGGCTGGCAAGATCAAAAACAGGAAGACCCTTGGGACCAGCAGATCACATAGTGGTTAAGGGCGCTGGACTCCCACATGGCCAATGGCGGTTTGAGTCCCAGACCTGGAAGCTTTCTCTCTCTCTCTCTCTCCCCTCGCCCTTCTCTGGCCAAATTAAAAAGTAATAATAAATAGTTAAATAAAATAATTATTTAAAAAAAAAAAAAAACGGAACGACCCTGAGGAGTTTACAGAACCTACCAAATAAGATAATTTTGTGGCCAGCAGATGGCATAGTGGTCAAGGTGCTGGAGTCTCATGTGGCTGATCGTGGTCTGAGTCCTAGCCCGGGCAGCTTGAAACTCACGTGGGGTGTGTGTGTGTGTGCCCCAAAATCCCAAGAGAAGAATGAAGGAAAAGGGATTGGCACTTGGTCATCTCACCTACTGAGTGATTTCTCACCTTTTCTCTTTCCATTCTTTCCATTTCTTTCTATCTCTTGGACAAGCGCACACACACCCTATAGCAAAATCTCTCCCCAAAAAATAAAGATAATTTCAAGAAGTGTTAAATGTCATGAAGAAAAACCTCTCTTGGACGCTACTTGAGCTGAGACCTGAATGGGGAGCAGAAACCACATCTGAAAGGACACAGGACGCAGGAGTCGTATGTGTAAAAGCCTCGAGACAAAAATAACCTGGGTCTGGGGAACCAGCAGTTAGCGTAATGGCTATGTCGCTGGACTCCCACGTAGTTGACTGCAGTTCGTGTCCCGGACCCGGTGGCTTAAAACTCACGCCGGGCGCATGTGCGTGCGTGCCCAAGATCCCGAGAGGAGAATGGAGGAGAAGGGATTGCGGTGTGGCCATCCCCTCTGGGGGGTGATTTCTCGCTTTCTGTCTCTCTGTCTCTCTCTGTCTGGCTGGCGAGCACACGCGCCCTATAGTGAAAATCTCTCCCAAAAAAAATAATAATAATAACCCGGGTCTGGAAGCCAGCAGGTGGTGCAGTGTAAGGCACTGGACTACCACATGATTGACCGTGGTTCAGGTCCTGGACTTGAGGCCTGAAAATCACACCGGGCGCGTGTGTGTGTGCATGCCCAAAGTCCCAGGAGGAAATTGTAGGAGGTGAGATTGAGGTGTGGCCATACCCCCTGCTGGTGATTTCTCACTTTCCCTCTCACTGTCTCTTTGTGTCTCTCTCCAGCAAGCACACAGGCCCTATAGTGAACACCTTCAAAAAAAAGTACTAACCTTGGTTTTTTTTGGGTTTTTTTGAGAGGTTTTCGCTATAGGGCGCGTGCGCTCGCCAGACAGACAAGAGAGAGACAGAGAGACAGAAAGTGAGAAATCTCCCCCCGCCTGAGTTTTACGCCACCGGGTCCGAGACGCGAACCGCGGTTGACTACGTGGGAGTCCAGCGACATAGCCATTACACTAACTGCTGGTTCCCTAACCTTGGTTTTTAAAAAAGGCCCAGGAGCCATGTCATAGGCAGTGGGAGTGCTACTTCACAATGCTGGAGACCATACCGGAAGGCTCTGTGTCTGCAGCCACGTCTACCTGAACTCACCAAGCTCGACTGTGGGCAAACCCCTGACCTGGCTGGCCAAAGGACTGGAAGGAGGATCACAGCATTAGGATTCTATTGAGGGTGCCTATCTCTTCCTCCCCCATCTCTGGGGAAATAAACTTTTTAACTTGTATATTTTAGTTTGCTATGGGGTACGTGTGCTTACGAGAAAAAGATGGGGAAGACAGAAAAAGTGAGAAAGCATCCTCTGGAGAAATGAGCACACTAGTCTCTCCTTCATTCTACTCTCAGGATTTGGAGCATGAACACATGCTCCCGGTGTGGTGTGGTGTGTGGTCAGACCACACAGTCGGTCACGTGGGATCCGGCCACCTTAACCACTATGTCACCTGGCTGGACCTATACTTTTTTTTTTTTTTTTTTTTTTTTTTTTTTTTTTTTATCTACATGTTTTTGCTATAGGGCACATGTATTCACCAGAGAGATAAAGAGAAGGAAAGTGAGAAATGACCCTCTTAGAGGGAATGCCGTGTAGGAGCGTTACAGCAAAAATCTCCCTTGGGGGCTGGCAGGTGGCGTGGTGGTTAAAGGCACTGGATTCCCACATGGCTGACTGCAGTTTGGATCCTAAACCTGGCAGCTTTCTCACTTTCCCTTTCTCTCTAGTCAAATTAAAAAATAATAACAAATGGAATTAAATAAATTTTTAAAAATCTCCCCAGGGGTGGGGGGATAAAAGGTGGCACAATATATTCTGTGTCATCCCTGGGATTCAGCATTATTTATCTGTGGCTAGCACAGCAGTACTTAGTATGAGTTCCCTGGGCGCTGTGGCATTTATATAAATAAGCTCTTCATCTACTCACTGTGTGACCTGAAATATCCCCTTCACTCAAGTGGCAGTGAAAATAGTAGTTCTTCTAACTGTCCACAAAAGAAGAGCCATATTTTTCTGATTGTTGTCTCCATATCTAGCAGCATCTTGTTCTCTAGGCACCCATATGTCCAAAGAACATCCAGAATATCATGTTCTGAAAAGGCTGTTCCTTTCATTAACAGAGCAGGAGGGCTGGAAGATGGAGCCTGGAGCCATTTACAAGCCATGGTGCATCTGCCTGCCGAGGCTGTCAATCCTATGTCACTCGGGGATTCTGTGGACACCAACCTTCCGTTCCGGAAATAGCAATAGGTTCTCTCCAACTCCAAAATTCTCCCCTCTCTGTTCTATATCATTAGGTTTTTCTATCTACTGGGTCATTGCCATAGCAAACAAAACTGTTCTATTTGGGGAGGGGGGAAGCCTCTCTCTCTTATTTTTATTTTTTGTAGTTTTTGTTATAAGGCTCACTGGAGAGAGACAGACAGAGAGAGAAGGAAAGTGCGAAATCACTTCCCAGAAGGATGGCCACACAGCAATCCCTTCTCCAGCCTCCTCTTGGGGTTTTGGGCATGCACACATATGCACCAGAGTGATTTTCAAGCTGCAGATTTCAGGATTTGTCTTTTTTTTTTTTTGAGAGGTTTTTGCTATAGGGTGCGTGCACTTGCCAGACAGACAGAGACAGAAAGCAAGAAATCACCCCCCAGGGGGGATGGCCTCACCGCAACCCCTTCTCCATTCTCTCGGGATCCTGGGCACGCATGCACACGTGCCCGGTGTGAGTTTTAAGCCACCGGGTCTGGGACACGAACCACAGTTGACTACGTGGGAGTCGAGTGACATAGCCATTATGCTAACTGCTGGTCCCTCCAGGATTTGAACAACACATCTAGCCATGTGGGATCTAGCACCTTAACCTCCATGCCACTAGCTTGCCCAGAAAAGCCTTTCTTACTCTCACAGCCCTCTCCAGTTATCACCTACTTTTGCTCTGCTCCACTGGGAAGAGTTGTAAATATACTTTGACTATCCTCGATTCCTTCCCTCTCATTCTCTCTCTCTCTCTCTCTCTTCTCTCTCTCTCTCTCTCTCTCTCTCTCTCTCTTTTCCCCCAAAATTGGATTTTGGGCAAACACAGGCACCTGGCATGTTTCTCAATCCTCTGGTCCTGGACTCCAAAAGCACACTTGGTCACATGGGATCCAATGGCTTCAACCCATGCCACCAGCTTGCCCCTAATATACATTTTTGCCCCTTTGGTCACTGATGTATCCTAGCACCTGGTCAGGAACTGCACATAGCAGATGCTTAATAAATCCTCACCCCTTCAAGCTCTGCAACAGTCATCTCTCTGTTTCAAAAGGTTTATTTTTTTAGAGGTTTTTGCTATAGGGTATGTGTGCTTGCCAGAAAGACAGATACAGAGAGACAGAAAGTGAGAAATCACCCCCCCGGGGGGACAGCCACACCACAATCCCTTCTCCTCCATTCTCTTCTCGGGATCTTGGGCGCACATGTAACTGGTGTGAGTTTAACCTGCCGGGTCTGGGACTCAAACCGCTGTCAAATATACATGGGAGTCCAGTGATGTAGCCATTACTCTATCTGCTGGTCCCTCAAAAGGTTTATTAAAAGGATGAAGAGGATCACAAATAGGCCAAGATAAAAGGAGTTCCTCTAGCTGAAGGAATGGTCTGGGATGGAACCAGCAGTTGGCCTAAACCTCTCCAAAAAAAGGACCTGGGAGAGTGTCCTGGCTATACAGCTGCATCTCTCTTGCAGACCATGTTTTCTCCAGAAGGGAGTGGTCTCAGAAGGCGTTAGTAGCCAGTTTAAAGAGAAATCTGGTTCCGCTCTTGACCTAGAGGACCGACCTAATGGCCACTCCTTATATGAAGCTAGCATAGGGCCAAGGTACAGTCAGTCTGAGGCTGCTGATGAGCGCTAGGTCAAGGCAAAGGGGTACTGGGAGAGGAGCCTGCAAGACTGATGCTGGAAAACACTAAAGCAAAAACAAAGCAAATCCTTATGGAGGCATGGGAACGGTGCCCTCTACCATGCTGACGACCGTCCTTCCCGCGACTCACAGTGTTTCTCCTGCAGCATGAAGCCGGTATGTGAAGGACAATTTCTGCCGCTTGGCCTCTGGGAGATGTAGTCGCTCAGGACACATGGCTAGCAGGGGCTTTCTTTTTTTTTTTTTTTTTTTTTTATTTGGAGAGGTTTTTGCTATAGGGTACGTGTGCTCGCCAGAAAGACTGGACTCCCACGTAGTCGACCGCAGTTCGTGTCCCGGACCCAGTGGCTTAAAACTCACGCCGGGCGCGTGTGCGTGCATGCCCAAGATCCCGAGAGGAGAATGGAGGAGAAGGGATTGCGGCTTGGCCATCCACCCTGGGGGGTGATTTCTCACTTTCTGTCTCTCTGTCTCTCTGGCGAACGCACGCGCCCTACAGCAAAAACCCCTCTTGCCCCCCCAAAAAAGGAATCATTTATTCATTTCATTTTATTTGTTACTATACTTATTTTTTAATTTGACCAGAGACAGAGAAAGAAAGGGAAAGTGAGAAAGCAAGCTGCCAGGTCCGTGCCTCGAACCCCAATTAGCCACGTGGGAGTCCAGCGCCTTAACCAGCACGCCACCTGCTGGCCCATGAAAGAAGGGGTTTTTACAAAACTTTGGCAGGAGAAGAAAATATGGGAGTCCGAACTGATCACCAGGCTCACATAAAGTCTAAATGGACATTTTCTGCCTTTCTCAGCCTCCACCAGCCCCGGGAGAGGTTTGTCCCCAACCAAACCTCCGACATCCCGTGGGTCTCGGCTGTTTGGGCGAGTCTAGCTCTCTTCTACTCTCTCGTTGGTTAGCCGCTCTGTCCAATCGTAGGTGCGCTCCGGGTTCGTTCCCAGAGTGCATTGCGGTTGCACTGGCTGCTCCCAGCCGGCGTGGGGCTGGATTTGTTCGAGCGGTATTAGGGGTCTGTCAGCTGAGCCCTCACACCGCAAGGGAGCGGGTGACTCCGCTCCCCTCAGCCTTAAACTGTCAACGGAGATGTGTGTCCTGTGTTGCGGGCGCTGCTTTCTCTGGTGCCCGGCTGGCGCCCGCCTCTCGCCACTATGGCCAGGGCTCAGCCCTGGACCGCTTCCTCGGATCCTCTCAGCCCGACAATTCAGTGACAACTCGCGTCCCTGCGGTATCCATGCACAGAGGTAAAGGACCTAAATAGGTTTTCCCGAACTTCGAGGGGTTTCGCGCTGAACGTCCTTTGTCGGGGAAACCTTTCAGTCTCTGGGGATATCGCATTTGGCTCTTTATTGCAGAATATGATTTTGAGGACCTGAGACAGTTCAGCAGTGAAAGATCTCACAGGAGATAGATACCAGATTCTAAGAATTTAGAAGGAAGAGGATACCGATCTGGTCATGACCAGAGACTTGCACCATAAAGCCCAAGATTCAAGGGCCTCAGACAAGGCAAAGCTGTGGCTCTCTTCCCCCACGTGGGAAGCAAATAAAGGCATTTTGAGCCCAATCTACCTGTTGAGACACTGAGTTACACCTGGGAAATAGCCATGTTTTATTTTTTATTTATTTATTTATTTTTTAGAGGTTTTCGCTATAGGGTGCGTGCGCTCGCCAGACAGACAAGAGAGAGACAGAGAGACAGAAAGCGAGAAATCACCCCCCAGGGGAGATGGTCACGCCGCAATCCCTTCTTCTCCGTTCTCTTCTCGGGATCTTGGGCACGCACGCACACGCGCCCGGCGTGAGTTTTAAGCCACCGGTCCGGGACACGAACCGTGGTCGACTACGTGGGAATCCAGCGACATAGCCATTACGCCAACTGCTGGTTCCCAACCATATTTTATTTTTCAAGTAGCATAGACTACATTCTGGTAAGGAGACTGGACACAAACTGGTAATTGCAATACACTGTCATATGAGTATAATACAGAAAGACTGAGAAAGTTTTTGGAGTCTTCATAGCACGCATAGTAAGGTGAGATTAATCTAGAAAATTTTCTGGTATTAGCTAATCTACAATAGCTGCAATTCCATACTTGTACATACATTTTCTTAGGCACAGCTACACAGTACTGTTACACACAGTAATTGAGTATCTTAAGTGCCAGCTATTTTCCTGAGTGGTTTTATACAATTAGCAATCATCAAAAGGAAGTTTTAAGTAAGTAGCTACAATATCAACTCCATTTTATGTATAAAGAAACTAAAGGAGTTAGATTGAAGAACTTGGTAAAGTCACATAAACAAGGACCAAAATGAGTCTCAAAAGTCAGATTTAGGTGGCTTCAATGTGGCAAAGGGGTACTAATCATGTACCCTTTGTCTTTGTGGATGTTCAGGATTCCAAATCCCACTATATCTCACTCCTTATTCCACTCACACACAGATGAGCAAAATCTCCTCTTGATCCATCAGCCTGACATGCCTGAGAATCCCCGGGTCCTACGAGTGGTCCTTCTAGGAGCTCCAAATGCAGGGAAGTCAACACTCTCCAACCAGTTACTTGGCCGAAAAGTATGCTGCATCCTTGACTACCCTCCACTCCTATTCCCCTTTTATCTCTCACTTCTTGCCATGTCCTTATAGAAGGTCCTGGAGGAATCAAACCTCACTGGACTTTTTTGTTCCTGGCAGGTGTTCCCTGTCTCCAAGAAGGTGCATACCACTCGCTGCCAAGCTCTCGGAGTCATCACAGAGAAGGAGGCGCAGGTGGTATGTACCTACAAAGAAAGTCCTGAAAAAAGGAAAGGGTGAAGCTAAGAGGGTCTCATCAGCCCTTAAAGAAAAGCATGCTTAGATTCAATTACTTGAGAAAAGGGAGTCTTCTCTTCCTTTAGGTCTGTATAATTCTTTTTTTTTTTTGGAGAGGTTTTTGCTATATGGTGCGTGTGCTTGCCAGAAAAAGAGAGACAGAAAGTGAGAAATCACCCCCCTGGGGGAATGGTCATGCTGCAGTGCCTTCTCCTTCATTCCCCTCTAGGGATCTTGGGCACGCACACACATACGCCTGACACGAGTTTAAGCCACCAGGTCCGAGACTTGAAACGTGGTCAACTACATGGGAGTCCAGTGATATAGCCATTATGCCAACTGCTGGTCCCAGGCCTGTACAAGTCTATCTTTACTTTTCTCCTTTTTACATCTAGTCAGAAAGGTTTAATACCCTCTTTATGGCTTCCTAATTTTCCACATATTCACAGTTATCTTCTCCAGGATTTCTTCTAGAATTAAAACGAAGCTGAAGGGTAAGAAATCTAAGGCAGTGGGACCAGCAGATGGCATAGTGATTACATTGCTGGACTCCCATGTAGTAAACTACAGTTCAAGTCCCAGACCTGGCAGCTTAAAACCCGCACCAGGCACATGTGTATGTGTACATGCCCAAAATCCTGAGAGGAGAGAAAGGATTGCGATGTGACCATCCTCCCTGGGGGGGTGATTTCTCACTTTCTTCTCTCTGTCAGTCTTTCTCTGGCGAGCGCATGTACCCTATAGCAAAAATCTCTTTAAAAATAAAAGTGGGGGCCAGCAGGTAGTATGGTGGTTAAGGGCACTGGGCTCCCACATGGCCGACCATGGTTTGAGTCCCTGATCTGGCGGCTTGCTTTCTCACTTTGTCTCTCGTTCTCTCTCTCACTCTGTCCCTCTCTAGTCAAATTAAACTAAATGCAACTAAATAAATAAAGCTAAATTAAAAAATAAATCTTAAAAAAAAAGAAAGAAAAATCTCAGGCAGTAATAGAAGAGCTTGGCAAAGAAGAGAGAGCAGGCTCCTGACATCAAAGTTGACCTCATTCTCTCACTTCCCCGTCATAATCTTTTCTCCTGGGGGCTGGGTATTTCTCTTTCCTGATTTTAGATTCTACTTGACACGCCTGGCATCATCAGTCCTGTTAAACAGAAGAGGTAGTATGGCTATGGAAACAGGTGGAGGGACTGGCATAGTGACGAGCGGATGGGGAGATTTTATTTATGGGTTGAAAATCCCCTTATCACACCCCTTCTTTCATCGGGAATACAGTTGTCATAAAACCTTCCCCGACTGATACATATTTACATATGTATTCCTCAGGCACCATCTGGAGCCCTCCTTGTTGGAAGATCCATGGAAGAGCATGGAATCTGCTGATCTTGGTTAGGCCCAGGATGGGAATCTGAAGCCCCCTAGTTTGCAGGGGTCATGGCTTTTTGGTCCTGGTGGTTTGGAGGTTGGGAATTGGCCAGGGTTCATACCATGAAAGTTTTTATGGGAGCAAAAGGAAGAGTGGTCATATCCTTGTCCTTCTGCCTACCCTGCCATCTTCCAGTTGTGGTTCTCGTGGACGTTTCAGACAAGTGGACTCGGAAACAGCTCAGTCCACAGGTACTCCAGTGCTTGACTAAGTTTTCCCAGGTCCCCAGCGTCCTTGTCATGAACAAGGTGAGTTCCTCTCATGTGGAAGGGATCTCCTGCCTTCCAAGGCCCCCATCTTGCCAACCACCTACTTTTTACCTATCCCCCATGCCCAGGTAGATTGCCTGAAACAGAAATCAGTTCTCTTGGAGCTCACAGCAGCCCTCACTGATGGTGTGGTCAATGGCAAGAAGCTCAAGATAAAGCAGGCCTTCCACTCACACCCTGACACACATTGCCCCAGCACAGCAGCTAAGCACTCAAATACGGAGTCTGTGGAAAGCTCTCAAAAGATTGGTTGGCCCCACTTCCAGGAAATCTTCATGTTATCAGCCCTAAGCCAGGAAGATGTAAAGATACTAAAGGTTAGTTAGCCTTGGCCATAGGCTAAAGAGAGGCCTCAGATTTCTTCCAGGAAGCAAAAGTGACTAGGAAAATCCTGGTTGGGATTGAGATGCCCACCTACTCCCTCTGTGCCCACAGCAATACCTCCTGGCGCAAGCCCGGCCAGGGCCCTGGGAGTTCCACAGTGAAGTCCTTACTAGCCAGGCACCTGAAGAGATCTGCACCAACGTGATCCGAGAGAAGCTCCTGGAGTACCTGCCCCAGGAGATGCCCTACAGTGTGCAGCAGGTACAGACCCCGAGCAGAGCAGCTGGGGCCCAGCTAGGCAAAGGGATGGGCCAGCTAATTAACAGTGACATCTCCCTGTACAGAAGACGATGGTATGGGAAGAAGGACCCAGTGGGGAACTGGTGATTCAACAGATACTTCTGGTGCCCAAAGAATCTCATATGGTATGTGAGTCTAGACTCAGAAGAGAGACTAAGGCAATGATAGCAGGGGCTCTTTCCCCCCATTTGGAAGCCCGAGGGCAGGCCCCTATCTCTCTCTCTTACTCTCAGAGGATCCTGATTGGTAAGAAGGGCCACCTGATCGCCCAGATTGCACAGGAGGTAGGCCGCGACCTCATGGACATCTTCCTCTGTGACGTTCAGATCCGCCTCTCTGTGAAGCTCCTCAAGTGACAACCCTCTACTGCCCCTCCTAGGACACCCTAGCCCAAGCTGCTGGCAAGAGTCACTAACCAGGACTGCTAAGGGGGCATGGACACTGGCTGGCTGCTAGGAGCCTGGCCGTGCTGAGTCTGCACAGTCCCTGCCGACTCTCCTGTTGGAGGAAGGACCTTCCTTAGCTCAGTTCCCAGGTAGTTGCTCTGCCTGGGGCCACAGCCACTTAGGCCTCAGGAGTTGCTCCCCTGGTGGCAGCAGCACAGTACTGCCTCCAACTGCCATTGGGCCCAGAGCCCTGAGTTTCTCCCTGAGTTGCCAGTTAGCAGAGAGC
>NW_006203772.1:598394-610380 GCF_000334495.1 Tupaia belangeri chinensis
CGATTGCAGCACCTTGAAACAATGTAAGGACCCCTGTTTCCTGAGTGAGATGGTGGCTCCCACCTGCACCCCAAATCCTTAATCCCTGCCTCCCCGTCCCTTACCCATCTCAGATGCTAATAAAGTCAAAAGACAAGCATTCTGGTTCTCATCTTTATTGCTTTAGAACAGGAAAAAGAAAACGTCCCCTTTCCCTCACCCCACCCCTGTTTGAACCAGAACCAGAGTCTTTCTTCCAGTAGTCTGCTTCAGGGTCCCGAGCTGTCTTCTTGGCACGTTTTCTGGGTGCAGCAAGAGAACCGTTACCATTACTAAACTCAGTAATGGTAACGGTTTCCTCGCCATTCCCAAGTGCCCTGGCAGTCAGCAGCAGGCTGTGATAGGCTGGGCGGTGAGCCTCGGGCTTGCGATATCTCCTCTGCCCTTGTCAGGCTGCAGAACTGGGGTATCCGGACTAGTACATCATCTATACTGTAGTGTCTCATCACAAACTTACAGTATATGATGATATCCCAGCCAGGGCCACAGGGGCACAGGGAGCATAGTCTGGTGGGCACTGTGGGTAGGGAGAGCCAAGGACTGGGGACAGAGCATGACAGAGCAGGGCTGGGAGCACACAGATCCCCTTCCCTGCACCCCAGCTCTCCCCCCAGGTCAGTGTCTCCTTGATTCTGTTGTCCAGTGCAGCCCAAGTGAGTTAAGGGAAGGGAACCGATCCCAAGAGGGCCCTGCAGAAAAAGGATCTGTTGAAATTTCATAGGGACTTAGGGCCAGAATTAAGCCAGAAATAACAGTGAAGCAGAAGGTTCTGGTTAGACCAATAGGCAGACACCCAGAAAAGGAGCACTCACCCGAAGCTGGAAATGCAGACTAGGGAGGCCTTTGAATGTAGGGAGGCCTTGTCCCTTCCTCTTCACTCAAGCTGCTTGCCTTTTAACCCACTGACCCCTCCCCTGGGTGGGGCACTTTTCCCGGTTCTAGAAGGCCCCGCCTCTTAACCCTTCCCCTGCTGGACTCCATGGACCTAACGTCACTGGCTCCTTTCCCCTTTGGGCCTTTTTTCAAGCTCTGGGAACCTTCCCAAGCCTCAGCTTCACCTTTCATTCCCATCCCCATGATCTGGTCATCTGTCTACTGACCCAGGGAGGAGAAAGAACAGCCTCACCCATCCTTCGACTTAATTACTGGTCAGAAAACCCCGGAAGGTTTTTTTTGTTTTGTTTTTGGTGGTGGTGGAGAATGTTAGTTGAATTGCCTATAGGGCAGGAGGGCCCTGGCAGCTAGATCTTTGTGGAACCTATCTGGGGTACTTGCAGGATTCCTCAGCCTAAATTTCCATTCCCAGGTCCTGCCTATGTTTATTCTGAGCCCAAGAAAACCAGGCCTAGGAAGGCAGACTCCTTGCCTACTACTGCCCTGGCAAGGTCCCCTCTATGGCAGGGTGGAGACGGTGCTGTGATGGGACATTGAGTGTAGCTCTTGGGAGAGCAGGCATAAGAGTGGGTGGGAGGGGACCAGCAGTTAGCGTAATGGCTATGTTGCTGGACTCCCATGTAGTCAACCTCGGTTCGAGTTCCGGACCGGCGGCTTAAAACTCACCCTGGGCATGTGTGCATGCGTGCCCAAGATCCTGAGAGGAGAAAGGAGGAGAAGGGGTTGTGGCCTGGCCATGCCCCCTAGGGGGCGATTTCTCGCTATCTCTCTGTCTCTGTCTGTCTGTCCGGTGAGCGCACACGCCCTATAGCAAACCCCCCCCCAAAAAAACTTTCATCTTCTGCTTTTATGAGCTTCCAATTATACACGAAACACTAGCCCATCTTCACCTCTCAAAAGGTAAATGCCTATCGCGTATACATTAATTTGCATCTTTAAAAAGTAAAATTTAAGAAATATCCTAAGAGATTAACACCAAAATGGCACAAAGTTAGCAGAAATTGGGCCACCAGGTGGTGTAGTAGTTATGGCACTTAACTCCCACATAGTTCAAATCTTAGACCCTGTGGCTTGAAAATCATGGTGGCTGCATGTCAAAAAAAAAAAAAAAAGAGTGAGTGGGAGCTGCTGTTCAGAGCTCCAGGCACTAACAGAGAGAGCCTGGTGCTGCTCGGTTCTCTGCTGCTGGGGAAGGGCAGACTCCTGAGCCAGGGCGTCCTCGAAGCTGGACCTCTGTTATTTAGACCCCCATTCTAGGGAATGCCTCCTCCCTCTGCCCCTATCCTAGACCTCTGTGTGCTGGGAGGCCAGGGTTACAACCCTTCCTCTGCAAGTGCAGACTAGACCAGGACGGGGAGTGGGAGGAGAGACGCAGCCTGCCTTTGGTTCTGTGGGAGTATGGTGTTTTTTTCTGCCACACTTTGGCACCTATTCTACCCTCTGCTTAGCATGACCTTTCTTGTCCAGTGAACTGTCCCAGACCCTCTTCAGCTCTCTGTTACTTATGCAGGGAGGCCTTCCCAGGCCTGGTGTTTGCGATGGCTTTATTTATTTATGAGATTATCTGCAGTAAGCAAATAGTCACGAAGGCCTGGCTTATTCACCGGTGCATGTCCGCCACATAGGAATAACTAAACATTCTTGTCGACTGACCGACATCAAGCTGAGCCTAATGGGAAGGAGAGGACCCTGGGCCTGGGGAACAGAAAGACAAAGCTGGGGCTCGCAGGCAAGCCTCTTCTCTCCTGGACCCTCCCTGTGCATGTTCGTGAGAAGGAGTAACAGTCGCACGTTCACAGGGTTGTGAGAACCAGGTCAGCTGCTGGGAAAGCACTTGGTGCAGCACTGCCGCCGGTTCACAGGGGGCCAGACCAGCTGATCTCTCCCGGCCCTCCCCGCAGAGACCCAGGGAGGAAGGCCACGATCCTAGTTGCCAAACGTCTGAAAGCCCACGAAATAGTCCTTTTTTCAGACACGGGCTCTCCATGTCACAGTCATCCTGCCTCGGCCTCCCAGAGAGCTGGGACTGGAGGCTCAGGCCACTGCATTGGCTTTCTAGGGTAAACTGGGACTTGAACCCTAGTCTCCCATGTGGCCTCAGCTCGCAGAATAGCGTCAACCAACTAGGATGGGTTACCACAGCTGGGCCAACCAATGAATATTCTTTTTTTATTAAATGCCAGAAGCATATGCTCCCACATGAGAGAGAGGGAGAGAGATAGAGAAAACACATCTGACAGGGCCAAATCACAGTGCAGTCCTCTAATTCTTCATCCTGTCAGGACCCTGGGCATGCACACATGTGCCCAGGGTGTTTTTCAAGCTGCTGGGTGAGGATTCATCCCTGGTTGGCCATATGGAATTTGACTCCTTTAATCACTGGGCTGAGGGGCTGGCCCTATATAATACTCATGAAAGCACCTTGAGACCATTAAGAGAACCGAGGATTAGGGGGTGGCAGGCTGTGAGTGGCAGCTTCAGCTCCAATGCATCCATCTCTGACTTCGGGCCACGTGTTCTCAGCCTCGGTTTCCTCAAGTGTAAGGAGCAGTCACTTACCTTATGTGATGATGGCGAGGGTTATATTAGCTCTCATACGTAGCACGTATGGAGCACACCTCAATTTCCTTCCCTCCTCCTTGCTCGTCTCACTCACTGGCTGTGTGACTGGGGCAGACTGCACTTCTCTGGGCTTGGTGGTATTGCATATCTCACCAAGCCGGAAGAGTCCAGTGAGAAATATGGGTGAGAAAGCTTCATAATCCCAGGTGCTCTAATCAGGTGAGAAATCATTATGTCTGCTTCTGCCTCCCTGTGGCTCCCTTTCCTGTCCTGTCCCCCTCCTTCCAGGCCACTCTACTCAGAGATCCCACAGACAGCTGGAGCTGCTTTACAGCAGTGAGGGCTTTGTGCACCAGGGCTAAACTTCATAGCACTCACTGCCAAGCCTTCTGCCAAGTCCCTGGAGGCCAGCTCCAAAGATGAGCATGAGCAGAACCCAGGAACCTCTGGAGCCAGAGGAGGCATCTCAGCCAGCCAGCCAGGGGTCCTGTGGCTGTGGCCCCTGACAGGGCTGGAGGGGGAAGGGGTGTTGTGATCAGGGCGTGGGCTGGAAGAGAGTCTGGGCCTGGGTGGGGTGTTCTGAGAGCCCAGATAAGGGGACATTGCTCTATCGGGGTGGGAACCTAGTGCCATTTTCTTATCAGGAGACTGCAGCAGCCAGAGCAGGACCTGAGGACACTTCCCACCTAGGGCCATTTCCCTGAATGGGTGCTTTTCCATTCCTCTCCCTCCCTAGTGCCCCATAGGGAGTCCCTCTCCCTTTCAGCAAGTCACATGGAAACTCTGGCCAACATGGGGGGAGGGGATACCGCCTGGGTGTATGGGGCTGGCTTCAGGTTCTAACAGTTTTTTCTTCAGACCAGGAGCTCCGTGGCTCCCCAGAGGCCAGTGTAGGCCAGTCTGGGGCCTTCACCCTTCTCCAGTCTAACTCCAATCCCTTCCACTGCAGCTTTAAGCTCTGACTTATTCGGACCTTCTTTGGAAGAAATCCTTAAATCATATGGTAAGTGATGAAATGTAAATGGTCAGATCACTAGAGGCCTTTAAAATCATGGAGTTCAAGTCCCTCACTGATAGAGGAGAGGAAGTTGAGACCCAGAGAGCAGGAGACCATCATCCAAGGGTCTCCTCTACCGCTCAGAGAACGCATGGGCCTGAGAGGAACCGTGTCAAGAAACGTGTGACCCTAAGAGAGACAGAGCGGACACACAGATCCACAGACGCATATGTGTGTGTGTTTTTCTTTCTAGCTTGCTATAGGGCATGTGTGCTGGTCATAGAGAGACAGAGGGAAAGGGAGAAATAACCTTCTCACCGGCCACATCACAACCCCTTCTCTCCTCTCAGAATTTTGGGCATGTATGCACACATGCCTGGCATGTTTTCAAACTGCTAGGTCCAGGACTTCAATTACCCAGTTGGCTGTGTGGGATTCAGCTGCCTTACCACTATGCTACAAGCTGGCCCAAACGTAATACACACATAAAATGCATATATATATGGTGCCACGCACATACCTAGTATGCACAATAAAAAAATGGATTAAGGTCAGTTCTGTATCACAGTCATAAGGTACTGTGTAGGGGAAGCTGGATCCCAAATGGTCAATCAGGGTTTGAGTCCTGGCTCCACTGACTTCATGCCTGGCACGTGCACATGTGCCCAGGATGCTGACAGGACAGAGAATGAGAGGAAGAAGGATCATGGCATGACCAGGCCCCATTGGGGGTGCTCTCTCTCATGCAAGTGTACATGGTTTGTATCATGAATACAATAAACAAACAAAACAAAACAAAAAAGGATTCAGGGCCAGCCCGTGGTTGGATCCCATATGGTTGACTATGCAGGTTGAATCCCTGTCTGGTGACTTAAACACATGGGACACATCTGCATGTATCCCCAAGACCCTGACAGGATGGAGAAATGGAGAAAAAGATATTGCAGTTTGACTAAGCCCCACTGGGGGGACCACTATGTATCTCTCCTCCTCTCTCTCTTTCTCTCTGGTGAACTCACACACCTCTAGCCAAAAAAAAAAAAGGAAAAGGAAAAGAAAAAGATTCAGTTAGCAAAATTTATCTTTTTTAATGAGAGAGAGATTTTTGCTGTAGGTACATGCACTAGCTGAAGACACAGAGAGAAACAGAGAAAGTGACAAATCACTCCTGGTGGGGGGGGCAGATGGCTACAGCTCCATCTCTTCTCCATTCTCCTCTTGGGATTTTGGGAACACATGCATACACACCCAGCATGAGTGTCAAGCTGCCAGATCTGGGACTTGAACCATGATTGTCCACATAGGAGTCCAGTGCCACAACCTGCTGGCCCTGGCAAAATTTATCTTCTTTTCCTCTTGGTTGCTTTACTAAGTTTTATGAAGTTAGTAGTTTTACACAACAATAATAAAAGCCCAAATAATATGATTAGTCAATGTTTTATTTGTTCAATGTCTCTCTAACAGCACAGTCATGAACAAAACTCTTCCTGGAACCAAGGACTTGGAGCAGTTCTGGGAGGTCTTTGCTCTCCAGTTTTGCTTTAGATATAGGGGATCCAAAGCAAGAGTCTGCTATGGACCTATGGGGCTTAACAGGGGAGAAAACAGAAAGCTGGAAAACTGTCTTAATCCTGAGTCTCCCTGTAAAAAACACGGCCTTGAGACTTAAGGAATTCATCAGAGATGCTTGCTGATGGTAGCCTGTTTATGTCAGCTTGGTTTCACCTTGACTAGTCGGTGAAGCTTCTCCTTAGCCTTCCTGACACTTGCCCCCCACCCCCATGTCTAGGTTTTGGACCTGCTTTTACTGTTTTCTTTTCTTTCTTTTTTTCTTTTTCTTTTTCTTTTTTTAGAGAGATTTTTGTGATAAGGTGCGTGCACCTGCCAGACAGACGGAGAGTGAGAAATCACATCCCAGGGAGATGGCCATGCCACAGTCCTTTCTCCTCCATTCTCCTCTTGGGATTTTGGGCATGCATGCACACACACCCTGCATCATTGTTAGGCCTCTGGGTCTGAGACTCAAACCACAGTTGACCACATAGAAGTTCAGAGACATAACCATGATGCCATCTGCTGGTCCCTTTTACTGTTATTTTTTTTAAAGAATTATTTATTTAATTTTATTTATTCATTCATTTATTTTAATTTCACCAGAGAGAGAGAGAGAGAGAGAACTGAGAAAGCAAGCCACCAGATCCAGGACTTGAACCATGGTCGTCCATGTGGGAGTGTCCAGCGCCTTAACCATCATGCCACCTGCAGGTTCCCTACTGATTTTTGTTTGTTTTGAGAGATTTTTTTGCTATAGGGCATGTGCTCACCAGACAGACAGACAGAGACAGAGAGACAGAAAGTGAGAAATCACCCCCCAGAGTGGGTGGCCACACCACAATCCCTTCTCCTCCTTTCTCTTTTCAGGATCTTGGGCACGCACACACACACACCCGGCGTGAGTTTAAGCCGGGACTCGAACTGAGGTCGACTACATGGAAGTCCAGCGACATAGCCATTACGCTAACTACTGGTTCCCCCTACTGTTTTTTTTAATCACACTACGATGACTTCATCTTCTCCCCTGCTCATCCCCAACTGCAGTACTCTGAATGGCACCCTATCTGATTCATCTTCATGAACTTGTATCCTTCACGGGCCTTATTCTGGGAGGTGCTCAGAGATTGCCTTAACATGAACAGATGGCGACCCCTAGACATATTTTCCACCATGTTCTCAAGTACTGAACATGCGCCCTTACGCTCGCCACGCCTTGCAGCCCCACAAGCAAGTGTACATGTTAAGCAATACACCCTGGAGTACTGGGGCCCTTCCAAAGAGTGGGCTCCTAAGAATGTCTTCCTGGGCACTCTGGGGCTCTTCCAAGGAGTGGGCTCCTAAGAATGTCTTCCTGGGCACTGTGCCGATGTCCACCAGTCTCCAAAAGATGACTGCCAATTTTACAAAGAGAAACTGAGGCTCAGGGAGGAAATGCTTGACCCTGGGTCTCAGTAAACCAATAGAGGAGGCAGGACTAGCACTCTGCTTTCCAGACACCAGGTCCCAGGCTCTGCACAAACCTACTGCGAATGAGGTTAGGTTTGCACTCGTCTCTGCAGATGCCTTCTGAGTTCCAGGAGCAATGGAGTCAGGCCTCAGGTTTCCAGTAATATGGTTCTGAACATATTGCTCACTTCATCTTTCCAAGCCTCAGTCTCCTTGTCTATAAAATGGGGATAACAGTGATATCTACCTCACACAGTCCTTAGGAAGATTCAGTCAAAGAATGTATGGAAAAGGGCCAGCAGGTGGGGTGGTGAGTAAGGGTGCTGGACTTCCACATGGCCGACTGCGGTTCAAGTCCCGGACCTGGCGGCTTGCTATCTCACTTTCTCTCTCTCTCTCTCTGTCCCTCTCTAGTCAAGCTAATAAATAAATAAATAAATAAAGTTTAATAATTAAAGAATATGGAAAAACTCTTAAATGATACAGGGACTCCCTCCTTGCTTTCTCACTCATATGACTCTTTATGTATTTATTTTTTTTAAATAAATTTTTTTTAGAATTATTTAACTTTATTTATTTATTTGTTTATTTTAATATGACCAGAGAGGGACAGAATGAGAGAGAAAAAGTGAGAAAGCAAACCACCAGGTCTGGGACTCAAACCATGGTTGGCCATGTGGGAGTCCAGTACTCTTGACCACCAGGCCACCTGCCGGCCCCCAATTTTATATTTTTGGAGAAGTTTTGCCTTAAGGTGCGTGTACTTGCAGGAGAAAGAGACAGACGCAGTGAGAGGGAAAGTGAGAAGTCACACACACGCACACGCACACACCCAGGAATGGCAACACCACAATCCTTTCTCCTCCACTACCCCCCCCCAGGATCTTGTGAATGCATGCACTCATGTCAGGTGTGAGTTCGAAGCTACCAGGTAAGGGACTTGAACCATGGCTGGCCATGTGAGAGTCCAGCAAGAAAAATGCGATGCCATCTGCTGGTCCCTGTGTATTTATTCACTTATTTGGAGACAGGGTCTCACTGTGTTGCCCATGCTGGCCTTGAACTCACAATCCTCCTACCTTTGTCCCCAAAGGACTGCTGGCGGGACTATAAGGGCATGTCACTGCACCTAGCTCTTGCCCTTTTCTTTAAAGAATTTAACTATTTATTTATTTAAATTTGACCAGAGAGGGACAGAGTGAGAGGGAGAAAGAGAGAGAGAGAGAGAGAAATTGAGAAGGCAAGCCACCAAGTCCGGGACTTGAACCACGCTTGGCCATGTGGGAGTCCAGCTCCCTTAATTACCACATCACCTGCCAGCCCTGCCCCTTCATTTTAAAAATGATTTATTTTATTTATTTAAGTTTGCTAAAGGGCACATGTACTCACCAGAGAGACAGAAAGAGAGAGAGGGAAAGTGAGAAAATAAGCCACCAGATATGGGACTTGAACCACAGTTGCCCAGTGGAAGTCCAGTGCCTTAACCACCATAGCACCACCTTTTGCCTCCCCCACTTCTAAAACACTTTTTAAATTTTCATTTATTTATTTATTTCATGAGTGAGAGCAACAGCACCCCAGCGGGTCCAGGTGCCAAGCCGTATCTAGCCTGGATGGTGGGCACATGCTTGCCTGGCATCCAGAACATTGTCCTGTGGGTCACCTTCACATGACATCATGTTTTACTGCTGTGCCACAACCTGGTGCCCTCCTAACTTCTTTTTAAAAATTATTTAGTTTAATTTAATTTTTTTAGAGGTTTTTGCTTTAGGGCACATGTACTCACCTGAAAGACAGAGAGAGACAGACAGACAGAAAGCAAGAAATCACCCCCAGGGAGGATGGCCACGCTGCAATCCCTTCTCCTCCATTCTCCTCTCGGGATCTTGGGCACACACGCATACGTGCCTGGCGTGAATTTAAGCCACCGGGTCTGGGACTTGAACCGTGGTCAATTACATGGGAGTCCAGTGACATAGTCATTATGCCAACTTCTGCTCCCATATTATTATTATTTTTTAACTTGACTAGAGAGAGAGAGAAAGTGAGAGAGCAAGCTGCCAGGTCCAGGACTGAACCATAGTCGAGTCCAGTGCCTTAACCACCTCACCAACCGTCAGGCCTCTCCATACCCCTTTTTAAGCCTTTTCCACATGCTGCTCTCAACCACCTCCCACCCAGCAGCACTATCTCCTTTCCCTGACCTGCTGCTTATAAGCCAGGTCTTCTCCTAGAACTCACTTGTCCTGGAATCCCAATCCTTCCTTGGCTCCAACCAGAGCTTCAGCCCACGGTTCAGGAGTTGTGCTTTAGAGTTCTTGTTTATTTCCCAGACTGCCTGTCCAGAGTGGACTCAGAGCTGGAAGGAAACCAGCTTTGAATTAGTCTGAGTCTGGGCCTCACCACCACCTGATGAGAGACCTTCACCTTCCTCTTCTAGGAAGTTCTTGCCCTAGCTTTTCATCATAAAATGGAGTCAAACATGCCTTCATTTCAGGACCAGCAGTCGGCGTAATGGCTATGTCGTTGGACACCCAGACCCGGTGGCTTAAACTCATGCCAGGCACGTGTGCGTGTGTGCCCAAGATCCTGAGAGGAGAATGGAGGAGAAGGGATTGCAGCGTGGCCATCCCCCCTGGGGGGTGATTTCTCGCTTTCTGTTTCTCTGTCTCTTTCTGGCAAGTGCACGTGCCCTATAGCAAAAATCTCTCCAAAAATATTTAAATAAATAAAAATGCCTTTATTTCCATGGGGCCAATCAGTAGGGATGGTGGCTGGGGCAGCTAGATCCTACGTGGTCAACTACGGTTCGAGTTCCAGATCCAGTGGCTTGAAAAATACACTAGAAGCTGCCAGGTGCCATGGTGGCTAGGGACACTGGACTCTCACGTGGCTGACTGTGGTCCAAGTCCCGGACCTGGTGGCTTGCTTTCTCTCTCTCTCTCTCTTTCTCTGATCAAAAACTGGAAAATAAAAATAAATAAAAGTTAAATAAAATAATTTTTTATAAAAGAATGAATTATTTTACTTTATTTATTTATTTATTTCAGCTTGACCAGAGAGGGACAGAGTGAGAGAGAGAAAGTGAGAAAGCAAGCCTCCAGGTGCAGGACTCACACTGCAGCAGGCCCTGTGCGAGTCTGAAAGACAGAGAGAGACAGACAGACAGAAAGCAAGAAATCACCCCCAGGGAGGATGGCCATGCTGCAATCTCTTCTCCTCCATTCTCCTCTCGGGATCTTGGGCACACACGCATACGTGCCTGGCGTGAATTTAAGCCACCGGGTCTGGGACTTGAACCGTGGTCAATTACATGGGAGTCCAGTGACATAGTCATTATGCCAACTTCTGCTCCCATATTATTATTATTTTTTAACTTGACTAGAGAGAGAGAGAAAGTGAGAGAGCAAGCTGCCAGGTCCAGGACTGAACCATAGTCGAGTCCAGTGCCTTAACCACCTCACCATCCGTCAGGCCTCTCCATACCCCTTTTTAAGCCTTTTCCACATGCTGCTCTCAACCACCTCCCACCCAGCAGCACTATCTCCTTTCCCTGACCTGCTGCTTATAAGCCAGGTCTTCTCCTAGAACTCACTTGTCCTGGAATCCCAATCCTTCCTTGGCTCCAACCAGAGCTTCAGCCCACGGTTCAGGAGTTGTGCTTTAGAGTTCTTGTTTATTTCCCAGACTGCCTGTCCAGAGTGGACTCAGAGCTGGAAGGAAACCAGCTTTGAATTAGTCTGAGTCTGGGCCTCACCACCACCTGATGAGAGACCTTCACCTTCCTCTTCTAGGAAGTTCTTGCCCTAGCTTTTCATCATAAAATGGAGTCAAACATGCCTTCATTTCAGGACCAGCAGTCGGCGTAATGGCTATGTCGTTGGACACCCAGACCCGGTGGCTTAAACTCATGCCAGGCACGTGTGCGTGTGTGCCCAAGATCCTGAGAGGAGAATGGAGGAGAAGGGATTGCAGCGTGGCCATCCCCCCTGGGGGGTGATTTCTCGCTTTCTGTTTCTCTGTCTCTTTCTGGCAAGTGCACGTGCCCTATAGCAAAAATCTCTCCAAAAATATTTAAATAAATAAAAATGCCTTTATTTCCATGGGGCCAATCAGTAGGGATGGTGGCTGGGGCAGCTAGATCCTACGTGGTCAACTACGGTTCGAGTTCCAGATCCAGTGGCTTGAAAAATACACTAGAAGCTGCCAGGTGCCATGGTGGCTAGGGACACTGGACTCTCACGTGGCTGACTGTGGTCCAAGTCCCGGACCTGGTGGCTTGCTTTCTCTCTCTCTCTCTCTTTCTCTGATCAAAAACTGGAAAATAAAAATAAATAAAAGTTAAATAAAATAATTTTTTATAAAAGAATGAATTATTTTACTTTATTTATTTATTTATTTCAGCTTGACCAGAGAGGGACAGAGTGAGAGAGAGAAAGTGAGAAAGCAAGCCTCCAGGTGCAGGACTCACACTGCAGCAGGCCCTGTGCGAGT
>NW_006203772.1:610830-611404 GCF_000334495.1 Tupaia belangeri chinensis
CGTGTGCGTGTGTGCCCAAGATCCTGAGAGGAGAATGGAGGAGAAGGGATTGCAGCGTGGCCATCCCCCCTGGGGGGTGATTTCTCGCTTTCTGTTTCTCTGTCTCTTTCTGGCAAGTGCACGTGCCCTATAGCAAAAATCTCTCCAAAAATATTTAAATAAATAAAAATGCCTTTATTTCCATGGGGCCAATCAGTAGGGATGGTGGCTGGGGCAGCTAGATCCTACGTGGTCAACTACGGTTCGAGTTCCAGATCCAGTGGCTTGAAAAATACACTAGAAGCTGCCAGGTGCCATGGTGGCTAGGGACACTGGACTCTCACGTGGCTGACTGTGGTCCAAGTCCCGGACCTGGTGGCTTGCTTTCTCTCTCTCTCTCTCTTTCTCTGATCAAAAACTGGAAAATAAAAATAAATAAAAGTTAAATAAAATAATTTTTTATAAAAGAATGAATTATTTTACTTTATTTATTTATTTATTTCAGCTTGACCAGAGAGGGACAGAGTGAGAGAGAGAAAGTGAGAAAGCAAGCCTCCAGGTGCAGGACTCACACTGCAGCAGGCCCTGTGCGAGT
>NW_006203772.1:611476-614108 GCF_000334495.1 Tupaia belangeri chinensis
CCCAAGATCCCGAGAGGAGAATGGAGGAGAAGGGATTGCGGCGTGACCATCCCCCCTGGGGGGTGATTTCTCACTTTCTGTCTCTATGTCTCTGTCTGGTGAGCACACGCGCCCTATAGAGAAAAACCTCTCAAAAAAAAAGAATAAAAAATTATTTATTTAATTCCATTTGTTATTATTATTATTATTTAATTTGACCAGACAGACAGAGAGGGAGAGAGAAAGGGAAAGCGAGAAAGGAAGCCACCAGGTCTGGGACTCGAACCGCAGTTGGCTATGTGGTAATCCAGTGCCTTTAACTACCATGCCATCTGCCGGCCCCAACAATAAAATAATTTTTAAAACAACAAAAAGGGAACTGGCAGATGACGTGATAGTTAAGAATGCTGGGCTCCCACATGGCTGACCACAGTTCAAGTCCCGGACCTGGCAGCTTGCTTTTTCACTTTTTCTCTTTCCTTCAGTCTGTCCCTCTCTGGTCAAATTAAAATAAATAAATAATTAAATAAGTTAAAATAATTGAGGAAAAAAAAAACCACCAGAAAATAAACAAATAACTAAAGTGCTTATTTCCATGATTGTTGTGAAGATGAGATGAAATAGTAAGAATGGGAATTTCTGACTGAAAGCCTGGCTCATCTGCAGCAAGAGCTCAACAAATGGCAAGCTCATTCCCTTCTGGCTTTGCGACGGGCTTCCCCTCGTCATCCCCTCCACTGAGCGTGTACCCATGGGCCTACGTGCTCACTAAACCTGTGAGACGCAGGGGACAGAGCCCCTGGCACACCTGCAGAGACATACTGAGTAAGAAATGGAAACTCTTCAGTCCAAGTGTGGTAGCTCAAGACAGGTGACACTAGCACTTGGCAGGCCGAGGCCACTGTGAGGCCCTTATGAAAAGCTGGGAGCTACAGCACATGCCTGTAGTTCTAAGAACTTGGGATGCTGAGGCAGGAAGGTCAACAACATGGTGACCCTGTCCAAAACATAACAAAAACAAACCCACGCATGGACGTGCACACGCAGAGAAATGGAAACTTTCCCATCAATACCTCCCTAAGTCTGTTCCTCAGCGCCCAGCTCTTGTTCTCTGCATTCAGCCAAGTGGGAGTCCAGCTCCTTACCCACCACTCCACCAAGTCTGGGATGACCTCTCCAGTCTCTAGGAACAGCCCTACACTTAGCTATTGGGGCGGGAGAGGATTCTCAGGGAGCCTGGCATCCCTGCCTCCTCGAATCCTTCCCGCCATCAGCCAGGCCCTCACCCGTCTCCCTCCCTGCCAGGACAACCTGTCTGCCCCACAGCTGCTGTGGAAGAGATAGGCAGCCCGGATTATCAGGCCAGACAGGGCCCCTCATGACAGCTCCCACCCACCTGAGAGGCAAAGGCGCCTGGACCCTTAACCCCCTCTGTGCTGGCCCTCAGTCCTAGAAACTGGGAACAGCAGGGAAGTGGGAGGTCCTTTGCTCCCCACACCCAGTTCCCAAGGCTGGAGTCCTGAGCACAAGGCAGTAGGGAATGGCATCAGCTGTGCCCTCCAAGAGCCCAGTCTGCACACTCTGCCCTTTCTGGTCCCATCCTGGGCCCATAAATGCCCAGGGTGGTGAGGAGGAGCAGCCTTGACAGGACTCTAAGGACACAGGCAGAAGGCCCTATGCCACCGATCCCCCTTCCTGAGGCTAGTCCCAGGCTCTGGGAACAGAGGCCTGGCTTTGCCTGCTCTGGGAGTCCATCGGCTTCAGCACAGGTGGCGACATATCCCCTCCACACACCCTATTGCAAAATCACTTTTTCATCCAGACTCATTCCCCATCCCCTTTCCTTTTTAAAAATATTTTGCCAGGGACCAGCAGTTAGCGTAATGGCTATGTCGCTGGACTCCCATATAGTTGACTGCAGTTCAAGTCCCGGACCCAGTGGCTTAAACTCACGCCAGGCACGTGTGCGTGCATGCCCAAGATCCCAAGAGGAGAATGGAGGAGCAGGGATTGCGGTGTGGTCATCCCCCCTGGGGGGTGATTTCTCGCTTTCTGTCTTTCTGTCTGTCTCTGTCTGTCTGGCAAGCGCACGTGCCCTATAGCAAAAACCTCTTAAAAAAAAAAATTTGGAGGAGATGCCTCCTATCCCACTCCTGGTCGCCGCTGGTGTCAGGGCCTCGGTGAGCTCATGCAGCCTCAACAGATTACCCGCAACTCGCCCTTCAAGTTCTACTTCCGATTGATGAGGCTATAAATTCAGCATGGACTCAGAGGGTCAGGGACAGAGTCGATTTCAGGGGCTCTCTACGCACAGATTCTGCGGTAACGTGTGGACTTCTGTACTGAAGGACGCTGAATTCAGAGAGGGGACAGAACTGATTAAAGTGGATAAAGTGAAAACTGTAGCCGGTGACAGTAAAAACACGGGCTCCAGTACTACAGAATGCATGGGGAAAACATGGCTTTTTTATGCCATCTTCTGTTATTATTCATCACTTTTTGAAGAGAAGCGCATAGAAGGGACTTTTAACATTTATTCTAGCATTGCAGAAATGACAACACTGTGCTACCCTATCGGAGAATTCCAGTAGAAAGAAGCTTAAAACTGTAGCCTCTTACCTGTTGCCTACTTAAGAACATTCTGTAATACACT
>NW_006203772.1:614224-615423 GCF_000334495.1 Tupaia belangeri chinensis
CACCCTATAGCAAAAACCTCTCCAAAATAAATAAATAATATAAAATAAAAAATATATAATGCCTATGTTCAGACTTTTGGGATTTTGGACACCTGGCATGTTTCTCAAGTCACTGGGTCGAAAACTTGAAATGCACAGTCACCCATGTGGGATCCACTTGCCTCGACCACTACACCACCGACTGGCCCCCTTCGAGACTTTCCAGGCTCTGCCTGTCTTGTCTGTTTTTCGCTGCTCTTCCGGGCCCCTCAAGTTGTCCCCCCTAACTCATCACGGTCACCAACACAGAGGCTAACCCGGATCATCTGGTAGTCGGGCCCTATTGCAGCCACCCAGGTCTGCCTTTCCTGAAGGTCAATGGGAAGCAGTGCAAAGAGGAGAGCTTCCGTGTAGGAGTCTGGATTCAAGTCCTAGTTCTAGCTCAAACACTGACCTCGGGCAAGTCTCTTCACTTCCATGTGCCTCACATGTTTCTTCTTCTTTTTTTAAATTTTACTCATTGTCATCATTATTTTTTTGAAGTTGACCAAAGAGAGACAGAGAAGGAAAGTGAGAAAGTAAGCTCCCAGTTCTGGGACTCGACCCATGGTCAGCCATGTGAGGGTCTAGCCACCTTAACCACCAGGCCACCTGCAGGCTGCAAGTGTTTCCCCCCATGGTCAGCCATGTGAGGGTCTAGCCACCTTAACCACCATGCCACCTGCAGGCTGCAAGTGTTTCCTCATTTTATGAAACAGGACAATAGCTGGGGCTGTCAGGTTGCGTGATGGTTAAGGGCGATGGACTCCCACATGGCTGACTGTGGTTCAAGTCCCAGACATGGCAGTTTGCTTTGTCACTTTCTTTCTCTCTCTCTCTCTCTCCCTGTCCCTCTCTGGTCAAATTAAAATGAATTAAAAAAATAAAGTTAATAAAAATAATTCTTTTAAAAAATTATTTACTTGGGGGACCAGCAGTTTGCATAATGGCTATGTTGTTGGACTCCCACAGTTGACCGCAGTTCGAGTCCCGGACCCGGTGGCTTAAACTCATGCTGGGCGTCTGTGCCTGCGTGCCCAAGATCCCGAGAGGAGAATGGAGGAGAAGGGACTGCGGCGTGGCCATTCCCCCAGGGGGTGATTTCTCTCTTTCTGTCTCTCTGTCTCTCTCTGTCTTTCTGGCGAGTGCAAGTGCCCTATAGCAAAAACCTCTAAAAAATT
>NW_006203772.1:615531-619217 GCF_000334495.1 Tupaia belangeri chinensis
GAACGGGGGTCGCCAAAGGGGGAGTGTCCAGCGCCTTAGCCACCACACCAACTACTGGCCCTAATAAAAATAATCCTTTAAGGTGTGCCGCCTCTGTGGACTGCCGGTGGCTGCTGTTAGCTGGACCCCGTGTGGGAGCCGGTGGCCTGCCACGGAGCATGGGCAGCGGTGCGGGGAATAGCCGGCCGCTGAGTGTGTCGGCGTGAGCGCGGAGCAGCTCGAAGATAAAATAACAATCCACTTTATAAACCACGAGACATTAGCAAAGGAAAAGTTGGTGCCACTCTGCTAGATGCTGTAGTTGAAAACAATCTATGTATTGATGGTTTTGGTGCGTGTGCAGGGACCTTGCCTTGCTCCACTTGTCACCTCATCTTTGAAAAGCACATATTGGAGAAGTTAGAACCCATCACTGATGAGAATGACATGTTTGATCTGGCATTCAGGCTAACAGATCACGTTTGGGCTGCCAGATCTGTTTGACAAAATGAATGGACAATTCGACCGTTCGAGTACCTGATGCCGTGGTCGATGCCAGACAGTCCATCGACAAGGGCAAGAACTCCTAAACTAGAATAAATAGGAATATTTTAATAAAATGTTACCTATTTTTATAATTACTATTTCTTAATGTAAGGAAATGAGAATGTGGATGAATGCATTTTTTATTAGGACTAGCTTTACAAGTTTAATTCACCTTGCGTAACTACTGAATTTTGCATTTTCAGAACTGGCTAAGTTATAAAAATGTCAATCAAATGTTGGAAAATAGTTAATAGATAAATATTTTACCTTACATTTGTTTAGCAACTTTAGCAAAAAGTTTTCACATAATCTTGTGTCTGTTTACCTAAAAGGTAGGTTTAAGAAGGATATTATCATTCCTGTTTTACGTGGGTAAGGGCAGAGCTCTAAAATGGCTTGTCTAGGCCCGAACAACTAATTAGAAAATCTGTATTAGAATTTGCATCGTGTACCTAGGTAAAAACTGTATGTTCAGACTGAAACTGGAAAAATTGGGACCAGCAGTTGGTATAATGGCTATGTTGCTGAACTCCCATGTAGTTGACTGTGGTTTGAGTCCCGGACCCGGTGGTTTAAACTCAGGCCAGACGCGTGTGCTTGCATGCTCAAGATCCCAAGTGGAGAATGGAGGAAAGGGGACTGCAGCATGGCCATCCTCCCTGGGGGGTGATTTCTCGCTTTCTGTCTCTCTGTCTCTCTCTGTCTTCCTGGCAAACGCAAGCACCCCATAGTGAAAATCTCTACAAAAAGAAAGAAAGAAAGAAAGAAAGAAAGAAATTGGAAACATTATGAGTATCTTATATGTACAAGTTGTTAGATGTGAATGTGTCTGGTGAAAATATTTCATTGTTTAGTGAACTGTTTAATTTCAAAGATAGTAATTTACTTCATAAATAAATATTTCAAATTTTTGATTTAGAAAAAAAGACTTGCCCAAGGTCAGTGTTTGAGCTAGAACTAGGACTTGAATCCAGACTCCTACACGGAAGCTCTCCTCTTTGCACTGCTTCCCATTGACCTTCAGGAAAGGCAGACCTGGGTGGCTGCAATAGGGCCCGACTACCAGATGATCCGGGTTAGCCTCTGTGTTGGTGACCGTGATGAGTTAGGGGGGACAACTTGAGGGGCCCGGAAGAGCAGCGAAAAACAGACAAGACAGGCAGAGCCTGGAAAGTCTCGAAGGGGGCCAGTCGGTGGTGTAGTGGTCGAGGCAAGTGGATCCTACATGGGTGACTGTGCATTTCAAGTTTTCAACCCAGTGACTTGAGAAACATGCCAGGTGTCCAAAATCCCAAAAGTCTGAACATAGGCATTATATATTTTTTATTTTATATTATTTATTTATTTTGGAGAGGTTTTTGCTATATGACAGCGGCTATTCCCTCTGGGGGATGTTTTCTCAGTTTACCTCTCTCTCCCTCTGCCTTTGGGAATGAATGTGCCCTCTGGCAAAATTGTGAGTGTGTGTGTGTGTGTGTGTGTGTGTGTGTTTTACAATGAGTTTATTACAGAATGTTCTTAAGTAGGCAACAGGAAACCGTAGTTGGATACATGGGAATCCAGCGACATAGCCATTACACCCACTGCTGGTCCCGAACATAGGCTTTGTAACACTATCAGATAATTTACTAAACTATAGGAATAGTTTTCTTTTCTGAGAAAGAAAAAAACATTCTTTAAAGAAAAAAAAAGGACAGTAGCTATCTATTGTCACAGAGTTGACTCAGGGATCCCGTAAGTTAAACAGTTTAATAAGTTAAACAGTCTAATTTAGAAATTTTTAAAAATAATTCTTTTTATTTTAACTTTATTTATTATTACTATTATTTTCCAATTTATCCAGAGAAAGACAGAGAGAGATAGAAAGCCACCAGGTCCAGGACTTGAACCACAGTTGGCCATGTGGGAGTCCAGCACCTTTAACCACCATGCCACTTGCCAGCCCTTAAAAATTTTTTTTTAAACATTTTTGTCATAGGGCATGTGTGCTGGCCAGAGGAAGAGAGAGACACAGTGAGAAGGAAAGTAAGAAATCATTCCCCGGGGGGTGACTCTACCACAATTCTTTCCGCTGTATTCTATTCCTGGAATTTGGGGCACACACGCATACGGCATGAGTTTCAAGCCATTGGTCTGGGACTCAAGCCACTGTCAACCATGCGGAAGTCCAGTGACGTAACCATTACATTTTCTGCTGGCCTCAATATATATATTTTTTTTCATTTTATTTTTGTCATAGGGTATATACGCTTGCCAGAGAGAGAGAGAGTACCAAAGGGAGAAAGTGAGAAAGCACCAATAAACAAACAAAACAATAAAACAGGAAAGAAAAAAATTTAAAAAGGAAAGAAAGCATCCCCTGGGGCCAGCAGGTGGCATGGTGCTTAAGGTCATGGACTCCCACATGGCTGACCAAGTTTCAAGTCCCGGACCTGGTGACTTGCTTTCTCCCTTTCCCCTCTCTCTGCTTGAATTAAAAACTAATAACAAATAAAATTAAAATAATTTTTTTTGAGAGAGAGATTTTTGCTATAGGGTGCATGTGTTCACTGGAGAGACAGAAAGTGAGAAACTACCCCCTGGGGTAATGGCCATGCCACAATCCCTTCTCCTTCATTTTCCTTTCGGGATCTCGGCCACATACACATGAACACACACATTTGGTGTGAGTTTTTTTTTAAGAATTACTTATTTAATTCTTTTTTTTATGCTGGTCCCTTGATATTAATTTCTCATAGCAGTAAATCAAAGTTCTAATTGCTTCACATCCTTGCCTACCCTTGGTATTGCCACCTTTTCTATGTCACTCACTCAGGTGGGTGGTTATGTCTCATTTTAGTTTTAGTCCACATTTCCCTGATAACTAATGAAGTTTTCATGTTATTGGGATCAGCAAATGGTATAGTGATTATGTCACTGGCCTCCTACATGGCCAACTACATTTCGAGTCCTGGACCTGGTGGGTTGAAAATAATATATGTGTTGGGGCCACCAGGTGGCACAGTGATTGGAATGCTGGACTTCCACGTGGCTAACCACGGTTCAAGTCCCAGGCTTGGTGGCTTGGTTTTTTTATTTCCTTTTCTCTCTCTCTGTGTCTCTCTCTGGTCAGAGTAATAATAATAACAATAATAATAATAACAACAAATAAAATAAATAAT
>NW_006203772.1:619249-621597 GCF_000334495.1 Tupaia belangeri chinensis
TTTTTTTGAGAGGTTTTCGCTATAGGGCGCATGCGCTCGCCAGACAGAGAGAGACATAGAGACAGAAAGCAAGAAATCACCCCCCCTCCCCAGGGGGGATGGACACGCCGCAATCCCTTCTCCTCCATTCTCCTCTCGGGATCTTGGGCACGCATGCACACGCACCTGGCGTGAGTTCTAAGCCACCGGGTCCGGGACGCGAACCTCGGTCAACTACGTGGGAGTCCAGCGACATAGCCATTACGCTAACTGCTGGTTCCCAATAAATAATTTTTTAAAACAAAAAGAAAAAAACATATGTGTTGGGCCTAACAGATGGTGTAATGATTATGTCACTGGACTCCCATGTACTCTACCACAGTTCAAGTCCCAGAACTGGCGGCTTAAAACTTCTGCTGGGCATGTGTTCGTGTGTGCCCAAGATCCCAGGAAGAGAACGGAGGAGAAGGGATTGTGTCATGTCCGTCCCTCCCAGGGGGTGATTTCTCACATTCTGTCTCTCTGTCCCACTCTGTCTTTCTGGTGAGCACACATGCCCTATACCAAAAAAACAAACCAAAAACCAAAAAACCCTCTCTATAAAGAAAAAGAAAGAAAGAAAATAACGTGTGTGTGTGCCTAAGATCCCAAGAGGAGAATGAAGGAGAAGGGACTGCGGCGTGGCCATCCCCCATAGGGGTGATTTCTCACTTTTCCTCTATGTCTGTCTCTCTCTCTCCAGCAAGCACACGTGCCTTAAGGTAAAGACCTATATAAAAAATAAAAGTTATTCACGTCATTCCTATGTGCCATCGCTAATTAACAAATCAGCTCCAAACTTGGAAGCTCAAATAATACACAAATCTTTTATGATCTCCCACAGTTTGGGGGCAGAACTGGCTTTGGGGTCTCTCAGATGGGAGCTGGAGCAGCGAAGCCTAGACAGGCCTCTCTCTTCAGGTAGCTCGGGGCCTCTCCCCGTGGTCTCTCTGCCTGGGCTTCCTCCTGCACAGTGGCTTCTAAACAGTCACAATCACTCTGCTTACGCGGTGGCCAAAGCCTTAGAGAGAATATCCCAGCAAATAAAACAGACGCTATGTCATCTTTTATGATCTAGCCTCAGAAGTCCCATAGTGTCACTTCTGCTATATTCTATTGACCTAAATAGTCACAAACACCCACCCAGTTTCAAGGGAAGGGGGCATAGGCTCTGCCGCTTATCAGAAGGCTACTGGCAGAGGAACGTGTGGGCTGGAAGATAGTGCTACCACTATCTTTGGAAGAGACAATCTGGCACATACACCACATGCATTTTTATATATTTATTGGCCACTCTATGTAGCTCCCGAGTCTATCATTTGTCTATTTTTCTTCTGTGTTATCTTCTTTTTCCTTATTGATTGTTAAAATATATTTTAGACACATGTATTTCAAGTATCGATTCCCATTACTGATGCTTGCATTTGTTTTCTTACCAAATCTGTGTGTATTAATTGAAAAATGTTTTGAGCCACTTTTTGTTTGTCTGAAAAGTTTTTGCTATAGGGCACGTGTGCTCACCAGAAAGACAGAGAGACAGAGAGACAGAAAGCGAGAAATCACCCCCCCAAGGGGGATGGCCACGCCGCAATCCCTTCTCCTCCATTCTCCTCTCGGGATCTTGGGCACACACGCACATGCTCCTGGTGTGAGTTTAAGCCACCGGGTCCGGGACTCGAACCGTGGTCGACTACATGGGAGTCCAACGACATAGACATTACGCTAACTGCTGGTCCCTCTTTTTTTTTTTTTTTTTAAGAATTATTTTATTGTAGGGGCCGGCAGGTGGCATGGTGGTCAAGGGTGCTGGACTCCCACATGGTCTACTGTGGTTTGAGCCCCAGACCTGGAGGCTTGCTTTCTCTCTCTCTCTCTCTTCCCCTGTGTGTCTCTCTATGGAAATATTAAAATAATAATAATAAAGTTAAATAAAATAATTATTTTTAAAAAAGAATTATTTTATTGGGACCAGCAGGTGGTGTGGTGGTTAAAGCGCTGGACACTCCTACTCCCATGGCAGACCATGTTTCGAGTCCTGGGCCTGGTGTCTTGCTTTCTCACTCCCCCACCTCTCTCTCTGGTCAAATTAAAATAAATGAATGAATCAATAAAACTAAACAAAATAATTTTAAAAAATAATTATTTTATTTAGGAAACAGCAGTTGGCATAATGGCTATGTTGCTGGGCCCTCATGTAGTTGACTGTGGGTTGAGGCTTGGACCCTGTGGCTTAAACTCACACTGGGCGTGTGTGTGTGCTTGCCCAATATCCCGAGAGGAGAATGGAGAAGGGATTGTGGTGTGGCCCATTCCCCACTGTGGGGGAAGTT
>NW_006203772.1:621689-628462 GCF_000334495.1 Tupaia belangeri chinensis
CAAGTAAATAAATAATTTTCATGAGATTCATTTCGGATTATATAATCTATACATGAATTTGTGATAAGAAGTATTTTTGCAATGCTGAGTTTTCAAATTCACGAGTATGATATATTGGAGGAATTATTTATTTTTTTTGGAGAGATCTTTGCTATAGGGTGTGTGTGCTTGCCTGAGAGAGAGAGAAACAGTGAAAGTGAGAAATCACCCCCCAGGGAGGATGGCCACGCCACAATCCAGTCTGCTCTTGGAGTTTGGGGCACACAAGTATGCATGCCCGGCATGAGTTCAAAGCCTCTGGGACTCAAACCACAGTCAACCACGTGGGAGTCCAGTTCTATAACCACTATACCACCTGCTGGCCCTGTCTTTTCATTTTCCTAAGCACTTTAGGAGTGGGTATTTATTTTAGGGTAAGCTAAGTTGATGCAATGATGACATGCTGCCCAAGGTGCTGGGTCCACATGGAAGATTGTGGAGCAGTTTCCTGGGTGACCCATACATGCAGGATGTGCGTCCATGATGCTGGCTGGCTTGGAGGAGTGGGTATGGAGCCTTGTTGAAAGTGCTTGTCTTAGGATTAGCAGTTGGTGTAATGGCTATGTCGCTGGATTCCCATGTAGTTGACTGCAGTTCGAGTCCCGGACCTGGTGGCTTAAACTCATGCCAGGCATGTGTGTGTGCATGCCTAAGATCCCGAGAGGAGAATGGAGAAGGGATTGTGGCATGGCCACCCCCTCCGGGGGGTGATTTCTCACTTTCTATCTTTCTGTCTCTATCTGTCTTTCTGGTGAGTGCACGTGCCCTATAGCAAAAACCTCTCCAAAAAAGAAAAAAAAGAAAAAGAAAGTGCTTGTCTTTCTCTTTCTCTATCCCTCTCTCATGCAACAAACAAACAAACAAAAAACTTATTCTGATGATCCAATGTATGAATTCTTTTTTTTGTGTGTGTGTGGTTACTATTTTTTTTTTTCATATTTGTCTTAAGAAATCTTGCCAGGGCCAGCAGGTGACATGGTTGTTAAGGACTCTGGACTCCGACATGGCTGACTGTGGTTTGAGTGCCAGACTCGGTGGCTTGCTTTTTCACCAACCCCCGCCCCCCCCCACCCCCCATCTTGCTCTGTCCCTCCCTGGTCAAATTAAAATATTTTTTAAAAATTTTACTTAATGGGGACCAGCAGTTAGTGTAATGGCTATGTCGCTGGACTCCCACGTAGTCGAGCGCGGTTCTGAGTGGCTTAAAGTCACACCGGGCGCGTGTGCGTGCGTGCCTAAGATCCCAAGAGGAGAATGGAGGAGAAGGGATTGCAGAAAGGAGAAAGTGAAAAAAACAACCCGCCAGGTCTGGGACTCAAACTGCAGTCTGCCATGTGGGAGTCCAGCATCCTTAACCACCACACTACCCGCCAGTCCCTAGAATGGTTCTTTATGAAAAAGAAAGGGGCCAGCAGGGGGCATGGTGGTTAGGGCACTGGACTCCCACATTGCCAACCATGGTTCAAACCCTGGACCTGACGGCTTGCTTTCTCACTTTCCCTTTCTCTCTCCCTCTGTCTATCTCTCTCTGGTGAGCTCATGTGCCCTATTGTAAATTAAAAAAAAAAATTCAAGGGGGCCCGCAGGTGGTGTGGTGGATAAGGGCGCTGGATTCCCACATGGCCAACCATGGTTCAAGTCCTGGACCTGGTGTCTTGCTTTCTCACTTTCCCTTTCTCTCTCTCTCTCTCTAGTCAAATAAAGAAAAAAAAATAACAATAACAAATGGAAATAAATAGTAATTATTTTAAAAACTATAACAATAATAAATAAAATTTAGGAAAAAAAAAAGCAAGCTTGCCTATGCCAAGGTCATAAAAACATTCCTTGTTGCAGAATATGGAATAAGGTAGGGGTAAGATTAAACGTTTTCCCATGCAGATCAGGTCCAGCACCATTTGTTGAAAAGATTTTTCTTTCTTCCTTGAATATTCTTTTTATACGTGTAAAATCACATTGTTCTTTTTTTTAAAGAATTATTTTATTGGGACCAGCAGTTGGCATAAAGTTTATGTCACTGGACTCCCATGTAGTTGACTTCGGTTTGAATCCCAGACCCAGTGGCTTAAATTCATGCCAGGGGCGTGTGCGTGCGTGCCCAAGATCCCGAGAGAATGGAGAAGGGAGTGTAGCGTGGCCATCCTGCCAGGGGGTGATTTCTCGCTTTCTGTCTGTCTGTCTCTGTCTTTCTGGTGAGTGTATGCACCCTATAGCAAAAACCTCTCCAAAAAAAATTATTTTACTTAACTTTATTGATTTATTTTGACTAGAGGGACAGAGAGACAGAAAGTGGTCGACCATGTGGGAGTCCAGTGCCCTTAACCATTATGCCACTAGTTGGCCCATATCGTTCTTCTTTCAAAGCCCCTTTTTTCCCATCTCAGAGTAAAGGCCAAAATATACCTTTCTATATGAAATAAAATATATTAGTTTTATTTATTATTATATTATTATCTAACTTGTTATAGTCATCACAGACAGACAGAGAGAAATAGAAAGCGAGAAAGAATGTGAGCAGGTATGGGACTTGAACTGCGGCTGCTTAAGGCTATGGGAGTCCAGTGCCTTAACCGCCATGCCACCTGCTGGCTGACCTTGCCCTTCTGTGATTACACTGCCACCGCAGGGCCTCTGGATGGAGAACGATGCATGGCTTTCTTTCATTTTTTCAGGGCTACCTTCTTGACAGGGCTTCCTTTTACCTTTCCAGGACCAGCAGTTGGCGTAATGGCTATGTCGCTGGACTCCCATATAGTCAACCATGGTTTGAGTCCCAGACCTGGTGGCTTAAACTCACACCGGGCATGTGTGTGTGCTCAAGATCCCAAGAGGAGAATGGAAGAGAAGGGATTACAGTGTGGTCATGCCCCCTGGGGGGGTGATTTCTCATTTTCTATCTGTCTGTCTCTGGTCTTTCTGGTGACTGTATGCACCCTATAGCAAAAAACTTCTAAAAAAAAAAAAAAAGAATTGTTTTATCGGGGCTGGCAGGTGATGTGGTGGTTATGAGCACTGGACTCCCACATGGCCAATTGCAGTTCGAATCCCAGAGCTAGCAGCTTGTTTCCTCACTTTCCCTCCGTCCTTCTCTCTCTTACTCTGTCCCTCACTGGTCAGAAAATAAATAAATAAAAATAAATAAAGTAATTCTTTTTGGGGGCCAGTGGTGGTGTGGTGGCTAAGGTGCTGGACACTCTCACTTGGCCGACCATGGTTCAAGTCCTAGGCCTGGTAGCTTACTTTCTCCTCTCTCTCTTCCCCTCTGTGTCTCTCTCTCTGGTCAAATTAAAAATAAATGAATGAATAAATAAAGTTAAACAAATAATTCTTTAAAAAGTAATTATTTTTTAAAGAATTTATTTTAATTTGACTACAGAGGGACAGAGAGAGAGAAAGCGAGAAAGCAAGCTGCCAGGTCCGGGACTCGAACTGCAGTAGACCATGTGGGAGTATAGCGTCTTCAACCACCACGCTACCTGCCAGCCCCCCAGCACCTTCTTAAACTTCTCATTCCTTTCCCTGATTAGTCTTCCTCCTTACTATTATTTATCAGTGTTTGACTTTTCTTCAGTGTCCACCTGAATGTAAGCTCTAAGAGCGAGGGATTTATTTTGTTCACTGCAGTCTCCCCAGCATCTAAGACAAAGCCCAGCATGTAGCAAGTGTTCGATAAATTGTAAAATAAATACTATCGAGGCCCAGAAAGATGAAGTTCCTTGCCCAAGATGACATGAGTAATATACAAGAGCTGAAATTGAAAACCAAGCCCTGTTTTGAGAGTTCACGCTCAAGCCTGTGAGGTGGGCTCCACTACTGAGTAGGACCCAGGACTGGCACAGAGGTGCAGTCCATCTGGTAAACCTTCTGTCTGAAAAGGAGCCAGGGCTCCCGAGGTTCAGGTCTGACCTCAGCACTTTTGCCAACTGCCTGGTGCTATGGCTGCTACTGGGGGCAAGGCCAGTGTGCTGATGCCCCCCAATGGCCAGGGTGGAGAAGAACAGGCTAAGAGCAGCCTTGAGGCTGAAGGCGTGTATGGGGGTGAGGGTTGGTCCTTGGTTCCTAGTTTCTCCCTCACAAAGACACAACACAGGGGTGGGCATAAGAGATCTTTATTTACTGGAAGGGACAGGCGGGGGTTGGGGGGCAGTGCAGCATCCAAGCCCCGGACCAGACATGCGGCATCCACATGCAGGAACAGCTACACAGGCTGGGGCAGGGCTGGGTGGGTGACTGGGACACGGGACTCCCACAGTGCCCTGCCCAGACGCTGGGGCCCGGGCTCTTCTGCCTCCATTACCATAAGGAGACGAGAGGATTGGGCAGCTACCTCACGGCCGGAACCCTATCACCCTGGCCAGGAAGAAAGATGGCACAAAGGATATGGAGTCTGGCCAGTTGACGGCACTTGATTCTGTACAGGGTTGGCGCAGCCTTGCCCACTGGAAGGGCCTGATACCCAGGACAGCGCAGCAGTGGGAAGAGGGTCTCACTTTCTTGTCCCCAACAGGGCTGGATTCTGATCCCAGAAAGGCTTAGTGGAGCTGGGATCGAGCCCCACCCCACCTAGCAGGGACGTGGCCCTGAAGAGGACTTCCCTGAGCACAAGCAGGGCCTCCTAAGGCAGTAGTAAACTGAGGGAGCTGCTATGGACAGGAGGCCTTGCTTCTGTGCCCTGGGGTAGGGGAAGGAGGGCAGGGTATGAGAGCAGGCCTGGCCTAGGGAGGGATGAAGTGACGGGCAATGGCCCTGGGCCCTGCAGACCAGGGCTACCCAGGCCTAGAGGGGCCAGTGCGGGTGAGGCCATGGGCTTCCTGGGGCAGAGTTTAGGGCTGGGAGGACCAGGCCAGGGGAAGGGAGAGTGGCCATCAGACCCAGAACCCATGCACCCACGCTGAGCTCTGGCCAGGGCCACAGGGAGGATGGACAGATGCACGGAGAACTTCAAGGCACCAGGATTATGAGGAGCAGCAGGGCCACCCCCACCGACAGACGGTGATTATAATAAAGGTCTTCAGCTTAAACCACGTGATGTGAGTAGGGGGTGAGAGGAGAGAGGGACAGAAAAAGACATACAGACAAAAGAGACACCCAGGGAGATGAGGGTGGAAGAGACAACCCAGATGACTGTGGCAGTGAAAGTGAGGGTGTGGGGTAGAGGAGAGGAAGAGGAAGTGACAGACAGAAACGGGAAAGGAGGGAAGACAGCCAGAGATGGCCTGAACACACAGCACTTCTGGTCCCTACAAAATAAGGCACCAGAGTCAGGAACGTCCCCGTTGTCCTTGCGGTATTAAAACGGGTGCTGGAGGGAGGGGCAGGCAGCTGCTGAAGGGTGTGGGCCTGCGGGAGCCTCACACCTGTGCCCCGGTGGCATTCTTGATCAGGGGTATCTGCAAGGATGGGGGATGCCATGAGGCCTCGGCCCCGGAGCCCCGCACCAGTCTGCCTGGGCCAGTCCAATGGGCTGCCCAGACAACCCCAGCACAGCGAGGCAGGTACACACCTTAGACAGGTCCACACCCGTGAGGGCGTGCACGGAGGCAGGCAGCTCGGCCAGCAGGCGATTCACTTCCGATGTCACCTTGCTGTTGTCCCCGCTGAGGACCACGATCTCATCGACTTTGGTCAGCGGGGCAGCGATTTTGGCCGCAATCTAGGGAGCAGGGTGAACAGAGGGCTTGACCAGCACTCTGTCTGTCTGTCCTGTCCTGGTTCTTTCCCTTCACTGACTCACCCAGACCCCAGAGCAGCCTGCTTGGCCCCGATGTGCAAGCCCTGGCAAGACAGGCAGTGAGCCTGGGATGGCTGAGGCCTGCTGCAGGGTACCTGGACCCGGCCGGGGACTCTCCCCGTTAACCCTTCCGGCCGGCCTGTCACGACGTTACTGAGGTTCTGACAGGCTCCAACAATCCAGGGTCCTCACCTGGGGCAGGGACTCCAGCACCAAGGCCATCTTGGCCGCGTCCCCATACTTCTTGTAGGCCTCAGCCTTGAGCGTCATCCGCTCAGCTTCTGCCTTGCCCATGGCCTCGATGACTGCTGCTTCCGCCTCCCCGATTTTGCGGATCTTCTCAGCCTCTGCCTGTGCCAAGAGGACCTGCTTCACCCTGGGGAGCCCAGGGCAGCCAGGGTCAGTGGGAGGTACCAGCATCCTCTCAAGCCTTGCTTGAGGGGGAGCAGCAAACCCACAAGGTGCCCTGCTCTGGGGACTGTCAAAGGTGGGAGACGTGTGAAACGGGAGCCCTGGCCTTCTGGCTCAGCTGGGGAGAGGCTACCTGCTCTTGGTCACGAGTGGGAGAGGGGCTATCCAGGATGCCCTCCAAGCCAAGCGCTCCCAGGCCCTCCACCCGCCTTGATCTAATTCCGTTTTCCTAAGGATGGTCCTTGGGTGGTGGTGAGGTTACCCCGTGCCACAGTGAGCTAGCCGACAGGGAGGCAGTGGCTTCCAGGCTGTGGTCAGGGAGTGGGGGAGCTCGTGGATAGCAGAGGAGCCTGACTAACCCGGCCCGGCCCTGGGGGGCTCTCACTTTTCACCCTCGGCGATCTGCTGGATGCGGTGGGCCTCGGCCTCGGCGGGGCGGCGCACCGTGGCGATGAGCTCCTTGTCTGTGCGCAGGATCTCCTGGGCCTCCACTGCAATCTGCTTCTTGCGCTGCACCACCTCGATCTCAATCTCTTCCTGCCGGATCTTCTGCTGCTCGCGGGCCCCCTGCAGCTCGTAGGCCAGCTGGGCC
>NW_006203772.1:629827-631571 GCF_000334495.1 Tupaia belangeri chinensis
CCGGCCCTGGGTGGCTCTCACTTTTCACCCTCGGCGATCTGCTGGATGCGGTGGGCCTCGGCCTCGGCGGGGCGGCGCACCGTGGCGATGAGCTCCTTGTCTGTGCGCAGGATCTCCTGGGCCTCCACTGCAATCTGCTTCTTGCGCTGCACCACCTCGATCTCAATCTCTTCCTGCCGGATCTTCTGCTGCTCGCGGGCCCCCTGCAGCTCGTAGGCCAGCTGGGCCTCGGCTGTCTGTGGCAGGAGGGTGGGGTGCATGTCAGAGGTTGGCCACTAAGTCCCCAAACCCTGAGCCCCAACCTGGGACGTGCCACGGCTTCTCACCTTGATGTTGACCTCCTCACTGAAGGCGGACTTCTGCAGCTCAAAGGCTCGCTTGGAGTCTGCGATTTTCGTATCTGCCATGAACTTCACGTCCAGCATTTCCTTCTTGCACTCGGCTTCCTGGAAGCAGGAGGGGCAGGTGCTGAGGATCGGCTGAGCGGCCGTGGTTCCATCCCACCCCTGAGCTCCCTGTTCCTGAGTGTGGGAAGGAAATCCCACATACCCGGATGCCCGCGTCGCGCTCCGCCTCGGCCACGCCAATGTCGGCATCTCTCTGCACCACGGCAGTCTGAGTCTTGCCCAGGGAGCTCAGATAGTCCACTTTGTCATACACATCCTGGGGAGGGAAGGCGGTCATCCAGAGAGCAGCCACAGGCATGCGGTGCCCCTCCCACCACACCTCCGCTTCCCGCTCCCCCGCACCTTGATGGTGAAGCTGAGGATCTCGATGCCCATGCGGCCCACGTCGGGGGCTGCCACCTCCCGTACCAGCTTGGCAAACTGGTCTCGGTCCTGGTAAATCTGCTCCACGGTCAGGGTCCCTGGGGGAGGAAGGGTCACAGGCTGGCTCCCCAGGCTCCCAGCCAGTTGGGGAAGGGAAGGGCCAGGCAGGTCAAGGTCTGGGTGCATGCAGGGGTCCTGCAGTCTGAGCTGGGTCTTCCTGTGGTTTCCTCTCTATGGGCTTAACTGAGCCTCCTTCTGCAGATCCCAGAAGAGGTGAGGAAAAGTGCTCTAAGCAGTGCCCGGTGCCCCCTCTCCTTCACTCATGTCACCTGAAGTCGTAAAACGAAATACTGGAGGTAAAATGTTCCAGCTTAAAGATTCAGTGGGACAGGCCCTTGCCCAGCCTGCATCCTTCCCAGCCCTGGGTTTGGGGACCCTAGAAAGCTCCCAAAGGCTGGGCAGGGCCTCACCCAAGATGGAGCGCAGATGCCCCTCCAGGGTCTGCAGGACGACATTCTTGATGTCCTGCACGTTCTTGCCCAGGAACTGCTCGCAGGCCACAGCCAGGAGCTCCTTCTCCGTCATGATCTTCACCTGCCGGGGTCACAGAGGTCTCTGAGTCAGACTGCAGGGAGGCAGGAGGAGGCCCCAGACCCACAGGTGTGGAGGGTGGTGGCTATGCCCTTCTCCTTTGTCAGAGGTGGAGGCCCTGGACGCTGGGGTCTGGAGTCTGAGGCCGCTCATGGGAGACAGCGGAGCTGGTATGGGACATTGAGAAGCCTCTCCTTCTCTCTGGCAGCCCAGGCCCTGGCCCAGCCTCTTTCCCAGACATCTGGGGCTCATTTCCCTACCCTCCGCCCCCGTTCCCTCACTAGGCAGCTCCTCCCGTGCAGGCTCCCCACACGGAGGACCCTCAGGCTGGGCAGAACACGAAGAGGAGAGTAAGCAATAGGACGACAGACAGACAGAGGGCT
>NW_006203772.1:631596-633728 GCF_000334495.1 Tupaia belangeri chinensis
GATGGGGCAGGAGACAGGCCCGGGGGATGCCATGAGGCTGCCTCTCCCCCTTGAGGTATCCAGCCAACACCCACGCCAGGGGCCTGTAACACGGCTGTGCCTGTGAATACAGAGGAGGTTTAGGGCAGGGAGCCCTTGCCCAGGCTCTCAGCTGGGAACACGGCACAGCCCGACCCCACTGCTGCTCTGCCTCAGGGGGTCTCCCTCTGGGCCCCACTCCTTCCCCCTACCCAGGGAACAGGGAAGCCTGGATTCTGGGGCTCGGCATGTCCAGCACCTGCAAAGAACGGGAGTGGGGTTAGTGAGACAGGAGCCCTTGGCACTGGCTATGTCCCTTGCGGCTGGCTGAGGAAGAGAAGGGATGTCTGTTAGTCCTGCTGGGTGGCCAAGGGGGCCAGACGGGCATGTTCCAGTGGTGATGACCCTTTCTCGGGAGCGGGGTGGGGACGGGGGTGCTGGAGGGACTGCCCCTGGCTGCCGTCCTCTCCTCCTCCCCCCAAACCCCAGCGCGGGACAAGGCAGCTCAACGGACATGCGCGGGCTGCTGAGTTACTATACCTGGGCGACACCCGTCACAGTTAAAGCTACCCCCTCGGCCGTCTCTACGTCCTCGCAGCGGGGCTGCAACGTCATAATCTCTAGGGAAATCCTGCCAAGAAACGCAAAACAGGGGCATGGGTCTGGGGGCCCAGGGCCTGGGGGTGTGGGGGAGAGTCCAGAACTTCACTGCTCCAGCTGGGAAGGGCCAAGGGTCCTGGTGAGAAGCCTCCAAAGGGCTGTGTTCAGGGAGTGTGTGAGCTGGAGAGAGCCGGGTGGTAGGCAGGGCAGGGGGGTGAAGGGGGCTCCAGGGGAAGGAGTGTAAGGGGGCTACACAGGTGCACGTGTGTCCTCTGCTCAAGTCAGCCTGGCTTGGACAGTGAGGAAAAGGAAGTAGAAAGTGGCTGTGGGGGGTCTGGGGCTAGGGACAACCCAGGTGTAGCTGTGTGTCCTAGGACAGCAAAGTCCTGGAACTGCAGGCCAGGCCCTGTGTGCCTGTGGATGCCATCTGAACACCCCCAGGGGCCTCACCCACTCTCTGGGTCTACTCAGCACCCTGGCACGCCCCAGGAGGCTGCCTAGAAAGCTATGCAGCTAGCCTGACATGCTGGGCCCAGACGGAAGTCACCCTGCACCTGGCTTTTGCCAGCGAAGTCCTGTCTGTCCCTCCACCAGGTGACAGGCGATGACATGAAGCCTACCCTCTGTATTGGGCCCAGGTGGGTCACAAGGGAAATGTAGGCTGAGGTCCCACCAGAGCCTCCTGGTCAAGGAGTGGTAACCCTAAAAAGAGTTGCTCTGGGACCAGTGGGTGGTGTGGTAGTTGAGGCACTGGACACTCCTACATGGCTGGCCACTGTTCAAGTCCTGGACCTGGTAGCTTGCTTTTTCACTTTCCCTCTTTCTCTCTGTCTCTCTCTGGTCAAGTTAAAATAAATGAATAAATCACTAAAATTAAAAAAAAAAAAAAGAGTCGCTCTGCCCAGACTGACTCCGTAAGGGTCCTCGACCACCCAGCTGCAAAGAAACCTGGGCATGTGCAGATGTTTCAAGTAGAGGAGGGGGGCCTGGTGGGGAAAGGGTTGTTTCTAATGGAGTGTGAGGGAGGCCTGGCCCCTCCCCATTCCACACAAGGTGCTCCAGGCTTCTCAGGCCTCTGCACTGAAGCCTGCCCTCCCATGGCCACAAGGGATGATGGGGCGGGGATGGTCTCCTTCGCAGACAGAGATGGCAGAATGGGTGAGGAAGGGAATGGCGGCCAGGATCTTTGCCTGAGAAGGTTGAGGGCAATCTATGTAGGGGTTGGTGGGTAACGGGTTGTTTAGGCCTCTTGCAGCCTGGGGTTGTGCTGGCACACGGGCTGGGGGGAGCAGGGCGGGGGTCTTTGATATTTGCACAGCGACTGAAACTAGCATGCGCCAGAGGGAACTGGCGAGGGAAGCAATGAAGATGATGCGATGGATGCCCCAGAGAAAGCGCTCCGAGTTGCCTAACCTCCTAGCCTACGACCCCCACTATGCCACAGCTGCAAGGTAAGGAAGACTGGGCGTTCAAGGACACCCACTGGCAGACTTGGGCAGAGTTTCCGGAATCCC
>NW_006203772.1:634263-639526 GCF_000334495.1 Tupaia belangeri chinensis
AATCCCTTGTTCTTTCCCTGCGTGCAGACCCGATGGGCCAGGGCAAGGGACCTGGCAATCTATGGGGATCCATCCTGGCACCCAAAGCAGCAGAGGCAGAACAGAGGGAGGGAGGCACGCTCTCAGGACGGGAGTCCTCGGATCCTGCCTGTCAGGCCCCGTGGGGCAGGAAGAGAGAAGGTTAGACACAGAGGAGGAAGCAGGTGGGTTATTACCTGTGCAACCCCTGTTACGAATAGCGGGACCCCCTCCGACGTCTCAATATTCTCACAGCGACACAGGATGGTCATAACCTCCAGAGACAGTCTGAGGAGCAGCCAGGGGGTTGGGGAGGTAGGGACAGGAAGGGGTAGGAGGGGACACAGCAAACACACACAGTGGTTACCAGACAAGCACCAATGCCTGCGCCTGGGGGCGGGCGGAGGTGCTCTCAATGCTCCAACCCCCCACTGCTAAGAGGGTTGTAGGAGAGCAGAGGCGCCCCCTTGCTGGCTAAGGCCTCTGAGTCTCTTCTCTAGACCTCGAACCCTTCCAGTGAGAAGCTGTCAGGCTGGGGAGATGCCTGCTGATGCCCCGGACCTATGGCCTGAGGTCTGGAGGCCTGAGGTGCCCTCACCTCACTTTCTCAGAAGATTCCTGCCACAGCTGGGGAGACTCAGCCTCATCTCCACTCTCCTAACACAGGCGAATCTGTGTTTCCAGAAATCAGGAGGGGCAGGCCGCTCTGGAGATTAAGGAGCCATAGCAAATACCGAATGCTGCTCGGGCACAAACCCTCAAGGTTTGGGTTACGTAGCACTAAGGGGGCAATTTGGGTCTGAAGAGCCCAAAGTTTTAGAACTTCTGATTTGGGGTTGGGCGGAAATGTGCTCCTGCCAGAACGCTCAGGGGACAACGAGGAGATGAGGCAGCGTGGGCAGAGGAGGGGGCAGAAGCCAGAGTATGGGCAAGGAAAACAAGTGCCTTGAAGCCAGTTGGTACACCCCGGCTGGGCCTCCCTAGGGCAGAGTGTGTGCATGCGCACCTGTGCAGGGTGGGGGTCTTGCCAGAGGCCAGGGGCAGAGTATGGAAGGTTTCCTTAAACTGAGAAAGAAGGAGGAGGAGGCGGAGGGTGCAGAAGCAGAGGGCATGGTTTGGGGGTGGGGAGTGGTAGGCAATGCGGAACCCCCACAGCAACTCTGGGAGGAGCCACTCTCACAGGGAAGCCCCACAGGCTCTGGCCATGCAGACATGCAAAGGTTGCTTGTTTGAGTCCCTAACACTAGTACCCTTGGCCCTGAGAGGACTCTCTACCGGCTCAGACAGGAACCCATCAAGCTCTCTTCTGGGGAAGGAAAGAGGGAAGGAGGGAGGGAGGGAGGGAGGGAAGAAGAGAGGAAGGAAAGACAGGAGGCTGCAGCTCAGAGGCCAGAGGTGGAGGAATTGCGCAGGTAAGGGAGACAGCACTGCCCACATCGGGGCCTTGGGCTGTAAGGACAGGATGTGGCAGCGAAGTGCAGCAGAGGGACCGCCTAAGCCTGCAGAATGGATGGCTAACGCCAAGGGCGGGCGACTAGAAGGTGGCTGTGCAGACTACCTCACGAGGGAGGCTGAGAATCCAGGCTGCTGAAACCTGAAAGGCTCCTGCCAGCCAGGGAAATGAAGGCCCCAGCTGGGACGATGTCCCCCAAGGATGGAGAGGGGGCTGCCTCCAGAAAAGGGAACAGGAATGGGAAGGGCTGAAGGCTCAGACTACCCCACAGATGAGACCAGCGGAAGGACGCTGGGCCTGGCTGTGAAGTGTTTCCTGGGACTGGGGCCAGGGCCCCCCACCGCTCACTTCTAAGCCTGCTGTCAGGCTCAGCCCTCCTGTCCTTCCTCTGCTCCTTAGGCAACAATGGGGCGGGAGAGACCAAGAATGTAGCGGAAGGGCTACAGGAGTACCACCCGAGAAGTGGGTGCCCACGCAGCACGGGTCTCTGGGCCTGTCTGTAAGTCGAGGTGTCTGAACAAGATACCCTGTGGTGCGGGGACTGCATGGGGTGTGAGGTGGCAGTGTCTCTGCAGCAGAGTCCCCATGACTTTCGCCAGGCCAGCTGGCCTGCTCAGGAGTGCCTCTGATCCTCCCGATTGGAAGCGGTGGCCACTACTGACGGCTGATGCTTCCAGCCCTGGGTTAAGGAGTCCCCAGGAGCCCTCGATGCAGGCACGGTAAGGTGAGGCGAGATGAGCATGGACAGGTGGTGGGAAATCAGTGAAGTCGGAAGGCTGTGACGTGCTTGCCATGCCCGCAGGCTCCCCGGACCCTCAAGTGGTAGCAGCTTGGTGTAGACGTGAGCTTCCTCTGCTGACTGGCAGGGGCTGGGGTAGAGGGGACTTTCCACTGGAATTGCCATTGCTTCCCCCTGAGGTGACCAACCCCCCTTCAACACGCCCCCATCTTCACAGTTCTGCAATCCTCGTCGCTGGGTCCCGGCCTGGAAGGGTCCTCCTCACACCTCATCTCCCATGACCAGGAAGGGGGTGGTGGTAAAGGTGGCTGGCATGCCTCATCTCCTGGCTGGGCAGTGAGGGTGGCAGAGAAGCTGGCTCAGGCCCTGCCCTGGGCTCTGGAGGCACCAGCAAGAAGAGCCAGAGGGCAGGCCCTCGGGGGAGCTGATACTTCCCTTCCTTTAGTAAGTCCTTCCAGATTGATCTAGGAGGGCCCGATCTGCCTCACCTGGCCCCAGCACTCATTCACTAGCCCCCACTCCTCGTCTCTAACCCACGCTGTCATAGACCCCTCTGACTGTACGTTCCATCTGCCAGTTAGGCCCTGCCAGCACTGTCCCAGGGCTGCACAGGCGAGGGTATGGGTCTCTGCAGCCTTTCCTTCCTTCATGTACCTGCTCCAAACGGGATGCACAATTAGGACTCTCTGGATAACCCTGAGCCAGAGTTAGGAAATCTGGATTCTGCCTGGGAATGACCCTGAATTCCCTGGGGGAGAGGTGACATCACCTCCATGGAAAGAAAGAACATCCATCCAGAGGAGGTGCGCACGGACAGACCTCCGGCATCCTGGGTAACCCATCTCACTATTCCTGGGAGCCACCACCCGCCAGAATGGAATGTGGGGAATGGCAGATGCTCTGGCTGACCTGTGGGGTGAAGCTGGGGAATGCTGGAAGCCCTCTCTCCCTTGCCCACCCGGATGACACATTCCAGAGCCCCCAGGCCCTTACCTCTGAGTGTCGGAGATACACCACCAGGCCCAGGCCCAGCCGCCAAACACGTACTGTTTATAGTCGGAACCACAGCAGCCTCCTGGGAAGCAAAGCAAACCCCTGCTGGTCAGTGCGCTCTTGTTTGTCCACCCCGCGCCCCTCTGCCAGCGACTTTGGCCCTTTACCAGCGGTGAGGCAGGACAAACTCCTGCAGTGGGTGCCAGGTGTGGTGCTTACATGTGAATGGAACCCAAGGATTTCTCCTTCAGGGAGAAGGGATCTAGCTTGGTAGGCAATTTGCAAGAAAGAAGGGCTACCCAATGAATGGTTCAGAATAAGTGCTTCCAGGGGACAACAGGTCAGGGGACGGGGTGGTGGGGAAAGTGTCCATTTTACATCCAACCACTCATTCATTCGTCAAGTAGAGAGGTACATTTCTGAGCCAGAGATACAGAGATGAAGATACAATTCCTATCTTGAAGGAGGTGACACTGGGAAGAATCGTTTCCTGAGATGGTTCTAATACCGTGTGGCTCTTCTGTGACCACAGTAGGTGCAGACAGGGGATGGGGGTGAAGGGAACACTGGAGGGCCAGTGGGGGGAGGGCGTCTTTGAGCCAAGGCGAGGGTCTTGCTCTGCCTGGCACACATCTCTGTGAGGCTGGTTCTCTATTCTTGGGGGATTCAGCGTGATTTTGCTCCTCTTTACTTTTTTGTTAGATGGTGTGTGTGCTCGCCAGAGAGAGAGAGCGCGCGAGAGTGAGCAGAAGAAAGCACCCCCATAGGGATGCTCATGCCACAATCCCTTCTCCTCTCTCCCTCCTTTTGGGATTTTGGGCTCACATGCACACAGGCCTGGCGTGCTCCTTAAACTGCTGGGTCTGGCCATGTGGGATCCAGCTCCCTTGACCACCGAACCATGGGCTGGCCCCAAAGTGCTATTGTTCCTCTTGTGGGAATGGGTAGGGTAGGCAAAGTTTTAAAATAAGGGGCGACTTGGGACCAGTGTTGGTGTAATGGCTATGGAATCGCATGGACTCTCGCTGGACTCCCATGTAGTCGACTGGTTTGAGTCCCGGACCCGGTGGCTTAAACTCACACTGGGCATGTGTGTGTGCCCAAGATCCGGAGAGGAGAATGGAGGAGAAGGGATTGTGGCGTGGCCATCCCCCTGGGGGGTGATTTCTCACTTTCTGTCTCTCTCTGTCTTTCTGGCGAGCGCATGCGCCCTATAGCAAAAACCTCGCCAAAAAAAAAAAAAAAAAAAAACCCTAAAAAAACAAGGGGCGACTTGTGGTACTAATGAGAAAAGAGAAAGAGAAAGTCTTAAAAGGAAATGATTCCTGGAAACTGTATCAGCTAAACAGAATATCTAACTTGGCTGTGACCCACATTCACGCTATGAACAAGTTTAGCACGTTCTCTAAACAGAAAAAACTCATTTCCTGAAAATCTTGTTGTGAACTTCCCTGTTAATGCCAAAATTACTCAAGTTCAAGGAAACTACTAAAAACAGGGGAGTGGGCCAGCTGGTAGTGTGGTGGTTAAGGTTCAGATCTCACATGGCTGACTATGTGGTTTGAGTCCTGGACCTGGTGGCTTGAAAAACACACTGGGGGGACTAGCAGATGGCATAATGGTTACATGGCTGGACTCGCATGTAGTTGATCAGTTCAAGTCCCAGACCCACGGCTCACTCCAGGCATGTGTGTGTGTGCCCACAATCCTGAGAAGAGAATGAAGAAGGGATTGTGGTGTGGCCATCACCCCCGGGGGGGTGATTTCTCACTTTCTGTCTGTCTCTCTGGTGAGTTGATGCACCCTATAGCAAAAATCTCTCTCTTACAAGAAAGAAAGAAAGAAAGAAAGAAAGAAAGAAAGAAAGAAAGAAAGAAAGAAAGACAGACAGACAGACAAACATGCTGGGCATGTTTCTCCAGAAAGGAGAAATGGAGAAGGGCTTGTGGCATGGCTATCCTTTCTTACATTCTTGTTTTCTCTCTCTTCCAGGAAGCACTTCTGAACAAAGCAATTTTTTTTCTTTAATTATTTTATTTAACTTTATTTATTTAATTTCA
>NW_006203772.1:639541-641147 GCF_000334495.1 Tupaia belangeri chinensis
GAGAGAGAGAGAGGGAAAGCAAGCTGCCAGGTCCGGGACTTGAACCACAGTCAGCTATGTGGGAGTCCAGTGCCCTTAACCACCATGCCACCTGTTGGCTGCTCTTTTTTAAATAATTATTTATTGGGGTGGGCAAGTGCCATGGTGGTTAGGGCACTGAACTCCCACATGGCTGACTGCAATTTGAATCCTGGACCTGGCAGCTTGCTTTCTCTCTCTAGTCAAATTGAATTATAATAGTAATAAGTAAAATTAAGTGAATAACTACTGACAAATATTAATTAAATTAAGTAAATTATTATTATTTTTAAAATTTGACCAGAAAAAGACAGAGAGAGAGAGAGACAGGGAAAGTGAGAAAATAAGCCACCAGGTCTGGGACTTGAACCATGGCCAGCCATATGGGAATCCAGCATCCCAGCCACAACGGCCCTCAAAGCAAATGTTATTTGGGAAAAAATTAGAGGATGCTATCGTTTCCACGTTCACAAACTTGCATTTCCATGGAAGCCTCAGGGTGATGGCCTCCCAAGGGTCTGGGGTAGTCTCACACAGCTGGGTTACCATGTCTCTGAGTACCTGCGGTGGGGAATAAGATGGGTGGAAGGGCAGAGGACAGATCACCGAGTGCCGGTGCAGGCTGAGGAGTGGTCTCTGAGAGTCATGGGACACACAGGGATTGAAGCTGGGGAGCCACGAGGTGGCACTCACACTTAGACACCAACAGTACTGTGCACAGGAAGGAGGGGCGAGTGCAGAGAAGACTGGGTGGCAAAGCCTTCCCCAGTGACCCAGGCCAGGTGTGCTGGCCGAGACAGGGTATAACTTCTGAGGTAGTGTTGCTCAATAGAACTTCCTTTTTTTTTAAAAAAAGAATTATTTTAGGGGCTGGCAGGTGGTGTGGTGGTTACAGCGCTGGATTCCCACATGGCCAACCATGGTTCGAGTCCTGGACCTAGCAGCTTGCTTTCTCACTTTTCCCCTTCTCTCTCTGTCTCTGTCTAATCAAACAAACAAACAAAAAAGAATAGCAAATAAAATTAAATAATTTTTAAAAAATTACTTAACTTTATTTATTTATTTATTTTAGTTTGACCAGAGAAGGACAGGCTAAGACAGAAAGAGAGAGAGAGAGAGAGAGAGACATTGAAAAGAGTAAGCTGCTAGGTCTGGGACTTGAACTACAGTCAGCCACATGGGAGTCCAGCACCTTTAACCACCATGCCACCTGCTGGCCCCGCTCAAGAGAGCTTTCTGCAAGAGTGGAAATGTTCTAAATCTATACTGTGCAGTCCAACAGCCATTGGTCACATATGACTAAAAAATTTGGGGAGTGAGCAGCAGGTGGTATGGTGGTTTAAAGTGCTGGACTCCCACATGGGTGACTGCGGTTGTAGTCCCAGACCTGACAGCTTGAAAATCACATTGGGAGGGAACCAGCAGTTAATGTAATGGCTATGTTGCTGGGCTCCCACACAGATGACCGCGGTTTGCGTCCTGGACCCGGTGGCTGAAACTCAGTCTGGGCGCGTGTGCGTGCGTGCCCAAGATCCCGAGAGGAGAATGGAGGAGAAGGGATTGCGGCGTGACCATCCCCCCTGGGGGG
>NW_006203772.1:641436-646186 GCF_000334495.1 Tupaia belangeri chinensis
AAAAAAAAAAATCACACTGGGCATGTGTGCCCCAAATCTCAGGAGACAAGAGATCGCAGCCTGGCCATCCTCTCTGGGGGGTGATTTCCCACTTGCCCTCTTACTGTCTCTCTGTCTCTCTCCAGTGAGAGCATGTGCCCTATGACAAAAACCTTAAAAAAAAAATTAAATTTTTGAGCCAAGGTGAGTTTTTAAGTTTTCTTTTTTTTAAAGTTTTTTGCCATAGGGTATGTATGCTCACTGGAGAGAAACAGAGAGAAGGTAAGTGGGAAATTATCCCTGGGGGGAATGGCCACACCACAATCCCTCCTCCTCTGTTCTCCTCTGAGGATTCTGGGCACGCACACATGCGTACCTGGTGTATTTTACAAGCTGCTGGGTCTGGGACTTGAACCATGTAGTCAGCTATGTGGTATTCAGCTGCCTCAACTTCCATGCCACCTGCTGGCCACTCCCAATTTCTTTCTTTCTTCAATAAGTGAGACAGAGACAAAATGAGAGGGAGAGACAGAGACAGAGAGACAGCACTCCCAACAGGGTCTTCACAGCACGATCTGCTTGTAGTTTCTCAGTCCTGGATTACGAACATGTGTGTGCTTGGTATGCTCAAGGAGGTCTCCAGATGCAAACCGGGAGACTTCTCATGTGGGCAGCCTGGCACAGAGGTGCAGTACTGCTGTGCCTTCATCTCTCTCCCAAATTTAATTAAGTTAACACAGCCATGTGTGGGGTCAGCAGATGGCTGGTGGAGGCGAAGGTGCTAGATCCCACAGAGCTGACTCTGTTTCGAGTCCTGTACCTGGGGACAGTGTGAAAATCACGCTGGGCATATGTAGGTGCGTGTGCGCCCAAAATCTCGGGAGGAGAATGGAGAAGCGTCGCGGCTTGGCCATCCCCCCCCCGGGGGGGGGTGCTTTCTCACTTTCTCTCTCTCTGTCTCTCTCCAGTGAGAGCATGCACCCTAGAGCAAACAAAAATAAATAAAATAAATCAAGTAGACACATGTGGCTAGGATGTACTATACTGGAGAGGGCGGCTCTGGAGTCCTGGTTTGGGTGGGCAGTGAGGCCAATAACCAGAACAGAGACAGACTGGGCACAAGCATTAGACTAGGCGGGCGGAACCAAAGGAACAAAGACAACTCTGTCCCCTGCTGCCCTCAAGTGGGGAGAGCACAGGGGCTGGAGAGCTGCGGTCTGACACTGCCCGGGATGGAGCACTAGTGGTACTGGAGGTCCAGGATCACAGGGCAGCAACGGCGTGGCAGGAGCAGGGACAGGTCTGAGGTCTCTGTTTCTCTGGGGTGGAAGTACCTCGCCCACAGGGCTGCTGTTCAAGGTAAGCCATTATGGGCTTCTCTGCCCCAGGAGGCGGAGTCTGGGCGGCCTCTGAGGACAAGCAGTCAACCTGAAACCCAAACCGTCCCGGAATCAAGTGAAATTGGAAGAGGGCCAGAAATCACAGCTTGTCCCACATCTCCTGGCCTGGTGGGGGCTGAGGCATGGCTTTCTGGCTGGCCCCAGGGGACTCCTCAATGTGCCATGGGGGAGGTGGCAGTGGTGTGGTGGAATGGGGTAGCCCAGGGCAGATGTCCAGGGCAGATGTCCGCTCTTTACCTTTAACTTATGCCTTGACCTTGGGAAGCAGCTGCCACATCTTGAGCTGGGCTCTGGCCAGGCGCAACAGGGCCAGGTTCCCAGGGGTAGCAACGACAGGAAGCTGGGACTGCTCCGCCCCCGGCAGCCTCCTCCATGGAAGGCAGCGGTCTTTCTCCCAGCTTTCTGGTCACTAGGCCTGAGTACCACTCCCAAAAGTGCAGTTAAGTGCCTCTCCCTTGACCTCCCTAGCTCTAATCTGGTTGTGAGACCTGGAAGTTTATCCTAACTTTATCTTGCTTTTTCTAAGCCAACTTGTTCTCTTTCTGTCTTCAACCAAGCTGAAGAACCACAAAACACTCCCTGATACCCTCTGCCCCGCCCTCTAAGCCCCTCCCCAAACACAATGGCCACTCTGCCCCCACAGGAGTATTCCCTTCCCTTCCTGCCTCTCCTTTTCCTTCTGTGTACTAGTCAAGAACACCATATCCTACAAAGAGGTTCTAGCCTTCTTTTGAATTTTCCTTTTTTTCTGTCAGGTTGAGCGAGAATGAGGGGGCAGGAGAGAGAGACAGATAGTCTTGAGAAGGTCTCAGAGCTCTGCTGCTCCCAGACAGTCAGGAGCATGTGGGCAAGGTCAATGCGTTTATCAGGTCAACCTGAAGGTCAGCACCCAAACCTGGGCCTTCCATGCAGCTCCAGCATCGTGCAGCAGCACTCTACTGCCTACACCACCATGGCGGGGCCAGGTTTAGCCTTTTGTTTGTTTCTGCCATGAGGTGCATGTGCTCGCTACAGAGAAAGTGAGAAACCACCCCTCCTAGGGGAGATAAGGCTACACTGCAATCCCTTCTCTTCCATTCTCTCAGGATTTTGTGCACATATGTACACATGCCTGGCGTGATTGGCAAGCCTTTGAGTCCAGAATTTGAACCATAGTAGACCATGTAGGAATCCAGCACCTTAACACCATGCAATCTGCTGGCCCCCAGGTTTAGATGTTTTTTTTTTTAATTATTTTATTTTAACTTTATTATTATTGTTACTTTCCAGTTTGATCAGAGAGACAGTGAGAGAGAGGGAAAGTGAGAAAGCAAGCCACCAGATTCAGGACTTGAACCACGGTCGGCCACGTGGAGTCCAGCGCCTTTAACCACCACGCCACCTGTCGGCCCCAAGGGTTAGCCTTTTTTGAGCCACAAACCCCTTTGGTAATATGGCAATGCCTAAGGATCCTTTCTCAGAATGTTTATAAATGTGGGACCAGCAGTTGGCATGGTGGCTATATCACTTGACTCCCATGTAGTCAACCACAGTTCGAGTCCTGGACCCGGTGACTTAAACTCACGCCGGGCGCATGTGTGTGCGTGCCCAAGACCCCAAGAGGAGAATGGAGAAGAAGGGATTGCTGCGGCATGGCCGGCCCCCCTAGGGGGGTGATTTCTTGCTTTCTGTCTGTCTCTCTGGTGAGCGCATGTGCCCTATACAGCAAAAACCTCTCCAAAAAAAAGAAAAAAATGCTTCTTTATTAATACATTAAATCACGAGATCAAATCGGTAGCCTAATTTCAAAGCACTGATGAGTATAAATGATTTTCAAGGTATCTGATATAGCTGTAGTATGGCAGGAAAGTACCTGCTAATACTGTCGTGGATTGCTGTAGACGTCATAATCATATGAAAAACTAATTTCAGTTAAGGTTACTGAAAATAAAAATGTACTCCCCCCACATCCAAATGAAAACAATTCTCTCTTAAAACTGTCAGAAGTAAGGACCAGCAGATAGCACAGTGGTTATGTTGCTGAGTCCCAAACCCGGTGGCTTCAAACTCATGCTGGGAACGTGTGTGTACACGCCCAAAATCCTGAGAGGAGAATGAAGAAGGGATTGCAGTGTGGTCATCCCCCTGGGGGGTGATTTCTCGCTTCTGTCTCTGTATCTCCAGTGAGCACATGTACCCTATAGCAAAAATCTCTCTTTAAAAAATTATTTTTTCTAGACGTATCTCTCTCTGGCAGGTGCACATGCCCTATGGCAAAACCCCTAAAAAATAAAAAATTCCAGAATTAGAGAGATAAAGCTTTTATGTTACAGAATGAAGGAAAAGGGTGAGACAATAAGAATAGAGGTAAGAGATGACCCTCCTGAAACTGAGCTGAGCAAGATGCCTGTGGACTTAGATGCAGGCCCAAGAAGTAGGGCAGGGAGTAGACGCTCCCTCCTCCTGGGAGCTGCATCTCAGCTCGATCATCTCAAATCCCAAGGTATGACTATGCCAAGCACTGTTCCCCTTCCTCTCCCTCTCTTCCTGGACTCCAGCATCCTAAACTCTCAGCATGGTCTTTTCTCACCTCCCCTAAAACACCTTCAAAATTAGCAGTGCAGTGACCTCCGTCCTGAGGGCGATTCCCGCAACTGGACGGAAGGAGTAGCCTATCTCAAAGGCTCTTCTTAAGCCACAGTCTCAAGACTTTCCACAGATTTTTTTTTATTTTTAACGGAAGTGCCTTATCTTCCAGTCTCTTCAGTCTCAGCCACAGAAGCAAGATGACGGAGGGAACGTCATCGTTTGGGAAGCGTCGCAATAAGACGTGCACGTTGTGCCACCACTGTGGTTCTAAGGCCTCTCACCTTCAGAAGTCGATCTGTGGCAGATGTGGCTACCCTGCCAAGCGCAAGAGAAAGTAAGACTGCAGAGCCCAGGCTAAAAGACGCAGTACCACTGGGACTGGTCGAATGAGGCACCTAAAAATTGTATACTGCAGATTCAGGCCTGGATTCCGTGAAGGAACAACACCAAACCCAAGAGGGCAGCTGCTGCGGCATCCAATTCATCTCAAGGATTTCAACAATTAGTCAGGCAATAAATGTTCTCGGTTAAAAAAAAAAAAAAAAGAATCAGAGACTCGGGACCAGCAGTTACCATTAATGGCTATGCTGGACTCCCACTTAGTCGACGGCAGTTCAAGTCCCGGACCCAGTGGCTTAAACTCACACTGGGAGCGAGTGCATGCGTGCCCAAGATCCTGAGAGGAGAATGGAGGAGAACGGATTGCAGTGTGGCCATCTCCCATGGGGGGTGATTTCTCACTTTCTGTCTCTGTCTCTCTCTGTCTGTCTGGCGAGTGCACATGCCCTATAGCAAAAACCTCT
>NW_006203772.1:646777-651589 GCF_000334495.1 Tupaia belangeri chinensis
CAGGCCTCAGCCCCGGGCCAGCCACGCGGGATACGGCTTCCTCTGCTCCATAGTCAGTCTCTGCTCAGGGCTCACGCGCTGACTGTATAGTCTCTCTTTCAGCGGCTCAGCATCTTCTTTACTTGCTTTCCTGTGTTTGCCACCTTCGTTGCTGGGAATCCACATGGGGTTAGGCAGACGTGTGAGTCAGGTATTGTGGAAGTGCGTGGCCCTCTAGGTTTGTGCAGAAGAATAACAGTGCGAGGAGCCTGGACAGACTTCCTCTTTGTGTACTTAAGGTTTTTATTCTTAAGGATAAATTATTTGTTTTCAGTAATCTTTAATTAGTCTGTGGTTTGAACATGTTCTACATACAATATCTTTTTTTTTTAATCTACAAAAGCACCTTCAAAAATTTTGTGTTTACTATTTATTTGCATAGGATATAGTTCAGAAAGACTGAAAACATAGAAAAGTGATCTTTAAACCTCATTGGTAGGGTCAGGATTTGAATTCATAGTTCCCAATGAGATTTCATCAGCTGCGGAAGTCTTTTTTTTTAATTTCACATATCGGCATCAAAGACGTTGATTTCCATAAGCGAAAGAGGAGATAACGTGGCTAAGTCTTGATATCTGCAGCTAAGTGCATTTAGCTTCAGTTGGTAACATAAAATCTTAATCTTAACTATGGAAAAGGGACTCTGTATTTAAGCATTGGTAATTTTAATTGTTAAATTTTATAAATCTGTAGGGCCTTAGTCTTTATTCAGATGCATCTCAAAATTCAGAATTTCTTACTGTACAAACTGGATTTGTCATGTAACACTCATAACAGAGTCTGGAGAAGCACCTGGAGTGAAATACACAAGTAGCTGCCCAGCTGTATAGTGAAGGGCAAGGGTACTCAAGCTGCGAGTCCTGTTAGACTTGCAGTAATGTCACTCACATTCAAGTCGTTAACAGCCAGGTGCCTCAGTCTGCTCCTAACTTCCTAACTGGCCACCAAATGAATTACAGCAACCTTTTGTTTTTAAATTGGATTTCTAGGTAGCTGATAAACTGTATCAATCAAGCTTACTAATTAGGGGATTATACTTTACCTGAATGAAGAGTCCTTTTACATTTCTTCTAAGTTACTTTTTTCCCTTACATTAAGATAATATTCTGCCTGTATACTTTGTTTTTTTTTTAATTTATTTCTTTTTTTTGTATATACATTCAATCACATTGTCTAGCTTACAATGTGAGCATTTCAATGTGTGAACATTTCTCCCCAGTCCCGTTGATCAAAATATCTTCAACTGATACCAACTTCCCCATCCCATCAATGTTCTACCTCCGTATCCCTTCTCCAAATGTCCTTTGTTAGGCCCCACTCCTCCACATACACCTCATCTGACAGTCACACCCATCTCTTGTGTTTGTAGAACCTCAGAGAAATTCTAATACGGAAGTATCTTTTAAAAAATAGGCATCTGGGAGACCAGCGTGTTGGTTACGGCGCTGGTCTCCCACATGGCCAACCTCTGCTCAGGTCCCAGACGCAGTGACTTGAGAATCCTGTCAGACACATTTGTTTGCGTGGGCCCAAAATCCCAAAAGGAAAACCAGAAGGGATTGCAGTATAACCACCCCCCCAGAGGATGATTTATCACTTTCCCTCTATCTCTCTCTCTCCAGAGAGCACACGCACCCTATGGCAAAAACCTTTTAAAATAAATAAATAAACGTTTGGGGATTTTCCCTTTTGTTTGTTTTTTTCAATTTAGTTTATATAGATGATAAATAGATACAGATTTTTGCAATAAGGCATGTGTGCTCCCTGGAGAGAAACAGCAGGGAAAGTGAGAAATTACTCTCTCCCCCCCCCACCCCAGAAGATGCCCTTTGCAATTCCTTCTCCTCTGTTCTCCTCCGGGATTTGGAGCATGCACGCACCAACACCTGGCATGTTTTTCTTTTTAAGAATTATTTTAACTTTATTATTATTGTTACTTTCCAGTTTGATCAGAGAGACAGTGAGAGAGAGGGAAAGTGAGAAAGCAAGCCACCAGATTCAGGACTTGAACCATGGTCGGCCACGTGGAGTCCAGCGCCTTTAACCACCACGCCACCTGTCGGCCCCAAGGGTTAGCCTTTTTTGAGCCACAAACCCCTTTGGTAATATGGCAATGCCTAAGGATCCTTTCTCAGAATGTTTATAAATGTGGGACCAGCAGTTGGCATGGTGGCTATATCACTTGACTCCCATGTAGTCAACCACAGTTCGAGTCCTGGACCCGGTGACTTAAACTCACGCCGGGCGCATGTGTGTGCGTGCCCAAGACCCCAAGAGGAGAATGGAGAAGAAGGGATTGCTGCGGCATGGCCGGCCCCCCTAGGGGGGTGATTTCTTGCTTTCTGTCTGTCTCTCTGGTGAGCGCATGCGCCCTATACAGCAAAAACCTCTCCAAAAAAAAGAAAAAAGTGCTTCTTTATTAATACATTAAATCACGAGATCAAATCGGTAGCCTAATTTCAAAGCACTGATGAGTATAAATGATTTTCAAGGTATCTGATATAGCTGTAGTATGGCAGGAAAGTACCTGCTAATACTGTCGTGGATTGCTGTAGACGTCATAATCATATGAAAAACTAATTTCAGTTAAGGTTACTGAAAATAAAAATGTACTCCCCCCACATCCAAATGAAAACAATTCTCTCTTAAAACTGTCAGAAGTAAGGACCAGCAGATAGCACAGTGGTTATGTTGCTGAGTCCCAAACCCGATGGCTTCAAACTCATGCTGGGAACGTGTGTGTACACGCCCAAAATCCTGAGAGGAGAATGAAGAAGGGATTGCAGTGTGGTCATCCCCCTGGGGGGTGATTTCTCGCTTCTGTCTCTGTATCTCCAGTGAGCACATGCACCCTATAGCAAAAATCTCTCTTTAAAAAATTATTTTTTCTAGACGTATCTCTCTCTGGCAGGTGCACATGCCCTATGGCAAAACCCCTAAAAAATAAAAAATTCCAGAATTAGAGAGATAAAGCTTTTATGTTACAGAATGAAGGAAAAGGGTGAGACAATAAGAATAGAGGTAAGAGATGACCCTCCTGAAACTGAGCTGAGCAAGATGCCTGTGGACTTAGATGCAGGCCCAAGAAGTAGGGCAGGGAGTAGACGCTCCCTCCTCCTGGGAGCTGCATCTCAGCTCGATCATCTCAAATCCCAAGGTATGACTATGCCAAGCACTGTTCCCCTTCCTCTCCCTCTCTTCCTGGACTCCAGCATCCTAAACTCTCAGCATGGTCTTTTCTCACCTCCCCTAAAACACCTTCAAAATTAGCAGTGCATTGACCTCCGTCCTGAGGGCGATTCCCGCAACTGGACGGAAGGAGTAGCCTATCTCAAAGGCTCTTCTTAAGCCACAGTCTCAAGACTTTCCACAGATTTTTTTTTATTTTTAACGGAAGTGCCTTATCTTCCAGTCTCTTCAGTCTCAGCCACAGAAGCAAGATGACGGAGGGAACGTCATCGTTTGGGAAGCGTCGCAATAAGACGTGCACGTTGTGCCACCACTGTGGTTCTAAGGCCTCTCACCTTCAGAAGTCGACCTGTGGCAGATGTGGCTACCCTGCCAAGCGCAAGAGAAAGTAAGACTGCAGAGCCCAGGCTAAAAGACGCAGTACCACTGGGACTGGTCGAATGAGGCACCTAAAAATTGTATACTGCAGATTCAGGCCTGGATTCCGTGAAGGAACAACACCAAACCCAAGAGGGCAGCTGCTGCGGCATCCAATTCATCTCAAGGATTTCAACAATTAGTCAGGCAATAAATGTTCTCGGTTAAAAAAAAAAAAAAAGACTTTCCACAGAGAGAGAATTGGTGCTTGATCTCCAAAACTCAGTCTAGGCTGCTTCTTTTTTTTCCAGAGGTTTTTGCTATAGGGGATGTGCACTCACCAGAAAGACAGAGACAGAAAGCGAAAAATCAACCCCCAGAGGGGATGGCCACGCCGCAATCCCTTCTCCTCCATTCTCCTCTCAGGATGAGAGTGAGTTCACAGCGTGAGTTCTCAGCATGAGTTCAAGCCACCGGGTCCAAGACTCAAACCGTGGTCGACTACATGGGAGTCCAGTGACACAGTCATTACACCAACTGCTGGTCTCCTTCTTTTTTTTTTTAATTTTTAATTTCCCAGAGGGCATGTGAGCTTACTGGAAAGAGACAGAGAAAGCACTCCCACGGGGCATGGTCATAACACAATCCCTTCTCCAGTTCTCCTTCCTATGAGGATTTTGAGCATGCATGCACATGTCTGGTATGTTTTTCAAGTTGCTGGGTTGAAGCATATGGTTGTCCACATGAGATCCGGTGCCCTAACCTGCAGGCCACGCGCTGACCAGAGTTTGAGTGTCTTGACAGAAACTCCTCAAGAAAATCAAAGTGGGGGCCAGGTGGTGGCACAAACCAAGGGAAAGGTCCTGAGTGTTTACCCTAGGACCACCCTGAGCAGGCCCAGTATGTGTACATGTGCCCATAATCTACACTGGCTGAGAAGGGCGGGCCTCAGGACGCCTGTCTCTCTTTCATGGAACAAATAAATTTACACACACACACAATACACTGAATAAATATAAAAATATATAAAATAAAATGCAGTAAAGATTTGGGTTTCTAGGAGCTGGCAAGTGGCATAGTGGATGGGAGATGGAAGCACTGGACTACCACATGGCAAACCATGGTTTGACTCCCAGACCTGGCAGCTTGCTTTCTCACTTTCTCACTCTGTTCCTCTCTGGTCAAATTAAAATAAATAATGTTAAATAAAATAAATAATTCTAAAAA
>NW_006203772.1:651657-653334 GCF_000334495.1 Tupaia belangeri chinensis
CCCTAACAAGCACACAAGCCCTATAACAAATCAAAATAAATAATTAAAATCTTTCTCGAGGGGTGGGGACTAGGAGACAGGCTTGCCATACTGAAGAGCAAGTTTGGCCTCAGTGCCAGACTCAGTCTCAGTGCAACTGAGGCGGGGGGCGTCTCCAGAGACTCCAAGGCTATCTCTGGTCTTTACAGTGTTTTGAATTTCTGCTAGAGGGTGCCTATGCTTTGCAGAGACAGATAGAAAGGGAAAAATGAGAAAACTCCTTTGTTTTGGGATTTTGGGCATCTACATATATGCACTTGGCTTTTTTTTTTTTTTTTTTTCCTATAGGGCACGTGTGCTCTCCAGAGAGACAGAAAACGAAAAATCACCCCCCAGGGGGGATGGCCACTCCGCAATCCCTTCTCCTCCATTCTCCCCTCGAGATATTGGGCACGCATGTACACATGCCCGGCGTGAGTTTAAGCCACTGGGTCCGATTCGAACCATGGTCGACTACGTGGGAGTCCAGCAACAGCCATTACGTTAACTGCTGGTCCTGCATGTTTTTCAAACTGCCAGGACCAGGGCTTCAACCATGCAGCTGGCCATGTAGGATCTGCCTGCCTTAACCACTGGTACAGCAGAGCTGGCCAAGGGTGGAGTATCATTTCAGTCCCCCAGAAGTAGGAACCTGTAGGATGGTGCGGATGTCTCAGTGGAGACATTGATTTTGCCATCCAAACTGAGCCAGAGGCATGTTGTGGGGTGAAAGTTCCCAGTGGATTGACCACAGCTCCCCAAGGGTGGGCAGCTCTAAGCCTGGTTCAGGGTTTCTACCTCCTCTGACCCACTTCAGTAGCCAGCCCTACCAGCTCTGCACAGTTTGGAACCGCATCCACAGTGGGAGTTAAGACGTGAGGAATTCCTACAGCTCCAGACCTCCAAGCTGTCAGGCAACACCTCCCCCTCCCCAGCTCCTGGGAGCGGGTTGTACAAGCTGTCTTCAAATGCTTCTGCCACCTACCAAGACACCCCATATGTACAACTTAAATAGCAGTCTTAAGGCAAGGCACTCCCTTCCCGCCCCAGTACTGCAGTCCCCAAACCCCACCTAGACAGTCATTCTGGAGCTGGCAGCATTTTGCAACTCGTGTTTCCCAACCTGTAGAGGCCGCACCCAAGTGTCCAGGGCAGCCAATGCCAGTGAGCCCCAGCGGGCTGGAGCCTGCTCGGAATTAACGGGCCTATGCCGGGAGAAAGGACCCGTGTCAGGGCCCCTCCCCATGGAGGCACCTGCCTCCAGAGCTGCGCGACCCATTGCCAGTCCCTGGCGCTGGAATGCAGCCAAACTGCCGGTCCCCTCTCTCCTTTCCGAAATAAACCCTTCGGCTTGAGTTCGGGACCCCCGAGCCCACGGTGGGGCGGAGGGGCGGCCCTGACTAGGGAGGAGGCGGAAAAGGGAGGGAATAAACACTGGAAAACACGCAGAGGGCGGGGGAGCCCCTGGTGGCTCCGGAGGGCGCGGAGCACAGATTGCTGACTATGCGGGTCTCTTCTGGAAAGAGTCTCGGCGGGAGGGGGGCCCGCGTCCTGCGAAGCGCCGTGGACTGGGGCCCCCACCTCGTCCCTCCCCAGCCCTGCACCCACCCCCCTTCCTGCCCCTCACCTGAAACCACCAGCGCCTCGTTGGGCCCCACC
>NW_006203772.1:653406-655921 GCF_000334495.1 Tupaia belangeri chinensis
AGGCAGGAACGAGCGCGAGAGCCTCGGCAGTCGGCACGCTTTATTACCGGGCTCCAGCTCGCCGCCCAGCCCTGGAGCACCCTGGCGGGCGTCCTCCCCTGGCACGGGACGCCTCGGTAACAACTGTCTGGCCCCTCTCAGCGCCCGGCAGGGCGCCCTGGCACCTGGTTCAAAGCCCCTGCTGTTAGTAGATGAGAGACCTTGGGTGAGTCCCTTACCCCCAGCCTAACCGGCTCTGAAAACGGGGGTCATTTAACTACCTAGCGGGATGGCTGCAAAGGGCTCAGGTAACACTCGAGATTGATCGTGCTTCAGATTACCAGCTCCCAGTCCAGCGCCACACCTGATCAGATCACTCGGGATGGGGCCTGGAAATGTGGCATTCCAATTCCTGAGCAGCACAGCGCTGGGCACGTTACCCCAGTCCTCCACCAGGGATTCCTGTCAACTCAGGAAGAAAAATCACCCTCCTTACCAAGGAAAAGGGCTGTCCTGGACAGAACTTGAGGCCCCAGAATGCAACCACCGGGCTAAACACTGTCAGTCCCTCAGTGTCTGGGCTGGGCCTGGTACAGCTGCGGTTTTCAAGGCCATGAAATGGGGATGGAACACACTCCAGCCTGGGGTTAGGAGACTTGGGTCTCAGGCCCAGCTTTAAGCTGAATTCGGCGTGTCACCTTAGATGGGTCTGGTGAGCTCTGAGAGTTGAAACAGGGTTTGGAAATCGTGGACTCTTCAGGGTGAGGGGTGCTTAGAGAAGGTGGGGTCCCTGGGTCCTCAGATTGGGAGTCTTGATCGGATTCGGTGTTCTCCCCAGGCCCAAGCCCTGCCAGCCTCTTGCTGACCTCCCACAGCCGCTGAGCTGCCCCGTCGTCTCTGGCGGCTGGGGGCACCTCCTCTACCCGACAGTTGGCAAAGTATCTCCCACTGAGGGGCTCAATGCCCTCTTGTAGAGCACAGTACAGGGGTGTCTGGGCACCCCCTTTTGGTGCCCGGAGCACCAGCCAAGCCAGTGGGCACAAAAGTGGGCGCAGCCATCCAGGAACGTGGCGTAGGAACAGCTCTGAGTTCACCGGTCCTGTGGGCAGAAAGAAAGAAAGGAGTTGGGGTGGGCCAGCAGGTGGCTGGCGGTTAAAGGTGCTGGGTTCCCACATGGCCGACCACGGTTTGAGTCCCTTTCCCTTTCTCTCTCTCTGGGGTCAAATGAAAAAATAATACCAAATGGAATCAATAAATAATTCTTTTAAAAAAAAAGGGAAAGAAAGAAGGGAATCAGGGAGGATTATGAGAACCAGGACAGCTAGCTGGAGAGTGGGGGACCGAATGAGGTTCCAGGGAAACCAGGGACTCAGAGCCCCCACAAGGAGACTTCACTCCTTTCCCCCAGGAGGCCTTCTCCCCTCCATCCAAACTACCTGAACATCCTCACCTCCCAGATTCTGGTCACCCTGCACCCCCTGCCTTAAACAGTGATCTCTCCATCTTTTCTTCTGGTTCCAGATCTGTTCCTTTGTTTAACCAGCATTTATTAAGCACCTGGGGTATACCAGCCACTGTTTTGGACATTAGGGATTTGGAGTGTAATAAAGGCTTAATAAAGGTTAGTTGTGATTATAATTATAGTCATTATTATAATTACTAATGAGCCTTAAGCAACGATGATCTAAAATGCAGTATGGTGATACAGGTATGGCAGACCGTGTTAACTTGGTGTAACCTATCCATTCCTTAAAGGGGAAGATGAATCTGTTCACCAGTTACCTCGCTCAGAGTAAAGGCCAAAATGCTTAGAGTGGACCCCCAAGCCCTACAGAACACGGCCCATCTTAGTGGCCTCTCCGTGTCTCAGCGTGTTCCAGCCACCCTAGCCTTCCTCCAGCACACCAAGAACCCCTGCCCCGGGGCCTCTGCACCTGCCCGTTTGCTCCGTTCCCTTTCTGGGCTTCTCCCCCCAAAAATACATGGCTCACTCCTAGTTTCCTTCAGGCCTCAGTTCAAATGTCACCTTTACAGGGACAGATAACATAATGGTTATGTCGCTGGACTCCCATGTAGCCAACTGTGGTGTTAGTCCCGGAGTTGGTGGCTTAAAACACACCAGGCATGTGTGTGTGCCTGCCCAAAGTCCTGAGAAGAGAGTGGAGAAGGGATTGTAACGTGGCTATCCCCCTGGGAGGTGATTTCTCACTTCCCGTCTGTCTTTCCCCCAAGCGCACGTACCCTAAAGCAAAAATCTCTTTGAAAAAAAAAAAAAGGAGGGCTGGCAGGTGGCATGGTGGTTAAGGGCGCTGGGCTCCCATATGGCTGACTGTAGTTCGAGTCCCGGACCTGTGGCTTTCTCACTTTTCTTCTTTCTCTCCCTCTATCCCTCTCTGGTCAAATTAAAATAAGTAAATAAATAAAGTTAAATTTTAAAAAACGTCACTTTTTTTTGTTTCTTTTTCTTTTTTTTTTTTTAGAGGTTTTTGCTATAGGGCTCATGCACTCACCAGAAAGAGAGAGAGACAGAAAGCGA
>NW_006203772.1:673081-678408 GCF_000334495.1 Tupaia belangeri chinensis
GGAGGGGGTTGGTTCGGCGCTTTCTGGGCCCGGTAGCCTTGCGTCTTGGTCACTGCCTTTGAGCGAGCCGATGTGCAGATGCGAACGCCGAGGTTTAGAGGATGGAACCCTTTTTCCAGGTCTGGGACTCAAGGCTCCAGGCTCCTGATGAGCTATCCAAGGGAGAGTTGCGTGGATCCGTGACCTGTTCCTACACAAAGCACCTGTATGTATTTAAGTAAAGAGCTTTTAGGTTGTGTATGTTCAAGGGAGAAACTTTTTCAAAGAGACAGAGGTGTCCTCGTCACCAGAATGTTCCATTGACCCGTAAAAAAGTTTTAGTCGCAGGAAGTGCCATTGTGAATGGGTAAACAAGACAGGGATAAAGTCGAGAGGTAGATAAGACGTTCGTTGTTCGCTCTGCACGCAGTTTGAACAAGAAAACATGGTATGTGCTTCCCTGAAGTTTCCCCATTTCCCAGAGTTGCAGGTTAGAACGAAACGCTTAATTATGCTTTCTCTAGCAAATTGCTCTGACTGTTAACATGTTATAAAGAGAAAATACTATGTTATTAGAGAAGAAAGACTGGGTTTATCAAACTTGTTTGTGACTTACTACCTAATTCTTTTAATGTACAATTCTTTGTAATGCCTTGTTTGATTTGTGTCCCAAAGAAACCAGGCTCTGGGTCATTACTGTTACACCATCACCTGAAGTCTTGGACCTTGTGGTCAGAGTCTTCAGGATAAGGCCATCCACCCAGACCACCTTGACATGCCTGCCTGCTTCTGAGTAGGCCCTGTGAGAAGAGTCTTTCTGGTCTGGATTCCAGGTGTTGCATCTTAGAGTCTCTCGTCAAATAAAAGGATGTCCCTAAATCATTCCTATGGCTTGCAACTCAGGATTTCAGCAGTCCTAGAGAAATATTCAAGAATAAAGCTATGTTGGAGCAACAGAGCAGTGGACCAAGAATCCAGCTATTTGCATTTGTAGGCAGTTGTCACTGAGGGAGGCCCTGTGTCTGAATGAATTCTTTTGGAGTCAAATGCCACAAAGTCATCCCCTTCTGTCAGTCCAGTCAGGATTTTCCCCTCTTTATTTCCATAGGAAGTCTTTTCTGTCTAAACCAAATTAAACCTCTCTTTGCTTACCTGAGTGCCAGCCTCTGTTCTGAGCCCCTGTTGCTCCCAACCTGGGAACCTTTCATTGTTTAACCTGTTTTTTACCTGCCTGTATGGGACCTTCATTTGCTTGTTTCTTCAGTCCCTGAATTGGAAGGTTGTTTCTGGAGGTTACCGAAAAGCATGTCATTTATTCATTAACATGTAATTGCTGTTGTTATTTAATTGCATATACACCAAACTGGTTTTCTCCACAACCTGCACAAGGAAGACCTTCCCAAATGGAAGCTAATGGGCCTAGCTGTGTTCTGTTATCCACAGGTGGGCACCACTGCAAGATACTGAAGTCATCTGGGAAGGCCCTCGGTTCTGTTCCCAGGTCCATCTGAATACACTGGGCAGACCTATGATCCTGGCTGGTGGAAAGGAGGGTGAGCAGATCATGACATGACAGGACCCTGTTAGGGAATCCTACCTATCTCACGAAATAAGTAAATAAACTTTTTAAAAATCACAAGAAAATACAATCCAGTGTTTTATTTATTCAACAAACACCAATCACCAATTTTTTTTTTTAGAGGTTTTTGCTATAGGGCTCATGCACTCACCAGAAAGAGAGAGAGACAGAAAGCGAGAAGTCACCCCCCCCCAGGGCGATGGCCACGCCACAATTCCTTCTCCTCCATTCTTCTTTCGGGATCGTGGGCACACACTCATACATGCCCAGAGTGAGTCTAAGCTACCGGGTCCGAGACTTGAACCATGGTCGACCACATGGGAGTCCAGGAACATATCCATTATGCCAACTGCTGGTCCCAAAAAAGTCACCTTTTAGGTAAGTCTTCCTTGACCTCCATTGATAAGTACCTCCTGGCATTCCATATTTGCCTTACCTTGTTTTATCTTTCCCAGTAGCACTCTTTTTTTTTTTTTAAATATTATTTTATTTATCTTAATTTGACCAGAGAGGGACAGAGTGAGAGAGAGAGAGAAGGAAAGTGAGAAAGCAAGCCACCAGGGGGCCAGCAGGTGGTGTGGTGGTTCAGGCGCTGGACATTCCCACATGGTTGACCACGGTTCGAGTCCTGGACCTGGTGGCTTGCTTTCTCACTTTCCCCCTCTCTGTGTCTCTCTCTGGTCAAATTAAAATAAATGAATGAATAAATAGAATGAAAATAAATAGGAGCCAGCAGGTGGTGTGGTGGTTGAGGATGTTGTACTCCCACATGGCCAACCACGGTTTGAGTCCTGAACCTGTTTCTCTCTCTCTCACTCTCTCTCTGTCTCTCTCTCGTGTTGTCCCTCTCAGGTCAAATTAAAATACAGAAATAAAATAAAATAGTTTTTTGAGAGGTTTTTGGAATACTACGCTGGGGCTCCAGCTAGAGGCTGCAGGGAAACTTAGGAATTTTTGTGTGCCCTTGAATGTCAAGGCTGGTGACTTATGAGGCGAGGGAGGGTATTGGAAATTCACTTCTATCTCTATGTCTCTCTCTGTCTGTCTGGCAAGCACACGCACCCTATAGTGAAAATCTCTCAAAAAAATTATTTATTTAGAATTATTTAATTTCATTTTATTCATTTATTTATTAATAATTATTTCTTTATTTTGTTATTATTAAGTTTTTAAAAATTATTTATTTATTATTTATTTTTAATGTGATCAGAGAGGGTCAGAGTGAAAGAGAGATAGAGAGAGGGAAAGTGAGAAAGCAAGTCACCATGTCTGGGACTCAAACCACTATCGGCAATGTGGGAGTCCAGCACCCTCAACCACCACACCATCTTCTGGTCCCCCTAATCATTTATTTTCATTTGACCAGAGGAAAGAGAGAGAGAGAGAGAGAGAGAGAAAGAAAGTGAGAAAGAAGCCACCAGATTTGGGTCTTGAACTGTGGTCAGCCATGCAGGAATTTCTAGCACCTTAACTACCATCCCACTCACTGGTCCCCATCTCTTTTTTAGAGGTTTAAAAAATTTTTTTTGAAAAGTTTTTGCCTTAGGTGCATGTGCTTGCCAGAGAGAAAGAGACGGAGACATAGAGACAGAAAGTGAGAAATCACCCCCCTGGGGGGTGGTGGTCATGCAGCAATCTCTTCTCTTCCATTTTCCTCCTGGGATCTGGGCCATGCACACACATGCATCTGACATGGTTTTCAAGCCACTGGGTCCAGGACTCGAACCATGGTCAGCCATGTGAGAGTCCAGCGATGTAACTGCTATGCCATCTGCTGGCTCCCCCAATAGCATTCATCACCATCAGTCATTGTATGTATATATGTATATATGTGTGTGTGTGTGTATGTATATATATATATTTTGGAGAAGTTTTTGCTATAGGGCGCATGTGTTCACCAGAAAGATAGAGAAACAGAAAGCGAGAAATCACCCGCCAGAGGGGATGGCCTCGCTGCAATCCCTTCTCCTCCATCCTCTTCTCGGGATCTTGAGCATGCACGCACACGCGCCTGTCGTGAGTTTAAGCCACCGGGTCCAGGACTCAAACCGCAGTCAACTACATGGGAGTCCAGCGACATAGCCATTACGCCAACTGCTGGTCCATATATATATATATATATATATTTTAAGAATTATTTAACTTTTTATTTATTCATGTATTTATTTATTTAATTTGACCAGAGAGGGACAGAGTGAGTGAGAGAGAGAGAACAAGATAGAGTGAAAAAAGCAAGCTGCCAGGTCTGGGACTTGAACCATGGTCGGCCATGGGGGAGTCCAGTGCCCCTAACCATGATGCCACCTGTTGGCCCCTGTATATATTTTTTAGTGGCTGTCAGCCTGTGCCCTAGACTGGAATGCAAACTCTGTCTGGTTGGGTCTTCGTTTTTAGCACTGCAAATACTTCCTGATAAGATAGAGTGAAAAAAGCAAGCTGCCAGGTCTGGGACTTGAACCATGGTCGGCCATGGGGGAGTCCAGTGCCCCTAACCATGATGCCACCTGTTGGCCCCTGTATATATTTTTTAGTGGCTGTCAGCCTGTGCCCTAGACTGGAATGCAAACTCTGTCTGGTTGGGTCTTCGTTTTTAGCACTGCAAATACTTCCTGATCAGCGGTAGGTACTCAGTAATTCTTTGTGAATGAATTAATAATTATTAGCTGTCATCATCATCATAACATATAGTCAGTTCAGGCAGTATAGAAGGGTCTTCAGGGTAAGAACCTGGGTTCTCTTCATTGATCTGAAAGAAGAACCCAGACAAGGGCAGCTTGGTTCCAACATCGGCAAGGATGTTGTTCTTTGGACAGGGCTTCCTTACTGCTCTGAGATTCGGTGACTCAACCAGAGGCGGGGGTGGGGGGGTTGGAGTGACGCAGTGGTAAATTGCTATGCTCTGAGCACCTGACCCATCTAGAAGGTTCTGGGTTTATGTCTGGAGACTCCCTAAGTACACCAGGCATGCAGGTGCCCAGGGTCCAGGGTTGGCTGATTCTGGGAGTAAACTGAGGTATCAGGACCTACTGGGGTGCTGTCTTTCTGTCTCTCACTCATGGAAGAAATAAATAAATAAACTTAAAAATTAATCTTAAAACATACAAATATTTTCTTTTAAAGAAAGGGGGGCCAGCAGGTGGCATGGTGATTAAAAGTGCTGGATTCCCACATGGCTGACTGTGGTTTGAGTCCTGAACTTGGCAGCTTGCTTTCTTGCTTTCCCTTTCTCTCTATCTCTGTCTGGTCAACTTAAAAATAAATAAATAAATAATTATTTTTAAAAAGAAAAAAGGAAGGGGAACCAGCAGTTAGCATAATGGCTATGTCGCTGGACTCCCACGTAGTCGACCGCGGTTCGCGTCCCGGACCCGGAAAAACTGTCTCTAATGTCTCTCTCTGTCTGGCGAGCGCACGCGCCCTATAGTAAAAATCTCTCAAAAAAAATAAATAAAAATAAAAAAAAAATTAAAAAAAAGAAAGAAGGAAGGAAGAGAGAAAGAAAGAGGGGCTGAGAAACACAGGATAGAGCAACGATGGGAGAAGGGAATCAGGAACAACCAAGGAACCAGGCCTCACCTGGGTGAGCTGCATAGCAGGTGACACCAGTGCCCTCAAGCTGAGTGGCAAGCTCCCGGGCAAACAATACGTTGGCCAGCTTACTGTCAGCGTATGCCCGCAGCTCCTGCTGCCAACCCACCACCGGACGGTTCAGACGTGTGAAGTCGAGGCGCCCACGCCGGTGGGCCGCTGAGGATACCCCCACCACGCG
>NW_006203772.1:678448-679879 GCF_000334495.1 Tupaia belangeri chinensis
AAGGGGCCGATGTGGTTTACCCGCAGCAGTAGATTAAACGTCTCCCGGGTCCGGCCACAGGAACTGATCCCTGGGGTAGGGGCTAGATGTGAGCAGCTGCTCCAGAAGGAGCCCCGCAGGTGTTGGCATCCCCATCTGTGGGATGTGAGTAGGGGGCATCCTTCCCATGTGTCCACAGGCCCCCTGACAGAGTCCAGCTGAAGAGGGCAGCTGCCCCTGGCCACCCCCCACCCCCCTGCAGGGCCTGCTGCCCCTCACCAGCATTGTGGATAAGGATGTCCAGCCGTGGCTCGGAGCTCAGGAAGGCAGTTGCAAAGGCCCGCACGGAGGCCAGACTGGCCAAGTCCAAGGCCATGAAGATGACCTCATTGTTCCCACTCTCCTGTGGAGCGGCAAGGGCTTGTCAGCAGGCACTCCCTCCTCTTCCCTCTCCCCAGGCACCAAATTTTGACAGGCCTACTGGTACTAAAATCTGCCCCTGCACATTAGCATATGGCAGATCAGTATGCGGATTTGAATCCTGACTTTACCTCTTGCTAGAGTGTGACCTTGGGCAAGATGCTTAATCTCTCTGGGCCTCCATTCTCTCACTGTGGGATGGGAATAACAATACTAGTACCTCTCTCGCAGAGTGGAGTGAGGAGTTAACGAGTTAATGTATGTAAAATGCACACAGCACAGGTACTCGCCATTGTTATTATCACCCCTTCCCCCATTATTACTTACCTAAGTCTGTAACCGACTTCTCATTGGTCTTTCACCCATTACACACCCTCTTTCTCTCTCCAGTCCAAGAACCACAGTCACAAAGGAATTGGTCTCAGATAATTTCACAGTTGTGACAGTGATCTCTGGACCATCCTACAAAACCAAGCTCCTCAATAGTATCATGACTCAGAGCCTCCAGCCCCTTCGTTTTGCCCCTCCTCATATTCTGTGCTCCAACTTCACGAGATCCTGTTTTTCAGTCTCAAATGAGAACAGCTGTGTCGCCTCAGGGCCTTTGCATACGCTGTTCCTGCTGCTGTTCCCATGCCTACTGTTTTTCATTAACCTAACCCTATTGATCCTTAAATCAGCAATTTAAAACAGCAAGTTCTTCCTTCCGGAAGTCCCCTCCCCACCTTGGTCCTGGTGCCCCTACCACCTTATGAGACCAGAACATTCTGCACCCTCTCTTCTGCGCTTAACGGACCCCGCCGAACTGTCCTCTCAGGAACTGGATCCGGAGCCGCTCTGCCCGCCCTCGGTGACCCATGTGTCCTCGGCTGACGTCCCAGCAGCCGCAGCGTTCCCTTACCTGGCGGAGATCGAAGACAGCCGCCTCCCCGCGCTCCCGGCTGCGACAGGCCAGCACCACGCGCGCTCCTCGGCGCGCCAGCTCCAGCGCCGTCATCTTCCCGATGCCGCTGTTGGCGCCTGCGGATGGCG
>NW_006203772.1:679962-685371 GCF_000334495.1 Tupaia belangeri chinensis
GCCCCCGCCCGCCCTCCCAGTCCCGCCGCACTGTGGGGCCTTCACTAGGTTGTAGTAGATGAGCACGTAGGCGCCCAGCAGCAACCCGGCGCCCAACAGCAGCGCCTCCATGCCGCCGTGCTTCCGGGCTCCAGGACAGGCCCGGCGCCTGCCTGGACCGCAGCCGGTGGCTGCTGAGCCGCTACGCACGGGCCGGAAAGTGCGCCTGGCGTGCACGGGCCGTGCGAAGGCGGAGGCGGGCTGGAGGTTGGTCAGGGGTGTGAGCGTGCGTGTGCGTGTGGGCCCTGCGAGCGCCCCCTACGTGTGCATCTGCATCCTCTGAGTGTGTTTGGGTGAACACCTTTGTGGTAGGTGTGTGCACTTGGGCCCTGAGTGTGTCCCCTGGGTATGTGCCTGTGTAAACTCCTTGTAGGTGTGTGCACACACAGGGGCGGGCTAGGTATGTAGCTCACTCTGCGACATCTCTGGGCGTGTTTGGCTTCCAGATGTTTCCCTTCAGGGTGTTTGCAAGCTTCTGGACGCTGAGTGCCCCTTGGTTGTGTGCATGCATCCGTAGTCTCTGCCAGCGCGTGTGCTTGAATGAACATCTGTGTGTGACTCAAAGTGTATGGAGAAGTCCCTTTTTGGAGACATAGGGAACATGAAAACTCATGTCGGGGGTGGCAGGTGGTGTGGTGGTTAAGGGCCTGGACTCCCACATGGGCGACTACGGTTCAAGTTTCAGACCTGGTGGCTTGCTTTCTCACTTTCTCTCACTGTCCCCCTCCAGTCAAATTAAAAGGTAAATGAATAAATAAAGTTAAGTAATTTTTTAAAAGTTTTAAGTAAAAACCTCTTATGTCTTAGAGTATCCAGTATTTTTTTTTAAATAGAAACACTCCAACTTTTTTTTTTTTAAAGGCACTCTCCTTTAGCTTTCTTTTTTTTTTTTAAGAGAAATTTTTTTTGCCAGAGAGACAGAGACAAAGTGAGAAATCACCGCAAGGGGGGATGGCCTCGCTGCAGTCCCCTCCTCCATTCTCCTTGGGATTTTGGGCATGCATGCACACGCACCTGGCATGTGTTTTAAGCCACTGGGTCTGGGACTCAAACCACGGTCAACTATGTGGGAGTCCAGTGATGTAACAACCATTATGCCACCTGTTGGTCTTGAGTATCCAGTTCTAAACACCTCTCACTGAAGAAGCCCTTGTTTCTAATCCTCACAACCAGCCCTCAAGGTCTAGGATACTTCCTTATTCTCCACATACAGGCTAGGCGTGACAGCGTTCCAGATGGGAACAGTAAAGGGCTGTCAAGATCCACTCAATCATTTCCTGTCTATTATCTAGGTGTCTGTTCTCTCCCCCTCCATCCTACAGGTAAGTAGGAAGAGTAAAATCTGTTGCTTACTGGAGAAAACTTGTCTCTGGAATGATTCTCACAGTTGGTAGAAACTGAAGAAGCTCCATGCTGCAATAGAAAAGTGGCCATGAGAGTGAGGTAGGCGGGGACAGGTGGTGAAGCACAGGTAAGGGCACTCCTGGTCAGCAGAGAGACAGAGACAAAGTGAGAAATCACCGCAAGGGGGGATGGCCTCGCTGCAGTCCCCTCCTCCATTCTCCTTGGGATTTTGGGCATGCATGCACACGCACCTGGCATGTGTTTTAAGCCACTGGGTCTGGGACTCAAACCACGGTCAACTATGTGGGAGTCCAGTGATGTAACAACCATTATGCCACCTGTTGGTCTTGAGTATCCAGTTCTAAACACCTCTCACTGAAGAAGCCCTTGTTTCTAATCCTCACAACCAGCCCTCAAGGTCTAGGATACTTCCTTATTCTCCACATACAGGCTAGGCGTGACAGCGTTCCAGATGGGAACAGTAAAGGGCTGTCAAGATCCACTCAATCATTTCCTGTCTATTATCTAGGTGTCTGTTCTCTCCCCCTCCATCCTACAGGTAAGTAGGAAGAGTAAAATCTGTTGCTTACTGGAGAAAACTTGTCTCTGGAATGATTCTCACAGTTGGTAGAAACTGAAGAAGCTCCATGCTGCAATAGAAAAGTGGCCATGAGAGTGAGGTAGGCGGGGACAGGTGGTGAAGCACAGGTAAGGGCACTCCTGGTCAGTTCACTTGTCAGGAGGGCCTCGCCTGAGATACCATGTTTGGCACTTACGGTGTACCCAGCGGTGTGGTTAGCCTTGGAAATGCAAACTCAGTGCTGCCGAAGACTGCAGGGTACACTGCAAACTGCAGGCAGCCTAGCTTGACGTAGCTGCCGTGGTGCAGTAAGAATATGTACACATTTTTGTCCTCTGGGAGTTCAAGACACCCATGAGGGCAGTGGATCAGAGTGTAGACAAAGCTAGATGGTTAGATGGAACTCAAAGAGAGACCTGACTCCAGAGGAATGAGCCGGAGGTGAAATAATTTACTCATCCCCATGGGGAAATCCTGATAGGCACACAGGTACTACCTACCCGAGGCATGCCTCCTCAGATAGTGCTGGGTGCTTTCTCTCAGGACTGTCTTTAGGACACACTTCCTGGACAAAGTTCCTCAGTAGGGTGTGGGAGAAGGAAAGGATGAAGCTTGGTTAAACTTGTGTCCCCAGAGCTTTAAAATGAAGACTGGCTAGGGGCAGCGGCAGAGTGGTAACACAACCCTGCAGCGCTGGAGGCCAAACGCAAGACAGGATCAGCTCCCACATTGCTGACTCGCACATGTTGGGCACAGTGCGCATCCACGCTGCTGGCTGGAAGGCTGGGGCTGGGGAGAATCATGGACTGAGACCCTGCTTAAGGGTCCTTATCTCTCTCTCACCAGCAAACTTAAAAAGAAAAAAAAAGGGGGGGGGGGAATGAAGGTAATGCAGTAGATCTGTCTTCTGAAGAGGAACAGCAGTTGTAGCGATATGATGACAAGTCAAGTAACTAGAAGTGCCGTGGCTGGGTCTAGAAGCTGCATTGCTCCACACTAGGATTTTCCAGGGAAAAAGCACCTCCCCTTAGTAGTTCCGCCCTTACCTTTCCATAGTTCACCACCCACCTCAGGTTTGCTTTCCCAACACCTCCCCTCCTTCTGGGAATGAGACCTGTCCAAAGGGTCCCCACCTGCTGGATCCAGATTTAAGGGAGGGTCCCCCTAAGGGTGATGACAGGTAGGACAGACAGGCAGAAAACATAATTTGAAGTATTTTTGTTTTTTTATATACAGAATACAGGAAAGTTTCTGTAAAGTCTAAAACATTACAATTACTATGTACATTGGTACTAGTTGTAGGGATGGGAGGAGAGGAGGGAGCCAGGGGCAGGAGGAAGAGGAGAGAAGTGGCAAGAGAACAAAAAAAAGGAGACAAAACAGGTTTACGACAAAAACGTTTTTGCTACAATAGACAATTTGAGAAAACGCTCTACCACATGTAGTACTGTACACAGTTTTTAAAAACATTGAAAAAAGTCATCACTAGATGTATTTACACAAAATCCAAATACACTTTTCCTTATTTGAAATAAAATAGATGGACAGCCAGAAAAAGAATTCATTTCTCATTTGTCCATAATACACAGTAGCTACCTGTAGTGCAACCGCTGCAGAAAGGGAAAATAACTTGGAGGGTGGGAACTGTGGAAGGAGGGTGGGTAGCGATCTTTATATTAAATAAAACAATGATATTGTATAGATTTTGCTGTATGAAAACTGTATTTTTTTCTTTTAATATAAAACTATTGTCACTGCCACAAAATAGAACAAGTTTCTGATTATTTTACAACGGCGGGCGAGGGGGTGGGAGCAGGAGGCGGGTAGGGAAGGGTTTGTGTTGGAGAAGTGTCCAGACCACCGGTCTTCCCCTCCCTGCCCACGCTGTTCCTCAGCTCGGGTCTGCCGCTTTCCCATGAAATGTTGAGTACAAATATATGTGCAAATGCCCCCTAGAACTTGAGAAAAGAAAAAGGATTTTTAAAAAACAGTCAAAAGGTTTTCTTCATTTCATGCAAAGATTGTAGTTGAAGGGTTTCTGGTAGAGTATAGAAAACACCCGGGCTTGTTTTGTGTACATTTTTGCATTGCAGGAGTCTTGGGTGGGAGTTCAGGCCGGTGGCGGGACTGCTGCCAGCCCTAGGGAACGGAGTTGGAGCGCAGCACAGGGCCCTGGTGGGGCTTGAGGGAGAGCTTCTCGGCCAAGACCCCGTCCTGTAGCAGGCTGGAATCGCCTTTGGGCTGTTTGGTCGCAAACTCAGTGATGCTGAAGACAAACTGCAGGCAGCCCAGCTTGATGTAGCTGCCATGGTGCAGTAAGGCCGTGCCCTCCCAGCCGGCCCCACTGCCCCCAATCAAGCTTGAGCTGCTGGCTTTGCAATTGCAGGGTCTCCGCTGCGGCCCCTGGGCCTGGGAACTCATCATGGCTGCCTCCTCACTTGGCTCTTCATCCTGTTTCTGGTGTCGGCGGCGCCCTGGGAAAAAGGGGGATGGTCACAGGCGTGAAGAGTGAGCAGCCTACCCGTCTGGGCTGTTTGCCAGGGCTGGGCCCCCGCATTCCCCATTCTAACTGCTGCATGACTGGGGGAGGGATGCTCAGCAAGGCTGGTGGAGTCTGAAGTCCCCAAATAGATGTGTACACATGTGTGGGTGCTCAGCCTTGCCTCTCCGTGGACTTCCCTGGGCCCACGAGCAAGAACTGGGCCAATGGGACTGGGAAGGCAAGAGACAGCAGGTCATCAATAGCGAGTCTGAACCACCCTGACCGGGACTTCAGCTTTGTGACCACAGGCCTCGACTCCAACTTACTGATGACACTCTGCACTTTGGCAACAATACTGCTTGGGGGGGTTGGCGGGGTCTTCTCAGAGAAGTCACATGAATACAGCACATTGTCCACCGTTGTCCCGTGCTCACTGTAGTTTAACAGCTCATAATGTTTGGTATTCTGAGGAGGAGGAGGGGAGATAAGATGTGTGGTCTGCTGCGTGGGGCCTGGGCTAAGGGGAGAGAGGACATATGCAGAAAGCTGTGCTGCTCTACCTAGGGAGCTCTCGCTTCCTTCCCTCATCATGCCCCACCTCGACCTTTCAGACTCCCCCACGCTCCTTTACTCTGCCTCCTTAGCACTGGCTCTTGTTGATATGACACTCACTGGCACAGGATGATGCTGAAACCCACAGGGACACACTCACAGAGCTCGCCTCCTTCTACTCTGATCCCCTCCCCTGCTTTAGGGTGGGCTCCCGCTGCTGTGCCTGTGACCAACCTCAGGAGAAGTGGCACCCCTGCTCCTGGGGAGCAGGTAGCTATGTCAGATGCCCTTTCACACTGAGACTCTTCTCCTCCAGGCACGACAGGGAAGGAGAAAAGGAGATGATCCCCTCCCCCGGGTAAAACTGCACTGCACAGTAAAACTAGTGTCTAGAAGGAGCCTCAGGTAGGGA
>NW_006203772.1:685533-688424 GCF_000334495.1 Tupaia belangeri chinensis
GGGAAAGCTTCCTCCCAGCCCATTTTCAACCCTCACCTCATCATAGAATATGCAGGCGTGTTTCCCGGATACGTAATTACAGTGACCATAGTTTGTAAGGCACACATCCATGTCAGCTCCTGCAAAGGGGCAGCAGAGGAAAAGGAAGGCAGAGAACAGACTATAAGGTGGCTGTATAGGGGACGTGAGGGAAGGAAGTTGGCTACTGGGTGGGCACTAGGAGAGACCTCGAGGGGCAGGTAGCTCGGGGCCCTCACCTTATATTTTTGGATAAAAACTCATGTTTCTTCCAGCTCCTGCTAAAGAACAGCTGTCCCTGCCAGCTGATCTGCTTTAGAACATGTGGCTCTACCCAGAAGGGAATACCAAAGATGGGCCATTTCTACGAGAACATAACATGGGGGTGGAGGGCCTATAAATCATGTAATGTGAAAGCAGGGAAATTTCTCGGCTACAAGCTAGCATCTGCCCCTCTGTACCAGACACAGTGCTAACCTACTGCTTTCTCAAAAGCTCGAGGGACAAAGCATTTGTCCTCTCTTTGGTTCTTTCCCTGCAGTGTTCCAAATGCCTTGAGTAGCAGGCGGCAGGCAGAGCCGACTGTCATCTCTTCTGACGCCACACTGGGCACAGGCAAAGTGCAACAGCCTAAGTGTGGGAAGACAAGTACTTGTCTCCTAAGTCTCTCTCGCCTGGACTTTTGCTGGGTCAAACCAGTCAATATTGGACAGGGCTTCCCTCACCCCTTTCTAGCTTCCGTGGGAAAGGGTGTCAATCTTCACGGCTCAGCAGAAGTTAGTGCCTCCGCTGGTGTTTTGGCTGGCTCACCTGTCCCGATGTAGAGGGTTCGATAGCACATGTTCACAGCTCCTCCCAACCCTAAGAGGGGGTAGAACACAGCTCGGGCCTGTACCTCCTTTCTTTGCACTACGAGACAAAACACAGGGATAGGATCATTCAGACCCTCAGGAACCTGTGACCCAAACATCAGCCAACAAAACCTGGACCTTTGGATCATGGCCTGAAGAAAAGCCAACTGGATATCTTCCACACTCACATCCGACCAACACTGAGCTGCTTCAGGGTGGGGCTTTCTCTCCCCACCCAAGGCATTTCCAACATGGGTAAGGAAGATGGTCACAGAATTAAAGAACAATGGTACTTTTACATTCCTGTCTGCTGGTTGGCTCAACAGGGATATTGCAGCATATACTGAAAGAACAGAGAAAAACAAAAGGAACTGACCGGTATTTCTTTAAATTTTTTCTTTTTGGGACCAGCAGTTAGCGTAATGGCTATGTCACTGGACTCCCAGGTAGTCGACTGCAGTTCGAGTCCCAGACCCGGTGGCTTAAACTCACGCTGGGCGCGTGTGCGTGCGTGCCCAAGATCCCGAGAGGAGAATGGAGGAGAAGGGATTGTGGTGTGGCCATTCCCCCTGGGGGGGGGGGTGTGATTTCTCACTTTCTGTCTGTCTCTGTCTTTCTGGCAAGCACACGCGCCCTATAGGAAAAACCTCTCCAAAAAAAAAAAAAAAAAAAAAATTTTTTTTTTTTTTAAAGTGTTTTTTTTTTTTTTTTTTTTGCTATAGGGAGCTTGTGCTTGTCATAGAGAGAGTAAGCGAGAAATCACCCCTCACCCCAGGGGGACGTATGGCAACACCACATCCCTTCTCCTCCAATTTCCTTTTGAATTTTGGGCATACACACCAGACTTGATCTCCAATCTCCCTGGTCCAAGATTTAAAACACTGTTGGCTAGGTGGAAATCCAGCACCTTAACCACACCACCTGCTGGCCCCAGCCCATGTTTCTTAAACTTTAATGTGCATGTGAATCATCTATGCATCTTGCTAAAATGTGGATTCTTTTTTTTTTTGAGAGGTTTTCGCTATAGGGCTCGTGCGCATGCCAGACAGACAGAGACAGACATAGAGACAGAATGCGAGAAATCACCCCCCAGGAGGGATGGTCACGCCGCAATCCCTTCTCCTCCATTCTCCTCTCGGGATCTTGGGCACGCATGCACACGCACCCGGCGGTAAACCACCGGGGCCGGGCCGCAAACCGCAGTCGACTACGTGGGAGTCCAGCGACATAGCCATTAGCTAACTGCTGGTTCCCTAAAATGTGGATTCTGATGCAGTCTGAATCAGAGGTGGGACCTGAGGCTCTGCATTTCTTATAGGCTCTCAGGAGATGCTAGTGCTGCTGGTTTGGATGTCACGCTTTGAAGCAGCAAGACTCTTGCTAATACTAAGAGACTCCCAGAGTTAACCACCTAGAAGTTAACTAGAGGGCCAGCCCACTATTGCACTACGGAATACTCTTCAGAAAGTTCATGGAAAATGCCTATTTTGAAAAAGCCATGCATGGATTTCAATTTTGGCTGGGGTGGGGGATGGAGGCTATAGGGCACATGTGCTCGCTGGAGAGAGAAAGAGAACCCTTCAAGGGGGTGGCCACACCACAATCCTGTCTCCATTCTTGAAATTTGGGGCACATATGCACACTGTTTTATACGTTGCCAGGTCCAGGATTCAAACTGCACGGTCGGCCGCATGAGAACCAGCTGCCTTAACAACCACCACACCACCAGCTGACGTGAATTTCTTTTCTTTCTTTTTTTTTTAACACCAAAAACCCCTCATACTTTAACTCCATTTTCCATGAACTTTTTGAAGTCCCCTTGTATTTCTCACCTTGAACTTCAAAAGTTCTCCTGGGAAACCTTTCTATTTGAAATGTTTGAAAGTTACTGAATAGGAAGTACACCACACACTCCTAACAGTACTGGTGGCAGCTTTGCTGCGTCTCAAAGTGGCCTATATTAAAGAAAGTTACAGCAGACTTCCTTGAGTCTAAATCAGAAAGCGAGGGCTGCCACTTCAT
>NW_006203772.1:688455-700346 GCF_000334495.1 Tupaia belangeri chinensis
CTGGGAAGAAAACTTATGGTGCATCATTAAGTCCATTAAAGGCACACAAAGAGGTTTGAGATACTGAAGGCTGACATTCTCCATGGAGACGCAGAGGTCACTTGCACACATAGGTCGTGTGGTGGCCGGTGTGTGCATGCGCACCTTCTGTGTGGTGCCCTCCGGAAGCCAGCGGATGTGTCCCGACACTGCCCAGTGAAGCTTGGACCCGAGAGGGGAAAAGCTGATGTATTCTCTGCAAGGCCAGAAACTTGATCAACTTCTCGTCCAGCATATTTATCTCGATTTCTATCAACCAAAAAGAAAGATAAAAAAGCAGCTGAGGTGGAAATGGAATGTAGAAGTAGACAAGGGTCACAGAGCAAATAGTTCAGCATTTCTGAAGTTCAGCCAAGTAAGTTTTTACCCAAACGGAGTAACAGTGGCATAGGGTCTGGGGTTGGGCATCTCACTTGCCACTGGCAGTGAGGCAGGCCCCAGTGCAGTCTGTAGAGATACCACCTGTCATTGGGTAGACTGGTTTTAAGAAGTGTTGCTAGAAAAGCAGAGCACAATAAACCATTTGTCTGTCTGTGAGAGAGGGCCTATGTCTGCTGCTAAGACTTGGATTGGCTACCTACCCTCTCTGTTCACAGAGATCAAAGTCTGCCCTTTTGTCCTTGGCTTTGGGGACTTCCCACAGACAAGGCACCTCCCTTGGGAGCAAGGCTCCTGGTTTTAGTCTGCAAGTCCAAGCGATCTGCCTAAAGCAACTTCGTGCTTTTCTCACTGGGTAGCTTGGGTCTGTTCTCCCTTCACCTTTTAAAAAAAAGAATTATTTAATTTTATTTATTCATTCATTTACTTTAATTTGACCAGAGGGAGACACACAGAGAGAGGCAAAGTGAGAAAGGAAGTCACTAGGTCCGGGACTTGAACCGTAGTCAGCTAGGTGGGAAAGTCTAGCGCCTTAACCAGTCACAGACGCCACCTGCTGGCCCCCTTCCTTCACCTTTGATTGTCTGCATGTGCAGTGGAGAAGGCAGAAATAGGAGGAGTTTTCTTTCTTGCCCACTCCTTCACCCAAAAGGACATTCCACATCCCCATCTCACTGAGCCTCTGGGATCAGGTATCCCTTCTCTCCCTTTCTGAAATGAACTAAATGCTGTACAGGACAGCACCTTCACCTTACAGCTGGTGGAACAGCAGTAGCTCACTCACTCACCTCCATTGACATCCATAAATGCTCGAAGTGAGTTGGTGAGGTCCACCATGGCAGTAGAGTTGGCTGGGAAAGAGGGTACGGTTAAAGCGCTTCCTATGGATAACGTGCCGGGGCTGACCTTGCCATCTGGGGACGGAGCAGGAAGACTGTTACTTACGTCGCCTGAGGGAAACCCACCGGTCCAATCCCCCATTGCTGAGACAGGTCTGGATTTCGGACCCAAGGTGATGTTCCCTTCTCGATTCTCAACCCATAGGCTCTGGAACTCCTAGAGCTAAAAACGTGTGGTGAGGAAGGGCAGATGGAACGACAATGCACCCGGGCACGCAGGAGTCTCCAGAGCACTGAGAACCATTGAAATCCACTGCTCTGGGTAGAATGGTGGGAGTGCTTCATTCTCTGGGCATGAACACCTCCCTGTTGCTGCTACTCTTAAGTGGTGCATGCCCTACAATTCCTGCCTACTGAAATTTGACTCACAGCGTGCAAAATCTATCCACGCTGATATTGTGAGATAAACAGAGACAGGAAAACAGTCTGAGAGTAGGACCATCCTGGGACCAGGGGCCCCCATGCAGAGAAATTGCAGTCACCTGGTCACCGAGACTCCCAGCTGACTAGGAGGCCGGCTTCAGTTCAGACGAGAGAGACCACAGGGGGTTCCAGCAGCATCTGAAACCTGGTTCAGATGCTGGGGTCAGCAACCTTGAGGTCCTGGGTGCTGACTGGGGACAGCTGAGAGAGCAGGTCCACACTAGGCCAAATACAGAGGAACTGCTCTTTGGCATGTGGCTCAAGGGTAAGCTTCTGGGCCAGACCAACCTAGGAGGGAACCCCACCATAGCTATTCTGAAAGGCAGTACTGTTTCTGTTTCTGCTGCCCTGCCATGGAAGTTCTTCAAATGAGCTGGCTCTGAGAACCTGTATCAGGCATGGATCTAGCTTCTTGTGTGGATCATACAACACTGAAGCCATTACCCCAGAACCTCAGGCTGAACACTGTGGTTCCAAAGAACCTCAGGCTGAACACTGTGGTTCCAAAGAGCATGCAGCCTTCTAAGGTGATGAATAAAACAGGCAGAAGACTAGGCCTGGAAGGTGCAGAAGGAGTTGGGAGACCCAGGGTGTAGTTTCAACTCTGCCACTGACTTGGCAGTTAAGCTTACAGAGCCTAAGAGGTTCCATCTATAAAATGGGCACAAGTTAACATGTGCTTCCTCTACTACAGAAACGGGGGGAAAACAAGCAATAGAGAGAGCAAGGTCCTCTGAAGTAGTCACAGGGACTTAAGTGGTTTTGGAATCTTAAATCTGATTTGCCAGGAAGAGCATAAAATGATTCTACATCATCCTAAAGCTGAGTAGCACTCACCTGATGATGGCGCTGGTGAGCAGAATCGTTGGTTGGCTCCTGTAGCCAAGATACCATCTCCTGCTGCTTGGGGGGGAGTGAGCACCCGGGTGGCATTTGGGGGTGAGCCCAGTGGCCTTGTATCTGTCAACGGAGGTCCTATCTGTGATTGGACAGTCTTTCTTTGCAAAGTGCTGGTGTTCTCGATGCTGGCACAAGAGCTGGGAATGGAAGGGGGCAGGCTTGGGACAGGAACCAAACTCCTCTGGGGGCAAGAGCTGGGGCCAGTGGCATTCTCTGTCTTCACAATGATGCCGACGGTGTGGTTCTGAAGCCCCCCAGCCGCTGGTGGCGTGAGGGGCCGGGGCCAGCCTTGCCGGTGTGAGAGGCCTGGTAGGGGGGTGTTGGCGCCTGGAAGTCGCCGGGGGTCCGTGGAATCAGTGGGGCTGCTGTAGAGGTGTGGGCCATTGGCTTTCACCTCTGTGTTCACTGGCCCGTTGGCAGTCCCACAAGGGGCTTTCTTGGATTTTTCCGCACAAGAACTGCAGTTGATGTCCTCTAGGGCTGGGGGCTGATGGGGTGGAGAGCAGCTCAGGGAATTCTGGGTGCTAATCCCTGAGGGGCAGGACAAGGGGTAGTGGGAAGGTGTAGGTGCCTTGTCAGCTGTTTGCAGGGAGGTGGTGATTGAGCTGTCAGTCACAATAACAGGCTTAATATCAGCCTTCTCTGTCTGTTCAGAGTCCCAATGCGAAGGCATCTGCTTAGCAGATAAATGTTTCAATATGCTGCACTGGAGCGCAACAACACTACAGAGCCACTGCAACGGAAGGAGAGGAGAGGAGAGGAGGGTGAGAGGCCTGGGAGGCGCTGGTCCTTCCTGCCACAGTGGCCAGGGCTACAGCAGAGCTGCCAAGCACTGTTTCCGAGGTCCCATCACGAACGCCCAGGAGGGGTGTGCTCGACTCCGGGTAAGATTTCATTTCCATTCCTAAGCAAGACTTGTGGTACGCTCAGCAGGCAACACCCTGTCAGCAGAGCTTGGGATTCACATTGTAGTTCTGCCCCTAAGGCTCACCTTGTGACAAGCTTTCAGCAAGTACCCCCAACACCTGCTGTGTGTCCAGCGTTATCACCTAACCTTTCTATGGGTCTACTGGTCTCTTTCTATAACGCAGACTTGCCCGGCTCATAGTTCACGGGGGACCGATGGAGACAAGCTGACCGGTTGACTCTGGAGCTCTGTAGTTCTCTCTTACTTGCCTTTGGAATCTGAGCCAGAGGTTCTCTCTGGAACACTCATTTTTTTTTTTTTTTTTTGGGGGGGTAGGCGTTTAGAGAAGAGGTGGGAACGGGGATGGGAGTGACACTGAGGCTACTTCCAATAACAGCTGTGGTGAGATAGAAGATTGGATTTGGAATCCCATCCCTGCTTTCACTCACCTCTTGCTGCTCTGCCTGGGTGGCTAAGTGCTCAGAGTTCAAAAGGTGCGTCTGTGATTCCTCAGGGATCCCATTGCAGATCAGCTCCCCGTCCCGAATGGCCGCGGGTGCAATGAGAGGGGGTGGAAACTGGTACTGAGATTTTATAGCATCGGGAACCTGTTCAGGACAGACAGAAGGAGGACAGAGAGGGAGATAATGCCAACGTACTCATCCACTCTGGTGATCTCTATAACTGCTTTGTGGCTCCTATCTCTTCAACACAAACACAATGGCCTAAAAAAGCCCAAAATGCACAGAATAAAAACAAGGTGGGGTTTCCACTCTTCTTCATCAAGATCCGTAGGAACCAGAAATCAGTGCTTGCTGTCCTCTGCTCTGCCTTGAAGTCTTAGATTGACACTGGGCAGAGGTTTAGAGTGGTACTCAAGGTTCTTACTGCTCAGTGTCAAGTCTGTAGGTGGATGAGCAGTAACTGAGATAGTAAGTTATGAGAGGTCAAATTCATGATGGAAATACTCAGTATGAGGCCTGGCTTGCGCTAAGCACTCGATGTTAGTTTTCTTCATCCATCCATTCATTCATTCATGAAACAACTGAAAACCTCATTGTTGTACAAAAACAGAAAACACACTCTGAATCACACCATGTAAGAATGAAAGAGCCATACAAGCAAAAAGTCATTCATATATTCAAGCCAACATTTACTGAGCACAGTCTGAGACTGGGCACTGTTCCCAGTTCTAGACTTCCAGAGAGCAATTAAATTTAAAACTTGCCCTCAAGGAGCTCATAGTCTAATGAAATGATAAGCACAGAAATATTGCAATACAATGCAATGAATCCTAGAATAGAGGTATGTCTAACTTGGTGTAAAAAAGCCCAAACAAACATCAAGGAGGAGCCGGAAGGTGGTGTGATGGTTGAGGTGCTGGATTCCCATATGGCTGACTGTGGTTTGAATCCTGGACCTGGCAGCTTGCTCTCTCTGTGTTTCTCTCTGGTCAAATTAAAAAAATAACAATGATGAAAAAAATAAATAAACAATAATTCTTTTTTTTTTCTTTTTTTATTTGGAGAGGTTTTTGCTATAGGGTGCATGTGCTTGCCAGAAAGACAGAGAGACAGAGATACAGAAAGTGAGAAATCACCCCCCAGGAGGGATGGCCACACCACAATCCCTTCTCTTCCATTCTCCTCTTGGGATCTTGGGCACGCACACATATGCGCCTGGCGTGAGTTTAAGCCACCGGGTTCGGGACTCAAACCATGGTCAACTACATGGGAGTTCAGCGACATAGCCATTACGCTAACTGCTGGTCCCAACAAACAATAATTCTTTAAAACAAACATCAAGGAGAGTGTTTCTCTTACTTTGGAGGACAGAAACTTAGGATCAAGAAAGTTTTGTTTGATCTTTCAGTTTGCCAGAGGGTGCATGAGCTCACCAGAGAGAAGAAGAGGAAGAAAGCACCCCCTGATTGGGCACGGCCAGGCTGCAATCCCTTCTCTACTTCTCCACCCAGTCAGGACACACATCCCTGAAGTGTCAAGTTACCCAGGGCCAGGATTCAAATTGCATGGTCAGTCATGTGGGATCTGGATACCTTATCTACCAGGGTATAGAGCTAGCCCAGGATTAGGAAAATTTTAAATAAAGTCAATGTTTGAGCTGAGACTTAGAAGTTGAGATGAAACTTTCAGGGTAGAGAGAGGGGAAATAACTGTGGGAGCAGCATGAAAGGCACAGAGATGTGCAAGTACTTCGTGGATTTAGAAAACATCTGGAGAACCCACAGATTTGGTGACCAAGTCCTTATGGAGGATAAGGGAAGAGGAGGTGGAAATGATTCCTGGAATTTTTGCTTGATGGACTGGGTAGAAATCACTGCCATTTAGCAAAATAGAAAGTATAGGAGGAATAGGCTGGCAGGTGGCATGGTGGTTAAGGGCGCTGGACTCTCACATCGCTGATCATGGTTCAAGCCCCGGACCGGGTGGCTTGCTTTCTCACCTTCTCTCTCTCTCTCCTCTTCCCTCCCTCTCTGCTCAAATTAAAATAAATAAATAAATAAAGTAATTCTTTATAAAAAATAAAGAAAATACAGGAGGAAGAATAGATTTGGAGAGGCAGAAGACCTTCGGTCTCAGGTAGGCTGAGCCTGAGGAATCTGGGATGGGCAAACAGATATGACTAGATATAAGGAGAAAGGCAAGGGATCTGGATGGAGTGCTGAGCTGTCACCAGAACAATGTCAGCTGGTGCCAAGGGCCTTCTGAGATGACTCAGGAATGGGGGGGGGGGAATGGAGCAGTGGGTTTGTCAAAAGTTGTCTCTTATTCAGAGTGAAGAGGTAGGTGGAAAGGGAACCCCTAGTACAGACACAAATCCAACGCAGACTTTGGCCGTGTTACGCTAACCAAAGATAAAGACCAGCGTTCTAGGAGAGAGCTGGAGTTCTCTGCCACTGTCCTGTGGTGCCACAGTCCAGTCCTCATATCACTCTCAAACTTCCAGCTACAAAATGCTTTTAGGTGAGACCTGTAGATGATGTAATGGTGACATCCCTGGACCCTCATGTAATCAACAGCAGTTCAAGTGCCAGACCCAGTGGCTTAAAACTCACGCTGGGTGTGTGCGTGTGCATGTCCAAAATCCCAAGAGGAGAGCAGAGGAAAAGGGATTGCAGTGTGGCCCTCCCCCCTGGGGGGGATGTGAATTCTCGCTTTCTGTCTCTCCTCTGAGTGCATGTGTCCTATAGCAAAAACTTTCTAAAAAAACAACAACAAACCAAACCAAACAAACAAAAAAACCCAAATGCTCTTAGGCAATCCCAAATGCTTTGGGATTTTCCAAAACATCAGGGAAACATTTAAAAACAGGAGGAGACACCATACAATGACAGGACTTTATCAAGACCTCCTGGCTCTACACAGTGAAATTACAGTCTGGATTACTCTTAGATCCATTTAATGGAGGTATGAGGTAAGCCACTTCTAACATCTCCAACCTTCAACCCAAAACACTTTAATTTTAGAAAACTTGTGTCTCCACCAAAGTATAAATATTTACCCAGTTAAGCGTTTGTTACAGAATTCCCAACAGTTACTAACTTGCTAGTGCTGACACCCACTGGAGGTGATGGGAGTGGTGTGACTGATTGTCAAGTGTGGCTGCCACCAAGTGGCCATTTTTGTGAACTGCTAGTTTTCACTGGTACAAAGGACTGTCCAGGGAATTATTTCAAAAGGGAAAAAAATCAAGTGTTTACATGGGTGGACAGTGTTGGATCTTCTCAGTAAATTGAATGAGGTGATTTAACAGTTTATGAAAAACATCTTCAGTACATTCAAATGAAGGAACATTTCCTGCCAATCTCTGTGGGCAGACTTAATATTTATCAAGTGCATACAAACATCAGGTATTAATTACAGCAATGCTATTATTTGGAGTTTTGGTGAAATAATAACAGCAGCCTGGAAGAATAGATTTAGCTCTCTTTTAGACGTTTTTCTCTAAGTTCCTCAGCTGGGAACAGCTCTTCACTCTCCACATGGCACTCTGCTTAATCACTAACACCTCCTGTCAGCGGGTAGCCCTGGGGCGGGGGACACCTAATAGGGACAGAACAGCTCTTCTGGAGAGGGGAACAGTGACCACAGAGCACACCTAGATTTGGTGGGATGGATCTGACCTCCCACAGCAGGAGGAGCCCTCTGAAAGGTGTTTATCCTCTGGAGAACTAGAGACTTAGACACTCCGAAGGGCTACTTGGCTCTCGTAATCCTGACCATTGTCTCATGTGACTCACCTTCAAGCTTCTTCTTTTGACTGACTGGAGCACACGGCGGTTAGGAGGGTGCCTCTTGTGGATTCGGTTTAGGAAGTCCACTTTGACAACATGCTGCGAAATGGTGTCCTGGAAACGATCAAATACCTGGCACCGATTGCTCAGTGTCATATTCTTCTGGTTCAGCTAGGGACAAAGCAGATACACCCTTGTGGTTAGCTGAGTAAGGCACCCCTACTCCTAGTTAACCCCTTTCTCTAGGTTTAAAAACCAGAAGCCCTTAGAATCCCAAATGGGTTCCTTCATCAGGGGCCAGGATGTCAACACCCCTGCAGAGGGTATGGGAACGGGAACACGGATGAGACTTCTTCCCTCAATCCTGCCCAATCCAGTGGAGAGAGCTGGTGTGTTCCTGTTCCCTAGAGAGATCTGAGGAGGATAGGAAATAGGGAATTAGCCAAGAAGTGCCCCTCCAAATTCAGCCTAACTGTCCTCTGTTAGAGCTCTGAGTACTCCTGACCAGGGTCCCTAACATCAGTACAGGTTTAGAGAAAACATAGGACCTGGCCTTCAAATAATCCAGAGTCTCTTCCCAGCAAGGGACTCTCACAGGAAGGAGGACTGGAATCTATTATACATGGGAATTTGGCTGACAGCTGGGTCAGTAACCAGAATCCTGACGGCCTTGTCCAATTCCTACTAAGGTACCAAGGAAAAATAGTGAGCTCCTCCTGGTATCACAGCCCTCCTCAATAGGAGGGAGAAAACCTTGAACTGATCTTAAAGGCTGAAGGGACAGAAGAAAGAATTTCTAGAATAAGATAGAAAAGGCATATAAAAACTGCCACTTTTCATCTTCTACATCTGATCCCCTACAATTCAATTCAATCTGTTATGGCAGCTTCTTAGCAAATTAGGCAAAACCTTGAAATGACTAATAAAGAATTAACCAACTAATAACTACTACCTGCTGGAAAGCTGCTATTTAAAATATACATTTGGGGGACCAGCAGTTGGTATAATGGCTATGTTGCTGGACTCCCATGTAGTCTACCACAGTTCGAGTTCGGAGCTGGTGGCTTAAAACTCATGCCAGGCACATGTGTGTGCGTGCCCAAGACCCTGAGAGGAGAATGGAGGAGAAGGGACTGCGGCGTGCCCATCCCACCGGGGGATGATTTCTCGCTTTCTGTCTTTCTGGTGAGTGCATGCGCCCTTATAGCAAAAACATCTCCAGAAAAAAGAAGATGCACATTTGGAGGACCAGCAAATGGCCTAATGGCTATGTCAGTGGACTCCCACATGGTCCACTGCAGTTCGAGTACTGGACTCAGAGGCTTAAACTCATGCCAGGTGGGTACAACATTTACATGCATGCTCAAAATCCTGAAAGTAGATTGGAGAAAGGATTGTGGTGTGGCCATCTACCCTGGGGGGTGATTTCTTGCTTTCTGTCTCTCTCTGTCCCTCTGGTGAGCATACATGCTCTATAGTAAAAATCTCTCTCTTAAAAAAAAAAAAAAAAAGAAAGAAAGAAAGAAAGAAAGATTAGATCTAGGGAATGGGACCAGCAGATGGCATAGCGGTTGTGTCACTGGACTCCCACATCGTCGACAGCAATTCAAGTCCTGGACCCAGCAGATTGAAACTCATGCCAGGCGTGTGTGTGTGCATGCCCATCCCCACTGAAGGGTGATTTCTCACTTTCTGTCTCTCTGTCACTCTGGTGACAGCACGCACCCTTTAACAAAAATCTCTCTTTAAAAAAAAAAAAAAAAAAAAAGATTAGATCTAGGGGCCAGCAGATGGCGTGGTGGTTAAGTTGCTACACAAGCAACTGTGATTTGAGTCTCAGACCTGGAGGCTTGCTTTCTCATTTTCCCTTTCTCTCTCTCTCTTTAGTGAACACGTGTGCCCTATAGTGAATTTAAAAAGAAAAAAAAAAAAAAAAAAAACTAAATAAAATCAATAATTATTTATTTTTTAAAGAATTATTTTATTTAACTTTCTTTCTTTCTTTCTTTATAATTTGACGATAGAGGGCCAGAGTGAGAGCGAGAGCAAGAAAGAGAAAGAGAGTGAGAAAGCAAGCCACCAGGTCTGGGACTCAAACTGTGGTTAGCCATGTGGGAGTCCAGCAACTTTAACTGCTATGCCACTTGCCGGCCCCCAAAATTGTTTCTTTCTTTATTTTTTTAAAAAGAATTATTTTATTTTATTCATTGTCGTTATTTATTTATTTTCTTGAGGTCGCCCAGAGAGAGACAGAGAGAGAGAAGGAAAGTGAGAAAGCAAGCTGCCAGGTCTGGGACTTGAACCACAGTCAGCCATGTGAGAGTCCAGCCACCTTAACCACTAAGCCACCTGCTGGCCCAAAAATTGTTTCTTTTTTTTTTAAGTTTTTTCTTTTGCCTTAGGGCATGCACACTTATGAGGGAGACACACAGACAGACATAGTGAAAGAGAAAGTGAGAAATTACTCCCCTGGGGAGACAGCCATATTGCAATCCTTTCTCCTCCACTCTCCTACTGGGATATTGAGTATGCATGCATACATGCCAAGCATGATTTTCAAGCCACCAGTTCTGGGACTTGAACCATGGTTTGCCATGTGGGAGTCCAGCAACATAACCACTATGCCATCCGCTGGTTCCATTAAGGAAGATTTTTGCTATAGAGCACGTGGGCTTGCCAGAGAGACAGAGAGAGATAAAAAGCAAGAAATCACTCCCCAGGGGGAATGGCCACACCGCAATCCCTTCTCTATTCTCCTCTTGGGATTTTGGGCAGGTCCAGGACTCAAACTGTGGTCTGCCATGTGGGAGTCCAGTGATGTAATCATTATGCCATTTGCTGGTCCCTTAAATCAATAATTATTTCTTCCTTTTTGGAGAGGTTTTTGCTATAGAGCACATACACTTACCAGAAAGACAGAGACAGAAAGCGAGAAATCATTCCCCAGGGGAGATGGCCATGCCGCAGTCCTTTCCCTTCCATTCTCCTCTCGGGATCTTGGGCACGCATGCACACGTGCCTGGCATGAGTTTAAGCCACTGGGTCTGGGACTCAAACCTTGGTCGACTATATGGGAGTCCAGTGACAGAGCCATTATGCCAACTGCTGGTCCCTCCTTTTTTTATTTTAAAGAGAGATTTTTACTATAGGGTGCGTGCACTTGCCAAAGAGGCAGAGACAGAAAGCGAGAAATCACCCCTGGGGGGATGGTCATTTTGCAGTCTCTTTTCCTCCATTCTCTTGGGATTCTGGATACGCACACACATGCACCCAGCGTGAGTTTCAAGCCTCTGGGTCCAGGACTTGAATCGTGGTTGGCCAAGTGGGAGCCCAATCATGTAACCACTACGCCACCTGCTGGTCCCAAATTGATAATTCTTTAAAAAAAAAAAAAAAAGATTCCATCTAATATACTTCCCTTTTAGGGCATTAATATCAACTACTTAATTCAAATCACTCACAAACCACCATGTACTACTAGGTTAAGTCTGTCAGTGTAGCCAAAATAAGGAACTCCGGGAAAAGGCAAAATGTGTAGCTGAATGCTATTAAAGTAATCAGAATGAGCAGGATGGTGTACCGAAACCGGGACCTGTGAGATCACAGTGAACTCTGGCACAAAGCTGACCTTAATAAGTTGCTACTGAGTCAGTCCACACCCAGTTGTGCCTGTACAGGATTGAACAGACACTGCCATGCTTACCACCACATGTTCGATGTGATTCGGACACATCCATCTGCCCAGGGGCATGGCAGTGAGTGGTGGCTCGAGGCAGTCCATGTGAAACAGGAGGGGGCAATAGTCACACTGGATGAGAGGGGCCACACGGCAACTCCTGCATAAAAAGAAATGTGGGCCATTACTGTGGCAAGACGGGAACATTCAAACTATGCTCTGTGGATCAGCCTTCCCTCCTTAATCTCAACACTCTCCCAATGATTCCGTTACATTCATGACCAGAAGATGGATGAATTCAGGAGCTCACCAAATTCTACATTATTCTACATTATTCTCTCTTCTAAGTAGAACGTGCCTGTGAGGAGGTGAATGTTTATTTGGAGTATAGCTAATGTGGCTGTCAGAGCAGGA
>NW_006203772.1:700377-706016 GCF_000334495.1 Tupaia belangeri chinensis
CTACTGAGGGAAAACAGCCAGCTCTGCTCTGATCTTCTTACTCTTTAAAAGAAAGCAACTGCCTCATTTGAAAAAGCACTAGCAACCTTTCTAGTCTTAACTACAGCAAGAAAACATTTTCCTTCTGTAGAAAATACTCATCAGAACTGACAATCAGAGAAGGGTGTGCTGGAAAAATTACTCTAATATGTTTACTGAGCATTGCTTGAGGAAGGGGGCTTAAGCGAATGCTGATAACAGTTTGTAACTATAATACTCCTTGAGTCCCTGAGATGCACTAGAAGTCCGGTTTGTCCTGGCTCAGAGTCCTGTTTCTCTACCATCTAGTTAGTCCCCTACAGCTTTTGCTGTGGACCATCTCCACCCGCCATGAGAGAGAGACTGAGATGGGTGTCACCCCACATTGTGATCTTCCTGCTCAACCTCCCAGTTAGTAAGGATCAAAGGCACATGCCACCATTCCTGGCCTGGTAAGACTGCTTTGGGATGTGAACCTGGGCCTCACTTGCAGCCCAGGCTGAACATTTCTTTTTGGTAGTGATTTTCTCCTGTCACCTTGCTCTGATCATAATATGGTCCTTCAAATATATTAGGATGTCAGGAAAGTCATGATGTATTTTTCTATGCAAAAATGCATAGAAAAAAAAAAGTCACAATTTTCCCGACCACCCAATACCTAAGCCAATAAACCCAGCCTCAGTAACAGCAGTAGCTGGTAAATGAAATCCTACTTGAAGAAAACGGGTATCCCAGAGAAGATACAACTGGGGCAGCCTGGGGGCTTGGAGAAGTCATCCAGTCCAATGCACATTTAAGATGTAGTGTGGCATGTAGTGGCTTTCCTTCCACCTGAGGCTCTGGTCTTATTCGAGGCTCTGGTCAGTCAATTAGTCTCTGTGTATGCATGCCATCAGAATTTGGGTTGTCCACACTTAAATGTACATTGTGTGGAAGAGTGATGGCAGATAGAAAAGGTATCATATGCTGAAAATGAAGAAGAGCCCCCTGGTATGGAAGAAAATACCTGTTACACGTGAAGCAGACTTTGACAGGTAAGGGAACGAGACCATTGTGATCTAACTCATGCTGTGTCTTCTTAACATTTTTCCCTGTGGTTTCCTCCTTTCTTCTCCTCTTGCTAGAACCTAGAAAAGAAATTGTTGGTGCTGAACTATCCTGGCTTCAGAGTTCTTAGCCTGGGATATGAAAAATAACATTGAGTGAAAGATATAGATCTTAGCAAAATCATGTGCCACTGCCTAGCCTCGCCATGTATCTCTTTCTAAGGCCCCAGACCAATTTCAAGGGAGAAAATAAAAAAAAAAAACGAAAAGGGAAGGGTCCAAAAGGAGGTATGGTGGTTAAGTCACTGGACTCCTACATGGACAACTGAGGTTTGAGTCACAGACCTGGTGGCTTGCTTTCTCATTCCCCTCCTCCCAGTCTTCCCCCCACCAATTCTACTCAAATTCAAAAGTAACAGTGGTGAATAAAATTAAACAAAATAGTTAAGAAAAAAAAAGAATAAAAAGGGAGGAAAAAGAAGACTGAGACACAAGACAGAACCTTGATAAGTCACTTGTTCTATGGCAGAAACACGTCTCTTATTTAAACAGGAAGTGATCAGAAACCTAGGTTAGATAAAGGAACCTAAGGAATATAAATGTCCAAGTAAAACGTTGAACATGGACTATTCTGTGGAGGTGGCTGAGGAAAGATCACAAGTCTACTACATTTTTATGGAAATCATAAAAACTTTAATTCCATATACATCCTTCTTAAGCCTGCTAATTTTGCCTTTTCTAGTAAGAAAAAGATCCAGAGGTATCAAATAGAAGACATGACTTGATTAAAAGAGAACAAAAGGGCCAGTTGATGGCGTGGTAGTTAAGGTGGCTGGATCCCACATGGCCGACTTAGTGGTTCAAGTCCCAGACCTAGTGGCTTGAAAAACATGCTGGGTGCATGTGCATACGTGCCCAAAAATCCCAAGAGGAGAATGTAAGAGAAGAGACTGTGGTGTGGCCACCCCTCCAGGGGGTTTGCTTTCTTATGTTCCCTGCCCACCCCTCGGGCTAATGCACATGCCCTACAGAAAAAACAAATAAATACATAGGAAAAAAAAAACAAAAAAACAAAAAAACAATAAAAAGAATGGAGGGCAGTTTGGTAGTATATACCAAAACTATTGGGTTGGGGCCGGCAGGTGGTATGGTGGATAGGGCACTGGATTCCTACATGGCCGACCACAGTTCAAGTCCCGGACCTGAAGGTTTGTTTTCCTACTTTCCCTTTCTTGCTCTGTCTCTCTCTGTTCAAATTAAACAAATAATAATGATCATAATAAATGAAATAAAATAATCTTTAAAAATAAAACAATTCTTAGGTCGTTGGGAAAGTTATGATGCATTTTGCATAGAAAAATACGTCACGACTTTCCCAGTGACCTAATATAAATGGGCAGTTCTGATCCAATAATTCTATTAGGAATTTACCCTTCAGATACACTAACACATATTAATATATACATGTATATAATGATGCATTTACAAAGTTCGTTGTTGAAGTACTACCTGAAGAAAAGGTTAGTAACAACCTAAATGTACATTAATAAGAAAACAGGCAAATAAATCATGGCACATCTGTATAATGGACTATTATGCAACCATATAAAGAACCGAGGAAATCCTATATTCATATGCAAGACCTCTAGAGCATATTGTGTATGTATGGTGTAAAACAGTATACCTAGTAGACTGGGTAAGGAGAAATAATGAGCAACTCTGTATTTGCTTTATACACACAAAGAAATTCTAGAACGATACATAAGAACCAACCAGTGGATACCTATAAGGGGTAGGAAGGTGGAAACTAGAAATGGTAGCTATGGATAGGAAGAACTTTTTTTATTGTAAGCATTTTTAGTATTTTTGAAACATGTAAATGTAGTACTTTTTTTTTTTCCTCTTAAAGACACTGGGAAGGTGTGGAATGGAGTTTAGACTCAGAATATTGAAAATTGAATGAGCACAATAGATGAATCCTTCAAAGATCTCTCCAAGCAGCATGAGAAAGAACCTGAGACAGTGGTTATAACAACAGTGCCCCCCACCCCACCCCTCACCCTGCCCTCCCTCAAGCGGCACCGTTCTTTGGCTGGACAATGATTGGGGAAGCAGGGGAGGGTGGGGAGCGGATACGAAGATGGTTTGGCTAACCTGGTAGTGCAGTGGTACAGGTCAGTTCATTGGGCAACTGAAATTGGGTGGGGTTCCGCTCCATGGCAGCAGCAATCAGCAGTTCAAAGGGCCGCTTCAGCTGGGGCTGCACATAGTCCGGCTCTGCTGCTACTGGCTCCTCGTCCACATCAATGATGTCCTCGTCAACGTCGTTCTGCTCAGAGGTGGGGGTCTCCGTGCTGGCATTAGATGTGGGTGTGCCAGGTCGGCTGGCTCTCCTTTCCAGGATTCGGGCATGCGCAATGGCCTTGAGCTCAGTTTTGCTAGCGGATCTGTCCAAGAAGTCAGTGTCACTGCTGGGGGATGTAGTCCGTTTGCCAGATTTGTCCACCAGTCCATTGACATGGCCCAACTCCTTTTTCTGCTCTCGTTTCTGTGCAAAATAAACAGGTGGGCCCATCATGGAAAGTACCATAAAACAGAAAGAGATGGGTGCTGAAAGTCCTGCTAAATCACTAACCAAAATTAGGAATGTCCCTGACAAAACTATCCCAGCAGGGAATCACCAAACTGCACAGGAAGTTAGGAACAATTATACAAATTATCCTTCATTAACTCTTAACTCACCATATGACACACAACATCTATATATAAAGTACAGGGCAAAGGGCTAAAAAGGTACAGTAAGAATAAATTTAGTGAGACTAAATGAGAATAGTGAGAGTAACACAGTGAGAAACAACAAGATCACCGTAGTTTGCCTTGAAGCATGCGTCCTGATCTTCTAAAGGCTTCAAATTTAACTAGAATTCTAAAAATGATACCACTTAGAAGGAGAAGAAGCAGAAAAAAACTAAAAGTACTCAGTGGGACTGGATGACTGATAAGACATTTTCCTCTAGGACTCCAAATGCCAGGTTGTTGGGAAAGTCATGATGTATTTTTCATAGACAAATACTATAATCAGTGTCAGAAAAGAAATACGGTGGGGGCTAGCAGATGGCACAGTGGTTATGTTGCTGGACTCCCACATGGCCCAACATGGTTCAAGTCCCAGACCCAGTGGCTTGAAAATCAAACCAGGTGTGTGTGTGCCCAAGATCCCAAAAGGAAAAGGGATTGCAGTGTTGCCATGTCTCGGGGGGGGGGGGGATTCCTCTCTCCCTCTCACTGTCTCTGTCTCTTTCCTGGGTGACTGCACATGTCCTAAGGCAAAAACTTCTTTAAAAAAAGAGAAGAAAAAAAAAACAAAGAAAAGAAAAAGGAATACTATAATCCCTAGAAAGTAGTTCTGCTTCTAGAAAAACTGATGAAGAGGTAACAGAGCTTTGGAATGAGAGAGAATTTGGTTTAAATCCTGGCTCTGTCAATTCCTTTGAGTCTTTAGGAATGTTATTCTATAGTTTTGAGCCTCAGTTTTCTTTGTTTCTAAAATGGACCTCTCTACTGGCATCCTTGGGGAGCTGCATGGACTGAATAGAATAAGTAAACATCTGGCACATGATGGGCCTAACATAACATGTTAGTTCGTTTTCTCGACATCCTCTTTTCCCAGTTTCGCCTCTTCTCCCTTAGCTCCTCATCATCCTTTCAGGTCCAGCTTCATTGAATGCCTAATTTCTTTTTTCTCTTAATGTTTTCACCATAGGGCTGAGCTTGCTAGAGAGGGATAGTGAGAGGGAAAGTGAGAAATCACCCCCAGGTAGATGGCCACGTTGCAAGTCCTTCTCCTCCATTCTCCTCCTAGGATTTTGGGCACAGACACATATGCACTTTGTATGATCTTCAAGCTGAGTCCTAGGTCTATTGGCCACATGCGAGTCCAGCACCTTACCCATCACATCATCTGTTGGCCTGAAAGGCCTCTAGGCTGGTAGGTGCCTCTGTAAGTGTCTCTAATTGGCCTTGCTCTAATCTAATTAGGGATATACAAAAAAGACTGTAGAAGACAGAGAGGCTGGGGAATAGCCTGGCTTGGGACTTTAGGAGAAATCAGACTATAGTTTGGTTAGTGGTTGATTTGGCTTTGGCTTGCCCCCACCCCCTTTATTTTAATAATTACTTATTTATTTTGTATTTATTCATTCATTTATTTTAATTTGACGAAAGAGAGAGAGAGAGAGAGAGAGAGAAAGTAAACCACCAGATTTGGGACTCGAACCATGGTTGGCCACGTGGGAGTAACCAGCACTTGAACCACCATGCCACTTGCTGGTCCCCTGGCTTGCCTTTTTAAAAAATAATTATTTATTATTTTTCAATTTGACCAGAGAGAGTATGAGAGAGAGGAGGGACCAGCAGTTAGCGTAATGGTTATGTCGCTGGATTCCCACGTAGTCGACCGTGGTTTGAGTCCCAGACGAGGTGGCTTAAACTCAGGCCGGGTGCGTGTGCGTGCGTGCCCAAGATCCCGAGAGGAGAACAGAGGAGAAGGGATTGCGGCGTAGCCATCCCCCCTGG
>NW_006203772.1:710313-712391 GCF_000334495.1 Tupaia belangeri chinensis
GCTTTGGACTTTAGGAGAAATCAGACTATAGTTTGGTTAGTGGTTGATTTGGCTTTGGCTTGCCCCCACCCCCTTTATTTTAATAATTACTTATTTATTTTGTATTTATTCATTCATTTATTTTAATTTGACGAAAGAGAGAGAGAGAGAGAGAGAGAGAAAGTAAACCACCAGATTTGGGACTCGAACCATGGTTGGCCACGTGGGAGTAACCAGCACTTGAACCACCATGCCACTTGCTGGTCCCCTGGCTTGCCTTTTTAAAAAATAATTATTTATTATTTTTCAATTTGACCAGAGAGAGTATGAGAGAGAGGAGGGACCAGCAGTTAGCGTAATGGTTATGTCGCTGGATTCCCACGTAGTCGACCGTGGTTTGAGTCCCAGACGAGGTGGCTTAAACTCAGGCCGGGTGCGTGTGCGTGCGTGCCCAAGATCCCGAGAGGAGAACAGAGGAGAAGGGATTGCGGCGTAGCCATCCCCCCTGGGCGGGGGGGGGTTGATTTCTTGCTTTCTGTCTCTCTGTCTCTGTCTGTCTGGCGAGCGCACACACCCTATAGCAAAAAACCTCTCCAAAAAAAAAAAGAGAGTGTAAGAGAGAGAAAAAGTGAGAAAGCAAACCACCAGGTCTGGGACTTGAACTACAGTCAGCTATCTGGGAGCCCAGTGCCTCAACCACCATGGCACCTGCCGGCCTCCTTGGTTTGCTTTTTAAATATATTTGAGAAATACGGTTTGCCTGTTTATCTTCTTCTTAAAAGCTGAAAACTGTTATACACATCAATCACTGTCTCTGAATCATCTCCTCATCCTGTTTCTGCAACCGAGGAAGTCATTATTCATTGTGACATCATGCTCTTGGGCCAGGAAAATAGGTGATGTCACAACAAAGAAAAGTTGCTTTTACAACTAATGTGAGGGGAAAGTGATAGTTTACAATTCACAGACAAATTGTAACCCACAGACTATAATTTGAGGTTTGAGTCTATAGTAACTTGGAGAACTTAGCCCTTGGACCCTACAAAATTTTCAAAGTAGAAAATAATGAACCATGTCTCAAAGCCAGTACTAAATTATTAAAAGCCAAGGGAAGAGGAGCTAAAAGGAGATTAGGCAACCTAGGATACAAATGGGTTCAAAATGCTCTTTATCCCAGTATAATTAGCCAAGGCTCCAGACACTAGTGACTTAAATTTCTTGAGGTGAGAGAAAATCCTTTTTCTAACAAGCTGGAGAAGCAGCCTTTTCTTGTCATGTGATAAGGTTGCCACATTCAGGTCACTTATTTGAAGGTTAAGAGGCGACTGGACTACTCTTGTCACTAGTGGCTGAACATGGCTCAGTAAATTAACACACCTCTTCTGCCCATTTCAGCAGCCCACGTTTGGATTTTTAGGCCCTACTAGATTCCAAATAGTCACCATTTGGGAGAATAGGGTGATTCCAGGGCTGGAAGAGACAAGAAGAGACGAAAACACCTTCAGGGTCAGGCAAGTTTAGCTCCGGAATATCAGTGCTCCAGATCTGGCATCCTGAGCAAAGCTTTCAGAAAGCAGCATTATTACCTTTCGGCGAACAGTGCACCGGTGGCACATCCACTCCCCAGGAGGCAACATCTCTTCACTCAGTGGAGGATTACTGTGGGGAAAAGACAAGGGCAAGACTGAGTAACTAACCCTTTGACATAGCAGAAAAAAGCCTACCTAGGTCTGGCACAGACCTGCATGTCCCTCAACTCCTACTTTGGCCAGTCCTATAGCACTGCTAGGGTTTACTCATCCTTCAAAATGCTTACTTGTGCCAGCAGGTGGCGTGAAGGTTAAGGTGCTGGATTCCCACATGGCTAATGACCGCAGTTAGAGTCCTGGAAAATGTTTTAGAGACCAACAGTTAGTGTAATGGCTATGTCGCTGAACTCCCATGTAGTTGATCATGGTTCGAGACCTGGACCCGGTGGCTTAAACTCATGCCAAGCCCGTGTGCATGCATGCCCAAGATCCCGAGAGGAGAATGGAGGAGAAGGAATTGTGGTGTGGCCATTCCCCCGGGGGGGGGGGGAGGTGGTTTCTCGCTTTCTC
>NW_006203772.1:712426-723812 GCF_000334495.1 Tupaia belangeri chinensis
CCCCTAAAGAAAAACACGAAAAAAAAAAAAAAAAAAAAAAAAAAAGCTTACTTAGCATCATTTATAATAACCCAAGGAAGGAACATCCCTTCCTATACTTCAAAAAGAACAGCCAAACCCAGAGCTACTAACAATGGCCTTACAGGGAAAGATAAAAAATGAGGTTGTAGAGGGCAGCCGGTGGCGTGGTAGTTAAGGTGCTGGACTCCACAAGGCTGACCGCAGTTCGAGACCTGGACCTGGCGGCTTGCTTTCTCATCTTCCTTCTCTCTCTGGTCAAATTAAAACAAAACAGAACAAGTTCACGGCAAGCATGTGTGCATGTGTGCCCAAGATCCCAAGGGGAGAATGGAGGAGAAGGGATTATGGAGTGGCCATCTCCCTTGGAGGGTGATTTCTCACTTTCCCTTTAACTGTCTCCTTCTCTTTCCGGACAGTGCACATGCCCTAAGGCAAAAACCTCTTTAAAAAAATAAAAATTCTGCACTATGCTAATAAAATCACTAAGAGGTCCTCCACACTTGTTCCCCATCCCCCAAAGCTGATTTATTCCACAAGTAAGAGTCAGAAAGTGACAAAGACATAGCATCTCAACAGGGTTTCAAGGCCATCATGATCCACGTCCGGCTTCGGCCAGCTTGGATTATGGGTGCACAACATGCTCAGCACGCTCAGGGAGGCCCATGGATGTGAATGGGCAACCTTCCCATGTGGAGCGGCCTCACAGAACTTCCCGTTTTACTGCTGAGCCACCATTTGGCTCCCATCCACATTGTTTCAAAGTCTGTTGATGTAAGCCCAAGTTTTCCCAAAGCCCTTTGTCACACAGTCCCATTCATCAGGCCCCTTTCAGGTACCCTTGCCCCTAGTCAGACTGACAACTTGCTATTTCGTCCTCTAGACTAGCCTTCTTTTATAGAGATATGCTTGTCAAAACATGATTTATCTTTTAATTCCTGCCTGCTCAAGCTGCAGAGGATTTAAGGTGGCTACAAATTCTTTGTTCTGTCTCTCGTCCACAGGTCGTCCATACCCCTCCTTTTGAATTGAGCTTGTCTTGTGACTTTTTTTTGACCAACAGAATGCAGTGGAAGTGGGAACCAGCAGTTAGCGCAATGGCTATGTTGCTGGACTCCCACGTAGTGGACAGCGGTTTGCGTCGCGGACCCGGTGGCTTAAAACTCACAGTGGGCACGTGTGCGTGCGTGCCCAAGATCCCGAGAGGAGAATGGAGGAGAAGGGATTGCAGCGTGGCCATCCCCCCTGGGGGGTGATTTCTCACTTTCTGTCTCTATGTCTCTCTCTGTCTGTCTGGCGAGCGCATGCGCCCTATAGCGGGAAAAACAAAAACAAAAACAAAAAAACCAAAACCTCTCCAAAAAAAAAAAAAAAAGAATGCAGTGGACGTAACAACGGAGGCCTTAAAGTGTAAATGTGGATCAGCAAATTCCTCATTTACATGCTTGGGAATGTTTCATCTCAGAGTTCTGCTTGTCATGCTGTAAGAGGCCAAAAGACCACTAAAAACGCTCCAGTCAACAGCATCCACTGAGCGCCAAGCCAACAGGCAGCATCAAATCATCTTGGAGAAACCGGCTTGACTGAGTCTCCAAATAACTGTAGTCCTAGCCAACATGGAGCAGGAAAAAAACCACCCCGCCGAACCCATTCAACCCTCAGAGCTGTGAGAGGTAGTAACTAGTTTCTGTTTCAAGTCACTGAGTTTTAGGGCAGTTTGTTATACAGCAAAAGATAACCAAACACAGCTCCTCTGTGAGATCTTTCCACATTACTCATAACTTGGACCTCTTGGTACATGGTTGAGCTCTCTGTTGGCACTTTTCATGTTTTGCCTTGTGTGACAGCCCTCATTTCTCATTTCTTTTATTAAAAGGATAGTCCTCACTGCTTTTATTAGAAGGCCAAAAACAATGATTAGATCTCTTCCCTCTCTGAATTTTTATAATAGAGGTTGTGCACATAGCAGTCGCTCAGAAATAAATACAGACTGCCCCTGACTTAACGATAGTTCCATTCACAACGTTTTGACTTTACAATGTTTTGTATTATTAGGACTTATTGGATATAACTTCATCATATGTCAAGAAGCATCTGTTTTGAATCACAACTATAGCTATGAGAGCCGGCCCTGCCAGGTCATTGATTACAGTCAAGGTTTTACCCAGAGCCACAAGACTTCAATAAATCCTCAGGAGGGACACATTTATAATGCCTACACAGCAGTGGTTCTACATCAGCCGTATCATCTGGGAATTTATTAGAAATGCAAATTCTGACACCTAACTCCAGTTTTATAGAGTCAGAAGCTCTAGGAGTGGGGCTCAGCAATCTGTGTTTAACAAGTCCTCAGGGGGACCAGCAGGTGGCAGATGGTTAATGTGCTGGACTCCCATGGCCAACCACGGTTTGAGTTCTGGACCTGGTGGCTTGCTTTCTTGCTTTCCTTTTCTGTCTCTCCCTGGTCAAAGTGAAAAAAAACAAAAACAAAAAAAACAAAAAAAACAACAACAAACAAAACACAAACACACAAACCAAGCGGAATTAAATAAATGGATAATTATAAAGAAAAGAAAAAAAAAAAAGCCCTCAAAGTGATTTTGTTGAACAGTTTGAAAACCATTGCTATACAGTGTAAGCCTACATTTAATGCTTTTTTTTTAAAAAAAAAATTTAATTTCATTCATTATTATTATTATTTAATTTGACGAGAGAGAGAGAGAGAGAGAGAAAGTGAGAAAGCAAGCCATCAGGTCCAGGACTCAAACTATGGTTAGCCGTGTTGGGGTCCAATGCCTTAACTACCACACTCCCTGCTGGCCCCAGCTACATTTAAATTTAAGAAATTCCTACCTATGGTTGTTGAGAGTCCCTATTTGGACTGGCAAAAAAATTTTTTTCTCCAAAGAATATGAGAAATAGTAAAATTCAACCAAACAAAAAATTCTTTAATATTTTTTAAATATACAAGGATTCCCCTTTAAGTCCCAGGGCTTATTTCTACCTAAAATGGAATGTAGCTGGGAAAATTTTTCTAACTTCTACTTTGCCATGTTTCCCTGCACCCTTGGGCAAACATGTCAGATGCCCACTAAGCCTTCATACCTCATGTTTCACTTTCTCCTTTTTTGTAGTGGAATTTCCGAAGATGCTTATTAGGAAGCAGAAAACTGGAGCCATAATAATTGCCTACACTAGGACAGGTCTGCCAGTCCTAGAGGACCATAGGTGGATGTAATCTCTAAAGTCTTCCCTAGTTCTCTCCCATTTATTTCTGTAACAGGTCACATCCAAACTAATGAAAAGCATGCATGTCATTTGCAAAGGCCTACAGACTCTGCTATGCTTCAGCAGCAGTCATATTAAAATTAACCCTGAAGGCTGTCACTTCTGATTCTGTTTTTCATCATTTCTATTCATTTGCACACTGGCTTTGTACCAAGATATCCTACATCAAACATAAAGCAGAGAAGGGTGAGGCAAGGTGGAATAGGCTTAGATCTTTCATCAAGATACAAATGGTCTCTTGGTCACTCTTCATGCTTCCTTCAATCTATTCCTAATGTTACTGGCAGAATTATTTATCTAAGACACAATTCTTTTTTTTTTTTCTCTTAAGTTTTTAAAATTCATTCTGTAAGAGAGAGTGGCAGAGAGACAGGCACCCCCAACAGGGTCTTCATACTATGATCTGCTGCTGTTTCTAGTAGCCTGTACTGTGGGCACCCACGCACACCTGGCATAAAGCACAATTCTAGTCACACCATTCGCCAGAAAAAAAAAGTCCTGCGGGGGACCAGCAGTTAGTGTAATGGCTATGTTGCTGGACTCTCATGTAGTTGACCGCAGTTCAAGTCCCAGACCCGGTAGCTTAAACTCACGCTGGGCGTGTATACGTGTGCACCCAAGATCCGGAGAGGAGAATGGAGGAGAAGGGATTGCGGTGTGGTCATTCCCCCTGGGGGGGTGAGTTCTCCCTTTCTGTCTTTCTGGCGAGCGCATGCACCCTTATAGCAAAAACCTCTCTAAAAAAAAAAAAAAGGTCCTTTGGGCCAGCAGGTGGCATGGTGGTTAAGGGTGCTGGACTCCCACATGGTTGACTGTAGTTCGAGTCCCAAACCTGGCAGCTTGCTTTCTCTTTCCTTCTTGTCCTTCTCTGGTCAAATTAAAACAAGTTTATTTAAAGTTGAATAAAAATAATCCCCCCAAAAAAGTCTTTCAAAGGCACCCCACCTCTATCCATTACAAGATAAAGTTCAAGTTCCTCAGTATTGCAGATAAAGCTAGAACCCTATCTCTTTTTCCAAATCCATTGGTCTGCTGGCTCCCTATACAGCCTATACTGTATCTCTGCTCTTCCTAGAGCCCCAACTCACAACCATACAAACCTTCTCTCACTCTTCACGTGATGAACTCTTTTTCCTCCCATTTTTTTCCCCTTTAGTTTCTACTACAGGGTGCATTCACTTGAATGGGGGAAGGAGGAGAGGCGGGAGAGAGAGAGAAGTCACCCACAGGGGGATGACCATTCCATAATCCCTTCTCCTCTTCTCCATTCTCCTCTCACAGTTTTGGGCACATACCCAATGTGATTTTCAAGCCACTAGGTCTGGGACTCAAACTGCACAGTTGGCCACACAGGATCTAGCTGCTTTACCCTTCACACCACCCACTAGCCCAACCTGATAAATTTTATCTTTAATTTACCAGAGGGTGCATGAACTTGCCAGAGAGAGAGAGAGAGAGGGGAACTGGGAGAGAAAGCAATGCCCAATGGGACGCGGTCATGCTGTAATCTCAATTCCATTTCTCCATCCTTTCAGGATTTTGGGCACACATGTGCATGTACCTGGCATGTTTTTCAAGACACCTGGTCTGGGATTTGAATGGTATGTTTGACCTTGTGGGAACTGGCTCACTTAACCACTAGGCCACAGAACTCCTTATCTTTTTTTTAAAGGATTATTTATTTTATATTATTATTTTAATTCACCAGAGAGAGAGAGAGATAAAATGAGAGAGAGAGAAAGCAAGTCCCCAAGTCCTGGACTTGAACTATGGTTGGCCAGGTGGGAGTCTAGCACCTTAACCAACAAGCCACCAGCCAGCCCCAGAACTCATCTTTTGAGAGTCAAGTATTCTCTCTGACAGCCCCTGGCTCCCCATAGTACTCTGGGCCGTACTACCCAAACTGTTATGCACTTGGACTCCCTTCTCTATGCCTCATTCAGTTGCGTATCTCCATACACTGCACGATGCCTGTCAGGTCACAGATACTCTAAATGAAGTTCCAAAGAACTGGGGAACAAAACTAAAGGAATGAACTTTAAGATGAGTTTAATGCCTCCCACGTCATGACACAAAGTAATACACTGGGCAGGCACTTGTTTTGGTGCTTAAGTCACACAGGAAATCATGTTTTCTAAGTCGCTAACCAGTGACATGAGAGCTGAAGTCCAAACTTGCAAAACTGAGCTGCGCGGTGAATCAGCCATTCCATCTCTACTCTTTTTTTTTTTTTTTTTTTTGGGGGGGTTTTTGCATTAGGGATTGGCCCTTGCCCGGCACACGGGAACAAAAAGACAGAGAAAGACAAAAAGCAAGAAATCACCCCCTAGAGGGGATGGCTGGGGGGATGGCCAAGCCACAATCCTTTCTTCTCCATTCTCCTCTGGGGTCTTAGGCATGCACGCACACGCCCCAGGCATGAGTTTAAGCCACCGGGTCTGGGACTCAAACCGTGGTCAACTAAATGGGAGTCCAGCGACACAGCCATTATGCCAATTGCTGGTCCCCCACTTCTATTCATTTTAATCTTCTTCAAACAAAGTGATTTTTAATTTGGTACTTTTTAAAAGTTTATTTATTTAATTCATGATTGTGCATGTTCATGCTTGAGAAAGACAAGGATAGAAGCACCTTTGACAGGGTCTTATCATATCATTATCCCCCTTCCACGAACTTCTAGTTTGCCAGGATTCTGGGCATGCACCCAGTGTATTTTCAAGCCCACCAAGGGATTTGAACCTGTGTTTGGCCATGTTGCTTCAGCATTACAGTTCAGTTTGCTACTAACTCTACCACTAGGCTGGGCCTTGTCTCCCCCCCCCCCTTTTTATATAGGGCACATGTGCTCACTGGAGAGACAGAGAGAGACAGTAAGAAGAAAAATGAGACCTCACCTCCGGAGAGGGGATGGCCATGCTGCAATCCCTTCTTTTTGGACATACATGCATATATATTTAGCATGAAATTTAAGCTGCCAGGTCCAGGACTGAACCGCAGTTGCCACGTGGGTCCAGCACCACCATGCGGCCTGCTGGACCCAGGGTCTTGTTTTTCTTAACAGAGGTAAAATGCTTAAAACTTGTATTAGAGGGGTCTCAAAAATAGTTCTCTAATGGTTTCTAAATAATCACTTTGGGGCCAACAGTTGGTATAATGACTATGTCGCTGGACTCCCATGTTGTCGATGGTAATTTGAGTCCCAGATTAGTGGCTTAAACTCACGCTGCATGCGTGTGCGTGCATGCCCATGATCCCGAGAGGAGACTGGAGAAGGGATTGCAGCATGGCTATCCCCTGGTGTGTGTGTGGGATGATTTCTAGCTTTCTATCTCTCTGTCTTTCTGGCAAGCGCATGTGCTCTATAGCAAAAACCTCTCCCAAAGAAAAAGAATCACTTTTAGAGATTTCAAGTTTAAGAGGACATGTTTCTCAGAATTCCAGATTATAGCCATAGGCTTCTTTTGTTAGGCCTGCACTATAGTGTGGGATGGGAGCTATGAGTTTAGGGAACAATCCAAGGAAATCCAAATGTTATTTACAGGTCATCCTCGGAACATTTGAAAGGGTGAAGCTGGGCTAGTGGATAGCATGGTGGTAAGGGAGCTGGCACATGGCCAACTGCACAGTTCGAGTCCTGGACCTTATGCCTTGAGAAACATGTGGAGCATGCATGTGTGCATGCCTCAAATCTTCAGGAAGAGAAGGGGTTGCAGAGTAGCCATCCCCACAGGGGGATGTTTTCTCACTTTCCCTCTCTTTCTCTTTGTAGAGTTTGTAGGCTGTAAGCAAAAACTAAAAAGGGGTGAAGCGATTACTTCATTGTCAGGATTTGCTGATTTTCTTTTTCTCTCTCTTTTTTTTTCAAGAGGGATTTTTGCTATAGGGCGTGTGTGCTCACCAGAGAGACAGAGAGAGACAGAGAAACAGAAAGAGAGAAATCACTCTCCAGAGGGGATGGCCACGCTACAATCCCTTCTCTTCTCAGGATCTTGGGCATGCACGCACATGTGCCCAGCCTGAGTTTTAAGCTGCTGGGTCTTGGACTTGAACTGCAGTCGACTATATGGGAGTCCAGCAACGTAACCATTACACCATCTGCTAGTCCTAGGATTTGCTGCTTGCCTAAGAAACAAAACATGTGGGACCAGCAGTTAGTGTAATGACTATGTCCTGGACTCCCATGTAGTGGACCAAGGTTCACATCCTGGACCCGGTGGCTTATTTTTGGCTTTCTATCTCTTTGTCTCTCTCTGTCTGGTGAGTGCATGCACTCTATAGCAAAAAAAAAAAAAAAAAAAAAAAACCTCTCCCCCAAAAAAGAAACGAAACATGTGAGGCCAGTAGGTGGTATAGTGGTTAGGACATTGGACTCCCACATGGCCAACTGTGATCTGAGTCCTGGACCTGGTGGCTTGCTTTCTCACTTTCCATTTCTTTCTCTCTCTTTTGTCAAATTAAAAATAATAATAAATGAAATGAAACAAGCGATTCTTTAAAAAAAGAGAGAGAGAGAGAGAGAAAGAAAGACAAAACATGTATCTTGGGGCTGGCAGGTGGAGTAGTGGTTAAGGGCCCTGGATTCCCATATGGCTGAATATGGTTCAAGTCCCGGAACTGGCGGCCTGGTTTCTCACTTTCCCTTCCTCCCTCCCCTGCCTTGTCTCTCTCTGGTCGGTTGGTAGGTCTGTCTGTCTGAATGAATGAATGAATAAATAAATAAATCTACATTAAAAACAAAACGTCTCCCTGAATAAATAAAAAACAAAGTTACATTAAAAAAAAAAAACATGGATCTCGAAATAACAAATTTGAAAAGGTGGCATCATGGGAGTAGGTGAGAATATTTAAGATGGATGGACAGGGCAGGAATGTCTAATTTTCTAGAAAATGATCATTATAGGCACAGCTAAAACATAGGCAATGCCAATCATAAAGCTTTCTCATGATCGCGTGTCATGTTTCCTCTGTTATTTTTTTAAAAAGAATTATTTTATTTAACTTTATTTATTTACATTTTTTGAGAGATTTTTGCTATAGGGCACGTGCACTTGCCAGAAAGACAGAGATAGACAGAGAGATAGAAAGCGAGAACTCACACCCTGAGGGAGGATGGCCACGCCGCAATCCCTTCTCCCTCATTCTCCTCTCAGGATCTTGGGCACGCACGCACACGCACCTGGCGTGAGTTGAAGCCACCGGGTCCAGGACTCAAACCGTAGTCGGCTACATGGGAGTTCAGTGACATAGTCATTACGCCAACTGCTGGTCCCCTGACTCTGTTTCTTAGTTGTATGACTTTGGGTAGGCAAGTTACATGACCACACTGAATCTGTTTCCTCATCTGGACTCAAATCATGGTTGGCCATGTGGGAGTCCAGTACTCTCAACCACCACACCACCTGCTGGCCCCCATGTTTCCTATGTTCTAAGCAATTGTTTTAAAGCTATTTAGAAGGCAGAATTCAACTTAAATTACTAGAGAAAAAGAATTTATAAAATGGCTCAAGAAAACAGTCATTGGGGGAAAGCTCAGGAATGCAATGCCTTTTCCTCCATTCTCGTCTTGGGATTTTGGTTGTGTATGCACATGCGCCTGACATGAGTTTGAAGCGGCTGGGTCTGGGAAACGAACTGTAGTCGACTACCTGGGAGTCCATAACCATTACATCATCTGCTGGTTCTAAGAGCCAATTACGAGACTGTTTTGCTCCACATCAGAAACACTGCTGAGAGAGGGTAGCAGGTGGCGTGGTGGTTAAGGCACTGGATTCCCACATGCCTGACTGAGGTTCACATCTTGGACCTGGCAGCTTGCTTTCTCGCTTTCCCTCTCTGGTCGAAAACAAAAAATGTAAATAAAATTAAATAAATATTTTTTTAAAAAAAAGGATAATTAAAGAAATACTGCTGAGAGGAAAAGAATCCCAGGGAAAAGGAAATGCTAGAGCCTCAGAGTACTCAGTATCCATTCTAATGACTTCCCCACCTCAACTATCCATCTCAAAGCTCCCCATGGTTAGCCTGCAGGTGGCGTGGTGGTTACGGGTGCTGGGCTCCCACATGGCCAACTGTGATTCAAGTCCTGGACCTGACGATTTGCTCTCTCACTCTTTCTCTCTCTCTCATTCTGTCCCTCTCTGGTCAAATTAAAATTCATACATACATAAATAAAGTTAAATAATTCTCTTAAAAAAAAAAAGCTTCCCATAAGAATGGTATTCCTGTAAACTTAGCATGCAACTCTGAAAGAATTATATGTCAGAGTCTTTAAATCATGATATTCCTGTCAAGAAAAATAAGGTTTTGCCCCCAGCTCCCTCTCATTGCCATGTATCAATTGCTGGAAGCCATCCTTTATAAAAGGAAATCATTAGAAGTTAAAAGTCAGGTAATGCTTAGATTATCAAGAGTTTTAGCTGCTCAGCAATGAAAACACTATGAGCCAGTTTTGCTTACAAAGACATCAGTTTGCTTCCTAATCACTAAAGCCTAGAAACAGCTGAGTGACAGCTTCATCTTACATCTAGTGTATTACAGTTCACAAGGTATTTTAACAGATTGTCTTATTTTATCTTCATTTATCACACTGAGATAATTAATTTATTCCTTTCTACAGGTAAGGAAATGGACTTGTCTAAAGCCATAGAGCCAGCAAGAAGCAGAACTGTAACCTCAATCAAAAAGATTCCTGGCTCTTTCAACTATCCAGCTCAAGCTGTGGTTTTAAGAACCTTTAGTAATTCTTTATTTTGGGGGGACATCCATTGGGGTACCTTAAATTCAAAGCTGGGCATTTCCTTCTACATCAGTCAGTATATACTGAGCTTCCATTGCATATCAATTAACGTACAAGGTACCACACTGAAGGATAAAAACAAAGTAAACGAGTTATATACTCCATCAAAAATGCAGTCTTAGAGAGAAGACAAGTCATTCAACCACTCAAACATTTATTTGGGCACTTATTTTATGTTGAGCAAAGTGCTAAAATACTGTGATTTCAGATGTGGTCCTTGTTTTCAAGGATCACAGGCTAGGGACAAGGTGTAAAGGGCAATTGATAATAAGACAACTATAAATAGATTCTTGCCATCCAGACCCCCTTAGGACTTAATTATTCATAGATGCTAGAATCTACGAAAAGCCTCACTAATTTAGTTACTTGGTACCTGCTCTTCCTTTCTTCTGGGATTTTAGGCATGCATGCACATGGACACACAGTGTTTTTCAAGTTGACAGGTCCAGGACTTGAACCACAGTTGGCTGTGTGGGAGTCCAGCACTGTAACCATTATGCCATCTGCTGGCCCCCAGTCAGTGATCTCTTAAAGACAGTTAAGGATCTTGAGGGTTTCAGGAGGAAGCCACAGTTTCAGAAAAAGGTATATTTCTGCATTTTGATAAACTATTTACTAAAAGGAAAGTTCTGAGAGTGGGGACATTATTTTCCTGGGAAGGTAATGTTTAAGTTCATCTAGACTATGATAGTGTTTGAACCTCTGACTCCTTCTGAGGACTGTCCAGGACTGTCCAAGTACTAGGAAGAAAAGATGAGTCTTTTTTTAAAAATTATTTTATTTACCTTTATTTATTATTATTGTCATTATTATTTTCCAGCTTGATCAGAGAGAGAAAGAGAGAGAGGAAGTGAGAAAGCAAGCCGCCAGGTCTGAGACTTGAACCGTGGTTGGCCATGTGGGAGTCCAGCACCTCTAACCACCATGCCACTTGCCAGCCCCAGAAAAGGTGAGTCTTGAAACAATTGTCTTCTATACCTATGCTGGTTTGTCTCAGAAAATTGGTAGCTTTTTAGTCTTAGACAACAAAGAGAATCATGTGAGGATAGACCTCTAGGAGAAAATCTTGCCATCTTCACTGCTATGGCTAAGTGTTCTTCCAGATCATTTGTTAAAAAGCGCTGGCTGAGGGAACCAGCAGTTAGCATAATGGCTATGTCGCTGGACTCCCACGTAGTCGACCACAGTTCGTGTCCCGGACCCGGTGGCTTAAAACTCACGCCGGGCGCGTGTGCGGGCGTGCCCAAGATCCCGAGAGGAGAATGGAGAAGGGATTGCGGCGTG
>NW_006203772.1:723895-726127 GCF_000334495.1 Tupaia belangeri chinensis
AAAAACTCAAAAAAAAAAAAAAAAAAAAAAAAAAAAAAAAAAAAAGCGCTGGCTGGGCTGGCCTAGTGGGAGCAGTGTAAGCTGCAGGGTTGCTGCGCAAGGATGAAATCTCATGGAAAGCCTGGGCTTAGATTCCCCAAACAACCTGAACAGGCTGAGAACTATAACGTACGCCTACAATCCTAGCTAACTAGAAGACTGGGATCAGAGGACAGCAAGAATGAGACCCTGTCAAAAATATCTGTCTTCTCTTTCACTCCCTCCTCCTCCCTTGCTATTTCTCTCACAAATAGCCTGGTCTGAAAGTGACTGTTCACTGTTTTCCAAATCACTATTTTAACCACTTCCTGATGTTAAAGACATTCTGTTAGTTATAAAATAGTTCCTAACACCAAAGATCAGAATCATCAATTGTACAACTAGTTCTCAGTACCAGGTGGCTTTTTGTGAGGTCCAAGCAAGGACATTAATTTTTACACTTGATCTTAGCCAAAAGGCGGAGAAGCGATAGGACATTAATTTTTCAAAACTAAAACTTCCTAGAGCCAGCCTCTGTAGTAATGAGTCCTACACTCCCATGAACAAATCCAAATGGCCCATCTCTGCTGCTGGTAAGAGTGTCTACCTCCGTCTGTTTCTGGAGTCATCGAGGAGAAAAGCACAAACGCACACACCTTAGTTAACTGTACCGCCTACAATGACAGACCTCTCTGTGTCAAAGATTCAAAGGCCACAGGCAGATGATCCCCACTGGTAGCCAAAGGATGGAGGAGTCTGGTTTTAATTCAGAATGCCTTTCATTCACTAATGAGGCTGCAGCTCACCACAGCAAGTGGAAGATGTTGGTAATTGTCATGGTTCTTAGCTCTAATTAAGAGGATCTATTTCAAGTCATATACCAACGAGGATGATCTGAGTCTAACCTCACTCATCTCCCTCGCCTATTAATATATGTGAACCTATACGACATTAACATTTACTTCAGATTTAGTCGCCACCAGTGGGACCTGTTGCTCCATAGCTCCGTGTTAATTATCCATCCAGCACAAGCAGTTTTTTCAATATGGAACTGGAAGGCAGAAGGGGGAGGGGAACAAGAGAACAAAGGCAGGAGGCGAGAGGTGGAGGGAGACTGGGAAGCAGAAAGACTGCCTTTTATTTCAGAGATTTTTTTGTGTGTTACAATACACAGATAAAAATGGTACTGAGCTCTGGACCTGTTTCTTTTCAATATGTGAGGTTACTGGTATGTGGTTTGCAACTGTCCATCTACCTAAGTGACACTGACATTTTAAAACTTAAGCCAATGGCAGCCAATGAGACATGAAAATCTCACTTAACCAAATTAAAAGCTTTGGTGTGTGTCTTAGGACAAAAGGAAGCAAGTAGATTAGAATACACTCTGTTTTCTCTTCCTGGGCTGACAAAATATTCTTTCCAGTACAAATACCAAGCAGGGACACTATGCAAACAGCATATCTGTACACAATATACCAACAGCCTTCCACTCGGGTTCCCTTCTAAAAGAGGTCAGTCACATGAACTGGTAGGGTCCCTCCTGTCAGAACCCATCATCCTCCAGGAACCAGAAGCTCTCTAGCCATCTATGGCAGTTTCAGTTGAAATAAAATACCAGTTAAGACTAAGAAAGGATTCACTGCCCCCTGCCATCATCTGTAGGTCCGCCCGCCTTCTTTTGGTAGGGGGAAGAGGTGTTCGGAAAACAAACAATAGCAATGAGCAGTTTTGATTTTTAATTTCACAGTTCATGGGTCTGATCCATCTGCAGTCCACTAACAGATAAAAAAAAAAAATCCTACGATTATATTTAGCGACACTGTGTAAGACCAACTGCAAAAGATAATACATGCTCAGAACAGGTCCACTCTCCCTCAGACTGGCCCTGCTGCCCTCAGTCAGCTCAGAAATGGTGTTGGTCCAAGCCAAAATGGAGATCGAGGGTGATTGCTGAAAAGACCACAATCATGCTACAGAATCCTAGTAGCCACCTCAATCTATAAAGAGACATGTGTGCACAGAAAATAAACCTTTTATAAACTGAAACTGAGGTGTTGAGTAAAATTCAATTAAAAAACTATTAAATTTAAAAGTGAGAAAGCAAGTTGCCAGGTCTGGTACTTGAACCAGGGCCTCAGCCATCATGCCACCTGCCAGTCCCAAGCCTTCGTTTTTTTTTTTTTTGGGAGGATTTTCACTTTAGGGCGCGGGCGC
>NW_006203772.1:726173-742630 GCF_000334495.1 Tupaia belangeri chinensis
GGGGGATGGTCACGCCGCAATCCCTTCTCCTCCATTCTCCTCTCGGGATCTTGGGCACGCACGCACATGCGCCCAGCGTGAGTTTTAAGCCACCGGGTCCGGGACACGAACTGTGGTCGACTACGTGGGAGTCCAGCGACATAGCCATTACGCTAACTGCTGGTTCTCCCAATAGCATGTTTTGAGGGAACAAAATTCAATGAAAATGTTAGTAAAATAGCAAGCTTCTTCTAGACATTTGTGAGGGTACTAGCTTTTTTTAAAAAACAAACAAACAAAAAAATTATTTTATTGGGACCAGCAGTTGGTGTAATGGCTGTCGCTGGACTCCCATCTCCCCTGTAGTATACTGTGGTTCAAGTCCTGGACCCAGTGGCTTAAACTCACGCTAGGTGCATGTGCATGCGTGCCCAAGATCCCGAAAGGAGAGTGGAGGAGAGGAGATTGAGGTGTGGCCTTCCCCCTGGGGGGTGATTTCTCGCTTTCTGTCTCTCTGTCTCTTTCTGGCGAGCGCACGCATACTATAGCAAAAACCTCTCCTAAATAAATGGAAAAAAATTTTTTTTAATTTTATTTAACCTTATTTATTTATTTTAACTTGACCAGAGAGGGACAGAGAGAAAGTGAGAAAGCAAGCCATCAGGTCCAGGACTCGAACCGTGGTTGGCCATGTGGCGGGTACTAGCTTTTATCTTCAGTATGGCCTACCTTTCAAAGGCAGGGAAGATGGCCATAGTGAAGGATGTTGGAGAGATGAAAGCCCAAAGTTCATGGGGTCTCTGAACCTTAATCGCTTACCCTCCTTCATCCCAGTTACTGACTCAAATACAGTTAATGCCACAAAGTACATAAAAAGTGCAAGGATTGCTGGTTTTTTCATGCAAAGCCTCAGTGGCAGGGTTAACAAGGAAACCAATGAAGTGCCAGGCCATTACAAATGCCCCATTGAGAAACTTAGCTAGTTGCGTCACTTCCACAGGCATAAAATCCTTTCAGACTAGCTGACTGTGCCCCCCCCCCCCCACAGCTTTACTGCCTTCGAGAGCTGGCTTGTGGCATCCTCCCAGCAAAGGACACCTGGGGAAGTGTTACAAGTTAGTGGAGAGAAAGGAGGGAAGCATCAATAGCTATACCAGGTGCTTGCTTTCACTAACTTTTCTACAAGCTAAGCTCCAGTGCCACAGGACCTGGCTTGACTTGGCAATTCTTGCAATCCTGGCTTGTGCACAATCAAAGATGGGCAGACTGCAAATGTTTTTAATAGGGGCTTCATTCATTCTCTCCATGATGGATGCTGGAGTCCTCCTATTGTGAAAAAGGGTCAATATTCTGGTCTCAACAGTCACTTTCTAATACTCTCAGGGAGTGTTCCACTGGAAGAAAGAACCACCGATTACAACTGTGTATTCCAGAAGAGTCTCAGAGGTATGAAAAACTGGGTATTCTTCTATGGCCAAGTTTTAGTAGACTAAAGAAAAAGGAAATAGCTAAGCTGCATTCTTTTTGCAGACACGGCTCAGAATCTGGGCCAGTTTACAATTTATAGATATTAGACCTAAAAGTCCACAAAGGCTCAGCAAACTAAAAACACTAATGATGTCTTTATTTAAAACCCAACTAAATCTAGAGAGTAGATTCTACTTCATCTCCTCCAGCTGCTTTTCCCTGAGGAGGGATTTGTTTCATTTACCCTCCCTTGACAGGATCCATAAAAAAAGAAAGCCAGGAGAATATTATCTGGGGTATAACAGCATAGGGTCCATTCTCTCCTTTTACCTTTACCCTCCACCATCCCCCAGTTCTACTCATAAACCTCAAAGCTCCCTGCCCTACAGAACTGAAGTAATCTCCTGGGCATGCTGTCAAACCATGCCGTCGTGGTTTGATGCCACAGTTAAGTGCTGACTTGGGCTTCTGAAGTCTTCCAGTTATACCCCCAGTGACCTATTTAGGAGTTGAACCTACTTCTCAGAGATAGAGAGTCATGATTTTTCCCTTTGGTCCACTTTTCTCTCATATGGTCCCTAACCAATAAATGATCACCCAAAGGCCTGTGTGCACACAAATGTTAAGATTTAGAAAAGCTCTCTAAGAAATGCACCAAGCATACAAGTCTTAGACATGTAAACTGCACTTTTTTGGTTTAGTTTTTGCTATAGGGTATGTGCACTTGCCAGAGACATAAGAAAAGTGAGAAATCACACGCTTGGGGAAATGGCCATGCTACAATCCCTTCTCCTCCATTCTCCTCTTGGGATTTTGGGCACTACATACTTGTGCCCAGTGTGATTTTCAAGTCATTGGCTCTGGGACTTGAACCATACAGTTGGTCATATATGATCCAGTGTCTTAATCTCCACACTACCTGTTGACTTGACATTTAATATATAGCTTATAGGGACCAGCATATGGTGTAATGGTTACTTTGTTGGACTCCCATGTAGTCAACTGCAGTTCAAGGCCCAGATCTGGTGGTTTAAACTCATGCCAGGCTCGTGCGTACGTGTGCCCAAGATCCTGAAAGGAGAATGGATTGTGGTGTGGCCATCCCCTCTGGGGAGTGATTTCTTGTTTTCTGTCTCTCTGGTGTCTGCATGTGCCACATAGCAAAAACCTCTCTTAAAAAAAATTACACACACACACACACACTGTTTATAGGGTGACAAGCTCTGGCACAGTGATCAAGTACAATGCTTGGGCCAGCTGGTAGCATGGTGGTTATGGTGGCTGGACCCCACATGGCTAATTATGTGGCTTAAGTCTCCGACCTGGCACTTGAAAAACAGGCTGGGTGTGTGTGCATCCAGGTCCAAAACCCTGACAGAAGGGAGTAATGGAGGAGTAACTGTAGTGTGACCATGTCTCATGCTCACCAGTGAGCACATGCGCCCTGTGGCAAAATGAAAACAAAAAAACAAAACCACGATGCTATTAAGCTGTTCCACACACAAGGGTTTCAGGTTTGCATCCAGAGACCTCCCTGGAAACACTAAGTATGCACATGTCCATGATCTGGAGCTGGCTAAGGCTTTAGGGGGAGGGGGATTGTGGCTTTAAGACCCTGTTGAGAGTGAACATACTTTGTGTGTCTCTCATGGAAGAGACAATGAAAAAAAAATGCAGCTTACTTCAACACCAACAAACCGCAGCCTGTAGTGAAAGATGTTTATCATAGAATAAAGCATTTCCTTTGGTACCATAGTTTGCTAAGTTAGAATGGATAAATGTCATCTATGGCAGGCAAAACCATGAGGAGGAATAAAACAAAACACAAATGATAAAGTAAAAATGTTGACCAAAAAGTCAAAATTAGTGACAGAATTCTCCCTCCACTTAACATGATGCTCTTTCAAAAATAACAAGCAAGATAGAGGAAAGCTAAATATAGCCAACCTACGTACAGAACTACAAAGTTATAGGTTTAGACATATTTAATGAGATTAATGGAGTATAATACTTATGTATTCTGACCAGTAATTGGTGACTATCAATTGAAAAAGTTCACTGTCCAGCTAAGTGGCATAGTGGTTAAGGCAGATGAATCCCACAGCTGTCCATGTAGTTTGAGTCCTAGACTGGTGGCTTGAAAAAACACACCAGGCACATGTGTGTGTGTGCCAAAGATCCCAAGAGTAGAGTGGAGGAGAAGAGATTATGGCATGGTCATTCCCCTAGGGGGAGTGCTTTCTCACTTTTTCTTTCTCCCTCTCAGTCTCTCTCCAGAGTTCATGTGCCCTATGGCAAACAAACCAAACAAAAAAATTCACTGTAGTTTTCCCTCCAATGTTTCCAAAGCACCACTGAAACTGAGAATCAGCGGAACGCTGATGGTTCAGTGAATGTGGGAATTAAAAAGCCCCCAGCTCATCACAGGAACCCAGGGGTGGTAGAAAGAAAAGCCAAGAGGGACCAGCAGTTAGCATAATGGCTATGTCGCTGGACTCCCACGTAGTCGACCACGGTTCGAGTCCCGGACCCGGTGGCTTAAACTCACGCCAGGCGCATGTGTGTGCGTGCCCAAGACCCCGAGAGGAGAATGGAGGAGAAGGGATTGCGGTGTGGCCATCCCCCCTAGGGGGTGATTTCTCGCTTTCTGTCTCTGTCGGCCTGGCGAGCGCACGAGCCCTATAGCAAAAACCTCTCCGAAAAGAAAGAAAGAAAGAAAGAAAGAAAGAAAGCCAGCCAGCCAGCCAAGAGTAGGTGTGCATCACTGTCCAATTTCATAATGCAGATGTATCGAAACTCGCTTGAAGTTCCATGCATTTCATTAGCTTCTCTACAATGTTCTCAATACAAATGCAGACAACAGAAAAATACTCAACATCCCTTTGGGCCCCACAGCTGAGTTAAAAGAAAATATATTTATGCTGCTACAAACTAGGTTCTACCTAGAACTCAATCTTGCTAGTAATTCTGAGAGGTTCCCCTACTTCTGCCTGGCCTGGAGATAAAGTGATGTCTCTGGGTTATGGTTAAATTTAATCCCTGTGGAGAGTCCTCTTTTGCTCACTCAAGCTTATTTCTAAAAGAGCCTCATGCAGAGCCCAGATCACGGCAACAACTGCTGCTAGGTTCAAGCACGGAGTTTCTCCCTGCCCTGCTGTTACTCTGCATGTCTTTTGTCCTGTCAGGACTGGGAAACATTTCCTAGGAGATAGCCTTTACAATGTGTTAGAAAAAGGGGGAAGGGCACAAATTAAACATCAAAGTGATTAAAATACAGGAGAGTGCATATAACTAGAGAGAAAGGATTCGTCACCTTGCATTTGTGTTAATGAACATACCACCCACTTGGAATAGCCCAGATATCATTTCTGTTCCCCAGCCAGTGTTTATCTTTGCACATCTCTCATTTGTAATACCACTAGGTATTATGCATCAGTGAGAAGAGGAAATGGATCAGTCTCTGGCTTTTAAGTAGTTTAGTGAGCATTTATTTAGTATAAACATAGCAAAAGGGAAAGAAAAAATAATTATTTGAATAAGTTTTTCATTACTTAGAAAATTTCACCAATGGATCTATGTAGTAATCAAGTTTCTCTTGCTGATAGGTCAAATGAATGATTTCAGCTTTCATTCAGGGCCAAATGATAGCACAATGGTAAAATGCAATGTTCTGAGAGGCAGAGCCACATGGGGAACGAGGTTACAGGTTCATGCCCAGAGACCTCATCAAGTATGTTGGCTATATTTTTCACGATCCTGGTTGGCTGGGGCTAGGGGAAGATTGCAGTGTTGGGAGCCTGTCATGGGTACTGTATCTGTCTCTCCTCTCTGTCTCTATTACTCATGGAATAAAGAAATAAACTTAAAATTTTTCTTTATCCCTGTGTTTATTGTACCCCTCAGTTTTTGCCTCCCCCACAAATGTACTAAAGCCTCATGTTTGTTCTTATTTGGTGAGACCTAGATTTAGAAATAACCTTAGGCTTAAAGGATGAAGATATTCTTTTAATTTATTTTATTCATAATAGAGAATGTGTGTGTGAAAAAGAGAAAGAAAAAAGGAGAGAAGCACCCTTAACAGGGTCTCATCATGCTATGATTTCCTTTCCCAGGCCCTCCAGCTCATCAGGATTTTGGACATGTGCACATACACTAGGCATGCTTTCAAGCCAACCTGAGAATCCAAACCTGCAGTTGGCCATATGGCTTCCAGAGTTACTGTTCAGTTTGTTGCCAACTGAGCCACCAGGCTGAACTAGATGAAAGCTTAAAAGTTTATTTACTAGGACCAGCAGATGGCATAATAGATACGTCACTAAACTTCCACATGACCAATCATGGTTTGAGTCCTGGACCTGGAGGCCCTAAATATGCTGGGTGCATGTGTGTATGTGCCCAAAATTCTGAGAGAATGGAGGAGAAAGGACTGTGATGGAATCATCCCCCCGGGGGATGATTTCTTGCTGTTTCTCCGTCTTTCTGGTGAACACACACACCCTACAGCAAAAATCTCTCTCTGAAAAAAACAACAACAAAATTTTTCTTTATTTATTCCTTCTGTAAAAGACAGAGATAGTCAAGATAGTCAGATAATCCGGACGGTTTTTTTTTTTTTTTTTCAGTGATGATCCACCTCTAGTCTCAGCTAGCCCAGACTATGGACATGTGGTAGTTTTAGGGAGGCTCTTGGGACATGAACCCAGGACCTTCGCATGTGGGGCCAGTTGCAATAGCACTGCACTACCACCCGGCCCCCAGAATATGGATTTTGGTATCTGGATATGGGAGGTAGAAAATGAGTTACCAACTCAATCTCATTCACTGCTCTCAAGTTATGAGAATAGTAGTTGTCAGCTAATGACCTGTGCATGTTTCCTCAGCGGACAAATCTACAATACCAAAGTGTCTTCCTGAAATTTGGTCTAGGACTTGTGTTGAATACAATGTCCTTCTCTTTCAGGAAACTGGCAAGAGGACAGCTGTATACCTGTCCTATGTCTTATGAGATGCCAGCATTATACAGAGGTACTTTTATGAGTGCTACTCATTGAACGGCTATGTAGCTGGCCATGATGTACTACCTGGGGCCTCTAAGTCACAGGAGGAGACTAGAGGAGGGAAGGAAACTTAATTTTTCTACTGTTCTGTTGACTTCAAACTCTGGCACTTTAAAATAAAAATGCATTTTCAGGAGTCTGTGCTGCATTAATATAAGGGCCATTAAGACCCCAACCAGAATCTTCTATCAGGATGGCCTACTTAATCACAGTCCTAAGGCATTTTTCTAATGTGCTGGGGACGGACAGAAAAATTCAGAGATGAATATCCTCTCCCTCTCTCTCCATTTTTTTTTTTTTTTTTTAAAGAGGTTTGGCCTGGCATGTTTTTCAAGCTGTTGGGTCTGGGACTCGAACCATGCAGTCAGTCATGTGGAATCCATGCCATTGGCTGGCCCAAATTTTAACACTGTAACCATAATCAAAAGCACACAACATTTGGCTTTATCTATTTTCTATCACCTTATCATGTGTAGTAGAAAAGGTAAACTCATTTCTATTAAGAAGCTGGACATCTGCATTTCTAGGTAGCAAAAATCTTCTTGGGAACATCGAAGCAAACTGTTTCTTTTTATAAGCTATATAAAAATCTTCAGTCAAATAGTCTCTGTAATTTGTCTCCCTATTTACTGCTAGCTTGGCCTATATGAAGATTATACATAAATAGGTGAGTTTGCTGCAACGTACAAATGACTTTTTCTTCTTGTTAACTGGGTTGAAAAAAAAGCACATTAATTAATCTGGAGTTGCTTCTATTTCAACCTGTTAATAATCAACTGAGGTCATCAAAACCTTCCTTCTTAAACTTGGGATCTCCAAGTATAAGTGCCTAGACACAGAAACTTCCAATTGCAACTAGTGGGTGCTAGATGAGCATTCTACCTAAATGTAGGTGGTAAATTTTTTATACTTCCTTTAGGTTAACTTCCAGCCTTAGATTTCTTTGCTGGGAAGGGTCATCCCACAAAGTTGAAACAGCAACCTACCAAACCACACTGTAAGGTTCTCTTCACTGAAACATACCATCCTGACTGGAACTCACAGAATTCTTTTTACTCACTGCCATGCCACAGATAATACAAACATAGATATTCAATTACGTTTTAGAGCAACCATATTTTTCTAGGCAAGACTCAACAAATAGATAGATAGATAGATAGATAGATAGATAGATAGATGACCCAGCCTGTGGCATGGTGGTTAAGGCAAACATCTTACATGGCTGACCTTACAGTTTGAGTCCCAGACCTTGCAGCTTGAGGAACATGTTGGGCATATTAAGTGCATGGCTAAAATTCCCCAAAAGAGGAAGAACTGAAGAATGTGACTATAGCATGACAATCCTATCCGCTACTCCAGGGAGGGAGGTGTTTCTCATTTTTTCCCCCTCTCGCTCTCTGGCAAGCACATGTGCCCTCTGGTAAATTACAAAGAGAAAAATAAAAACAAAAAATTGCAAGTTCTATAACTGACAAGGGACTTTTAACCAAAACATATAAAGAACTCTTGTAACTCAATAATAAAATCCCAAATAACTCAATTAAAAATGAGCAAAGAATTGGAATAGACATTTCTCTAAGAAAATACCCAAACGGTCAACAAGCATATGAAAAGTTGTTTAACATCATTAATCATCTTGGAAATTCAATTCAAAACCACAATGAGATACTACTTCATGTCCAGTAGGATGGCTTTAATCAAGAAGACTGAAATTAACAATAAGTATTAAGAATGAAAAAAAAATTGGAATTCTCATACACTATTGGTGGGAAAGTGAAATGATGCAGGCACTTTGGAAAGCCATCTGAAAGTTCTTCAAAAGGTTAAAGAGTTACCATCTGACCTAGCAATCCCACCTCTAGGTATACAACCAAGAGAAATAAAAACATGTTCACACAAAAACTTGTACCCGGGCGCCAGCAGGTGGTGTGATGGTTGTGGTGCTGGACTCCCACATGGCTGACCACGGTTCAAATCCTGATGTGTTAAAACCATTATTCACAAAGGCAAAAAGTAGAAACCACTCAAATGTCCATCAACTGATGAATGTACAAACAAAATGTGATATATTCATAAAACAAAATATTATTATTCAGCCACAAAAAGGAATAAAGTACTAGCCTCCTTTGAGTAGTTTTACTTATCATCATACTTTTCACTGAGAGGCTAAAGAAAAGTATGTTTCAGGGAACCAGCAGTTGGCGTAATGGCTTTATTGTTAGACTTCCATGTAGTTGACCGTGATTTGAGTCCCAGACCCAGTGGCTTAAACTCACGCCAGGCATGTATGCATGCATGCCCAAGCTCTGGAGAGGAGAATAGAGGAGAAGGGACGGTGGCATGGCCATCCCCCCTGGGGGGTGATTTCTCACTTTCTGTCTTTGTCTCTCTCTTTCTGGTGAGCACACACGCCCTATAGCAAAAACCTCTCCAAAAAAAAAAAAAAAAGAAAAAGAAAGAAAAGCATGTTTCAGCTCACACATAGTACTAATGATTACTTGAATCTCTTTTCAGGTCAAATGAGGTAGTTTACTGGAGAATCCTCTGATTTACCTTAATTTTTTAAAAAATATTTTGTTTAATTTTATTTGTTATTATTACTTTAAAATTCGACCAAAAGACAGAGAGAGAGAAGGGGAAAGTTACAAAATAAGCCGCCAGGTCCTGGACTTGAACCACAGTCAGCCATGTGGGATGTGGGAATCTAGCACCTTAATCACCACGCCACCTGCTGGCCCCAGATTTGGCTTTAAATAAAACATACTCTTGGATGGTTCAGCTGTGGTAGCTGCTGCTGGGCAAGCTAAGACCACATGGGCAGCCCTGATTCATTTCTTAGCCCACCTTAAAAAAATCCAGGTATGATGTTGTGCTTCTACAGTCCCAGTGACTCAGGAGGTTAGGCAGAAGGGTTGCAAAATGGAGAGACCATGTCTAAAAACATTTTCCCCTTCAATTCTCTTGGAGGCACACCTGACCAAGGTATCTCATTCCACATATAATCTCCCAGAGTGGTCTTAAAACTAGCTATCCTCAGGACCAGCAGGTGGCAAGGTGGTTGAGGGAATGGCCTCCCACATGGCCGACTGTGGTTCAAGTCCTAGACTTAGTGGCTTGAAACTCATGCTGGGTATTGTGTGTATGTGCCCAAATCCTAGGAAGAGAATGCAGAAGGGATTGCAGTGTGGCCATCTTCCCTGAGGGGGTGATTTCTTGCTTTTCCCTCTTGTTGTCTCTCTCCTCTCTGGTGAGTGCACATGCCCTATGGCAAAAACCTTAAGAAAAAAAAAAAAAAGGCACCTATATTAAATAAAACAAAACAACACTACACACCTAGATTATTTTTTTCCCAAAAAAGAATTGTTTATTTATTTAATTCCATTTATTATTGTTATTTTAAAATTTGACCATAGACAGAGACAGAGAAAGGTAAAGCAAGAAAGCAAGCCTCCAGGTCTCAGACTCAAATCTCAGTTGGCCACATGGGAGTCCTGTGCCTTAACCACCATGCCACCTGCCAGCTCCTACACCTAGATTCTAATGACAACACACCAAATATAAAACAATCAAACAACAAAAAAACTCATAAAACCAAATCGTGGAATCATTTTACTAATTTGTTTGTTCGCTATTTGTTATAGGGTGCTTGTACTCCCTGGACAGAGAAGGAAAGTAAGAAAGCACTTTTACTTTCAGGAGAAATGGACATGCATGCACATATGTGTGTTTTCAATGCCACCAGGTCCAGGATCTGAGCCCCCTAGTTGGTCGTGTGGGATCCAGCAGCCTTAGCCACCATGCTACCAGCTGGCCCCCATATTACTAAGATTTCTTTTTCTCCTTAGCTTTTTGGCCATAGAGTACGTATGCTTGCCAGAGAGAGACAGAGAGGAAAAGTGAGAAATCACATCTCAGGGGCGTGGGGGTGATGGCCACACAGCAATCTCTTTTCCATTCTCCTCTCATGCACACATGCCCAGTATGTTTTTCATGATACTGAGTCTGAGACTTGAACTGCAGCATCAGTCATGTGGGATCCAATGCCTTAACCACCATGCCACTTGTTTGCCTACTGTTTCTGAAGCATATGTATATTCCTTCTATAAATGAGAGAGACAGAGAGACAGCGCCCCCAACAGGGCCTTGATGCTGTGATTTACCCCCCAGCTTCATCCAGTCCTGGATCATGGACATATACATGCCTAGCGTACTCAAGAAGGTCTCTCAGACTCTTCCCATGTGGACCAGATTCACAGAGCATTACATTTTTAATTTTTTTTTTTTGAGAGAGATTTTTGCTATAGGGTATGTACACTCACCAGAGAGACAGACAAAGACAGAGAGATAGAAAGTGAGAAATCACTCCCAGGGGGATGGCTGTGCCACAATCCCCTTTTCATTCTCCTTTTGGGATTTTAGGCATGCACATACACATGCCCCACAATGAATTTTAAGCTGCCAGGTCCGGGACTCAAACCACGGTTTGACTATGTAGGAGTCCAGTGTCACAACCATTACACCATCTGCTGGTTCCCAGAACATTGCATTTTACCACAGCATCACCATTCAGCCCCAGGAATCATTTTATTATTGATGAGGCAGAGCAGGGTGAAGGGAGGGAATCCACACATTGTTACCTCAACTTCTTTCATGCCAGGCTTCTAAGCACTTACAATGTCAGATTTGTAAGATAATGTTAAAATAAATGTATTTTAATTCAGTACTTGCCTGATGTTATTCTAATGAGGAGCTAACCACAACAAAATCAGAAAATTCATCTCCATAAAAGTTCAACTAGCAAAGATGTTCTGCAAGGCAGTTTTTTATTCTACGTGTGAAACCTTTGTTATGACTCACTGAAAATTAAATATGCAAAACTCCAAGCTGAGCTTAATTTTTGCCTGTGCACAGAGACCTTTTTACTCTCATTCTTCGAAAACCTCATTTTGGATTTTGCTGCCAACACCAGAGAGAGGAAAGCCGGCCAACAATTCCAAATATAACATGCGGAGGCAAATGCTACAGAAATCTGTCTGACAGGAAGGGACCATGCTGAGGTCTGCTGAGGTAGATGTACTTCTCAATCAGACCATTTTGGCCCCTCAGTCTATTTGGAGCAAAATGCCATGCGAAAGCAATCACAGAGGAAACTAGCCAGTTCCCAGGCAGCCTCATTTCAGATGCCCTATAGTATTCACTCCATCAGTGACAATAATCCTAGCCCATCGCAAACAGAGAGATGGGTCAGCAGCAACTAAAGTGCCACTAGTTATTTGAGTTTTTAAAAAGTAATTGTTTTATTTAACTCTATTTATTTAAATTTGACCAGAGAGGGATGAGGCAGGGCGAGGGGGTGTGTGGGAGTAAGAAAGCAAGCTGCCAGGTCCGGGACTCAAACTGCAGTCAGCCATGTGGGAGTACAGTGCCCTTAAACACGCTACCTGCTGGCCCCTAATTACTTGAATTTTTAACAGAGTCTAGGGATCTATCTGCTCACGGAGACTGAAATTTTCAGAAAGCTCAACTTATGACAACTATGATAAAGGTCAGGCTCATCATGAAACACTTAAAAACCTATCTTATTCCAAATCTCCAGGGACTGGTTTAATAACTTCTACTATCACTCTGAATAATTAATAAACCAGTTAAACTTGGATAAAATGATTACACTATCACTTAAGCAAATACGAAGACATCAATTCTTCAAGTTTACTTCCTCAGTGAGGTCATGGTACTAAGCACAGGACAATTCATTCCCTCACCCAGAGGATCATTACAGAAAACCCAGAAATAGGGCTCCCAGTCTAATTGGTGAGAGATAATGTTCCTCACACAGAGCATTGGCCCCTGAGAAAAGACAGGACAATTAACACAGCTTATTTGACCAGTCATTTCCTCCAATAGTTTATCTTAGAAAAATCCCCTGTGGTTTATGGCTATGTCACTAAGCCCAGGAGGTAAAGTTTGCCTTAGAATCACTTCTGGAACACTTCAATGGATCTTGTTCATTGTGAGGCAGACTGGCAAGACACACTAGAGACTGAAAAAGGGCTTGTCTCACAGAGCTCTCTGAATGGAGAACCATAGTAGTACTGGGATTACGACCTACACTGTTTGCAAATTTCTGATGTCACTCTAGTATATTCTGTACACAAGGGAAATTATTATTATGCTTCATCTAAATAATTTCGTTTTAGCCAGTTAAAAAGGAAAGCAAGAGAAAATATAACCATTATCTCCTAACCTCACTTACTCCCATATGGTACAAGTAGCAATAACAGGACAAATCAACAAAAAACACATTCAGGAGTCAAACTTTTCTGAGACGGTTAATTGCTTGACCTAACTACTCTGATTTGAGTTGGTTAAGGAAGTATTTCACTCTTGCTTCAAAGAGTGTGGGATAAGCCTCACTTACTGAATGAAATTCATTAGGGAATTCTTACAAGACTTCCTGCATTTGCACCATACCTAGGATGTTTTGTTTATTTAGATAATAACTCAGATAAATCAATGGTACATTTAGTACTGGCATCCTCAAAGGGAGAACTGGAGATAGGAAACAAGTCCTACCTCATTCCCTACAATTCTCACATCTCTGATTACCAATTCCCATTCATAATCTCAAAAAAAGTATTCAGTGAAATGAAATGCACAGTCTGAGCAAGCCAGAATTTCATCCACAGCAAAAAAAGAAAAAAAGAAAAAAAAAAAAGTCCTTCCTCTCTCTCCTCCCAGCTAAAGTGGAAACTCTTCATTGTTACAACTTGACAAGATTTAGACTCATCTAATTAATAAGATTCAAAGGTTAGGTTTCAGAGTTCTAAAGCCCAATCTCAGACAAAACATTTTTCCTGAGGTTTCTAATGAACAATTTGTTTTATTAAACAAAAGTCTAAAGATAGTATAGTATAGAACTTTTTTCTACAATATATTCTTTACTCTTATTCAACAAGAAAGTCACCAATCTTGGCTAACACTAACTTCATCACAAGGGTAAAAACACTTGATAGTCAAAAAGTCTACAACTCGGTCCCAGTATAGATATCAAACAAGCACAATACTGAGAATAACTGGTAAGCAACACAACATACTCAGGTACAAACCACTCCTGTGTTCAAGATAGCAAAGGAAACATGGTATTTTCTTCAGGTGAATTACATCTTAGAGGAAGTAAAGGCTGAAAACCACACACCCTTCCAGCTGGTATTAGTCACTTTGTAATAAAAAATTTAAAGCCAGCAGCAAACCTTCCTCCAGGATAATCATTTTTTGTCTCTGCAACATTATGAGCCAAGACGGGGTGCCCTCCTGGGCAAAAAATATCTTGGGAATGGTAATGGGAGCTTCCTACATCTGACCACAGATTTAATTTGCCCAGTATCAGTCATCTGTCTAATAAGTGTTTCAAAACCTGCAATTAGTACAAATATAAGGTAGGCACTATCCCACAAACTGAGAAACGGAACGTGAACGGAACTGGGCAGAGAGCTTAAAGGAAATTTCATTTTCTTTCTTTCTTTAAAACAACAACAACAGCAAACAGAGGGCTAGAAAAGGCAACATCAAAAAACCAGGTTGGAACAAACAGGACAGGCCCCCCTCCTTCCCGCTCTCTCCAGTCCATCTCCTTTCTCAAATGCCTCCCTCAGTCAACTGTTGCTGAACACAAGGCCCAGCAGACAAGGCGCAATCTCGGTTCGCTGCGCAGACGTTAGATTTTTGTGGAGGGCAGAGGTGATTCCTCCAGACCAGAAGCTGGAGTTAAAAACTCCTTTGCGGGGATTGTTCTGGGCTGAGCTGCTGAGGAGGATCAAGCAGCGGGCGATCAACCTAGGTCCCTCCCCCTCTCTTTGGTCTCTCCTCCCCTTGCGTTCAGTAAGGGAGAGGGAAAAAAAAAAAAGAAAAAAGAAAAGCACACAGCTTTCCAGCTCTCAGTTCCTTAAAAATACCCTTCCGGGGCCACCGCATACAATCCTGCCCCAGAAGCAAGGAATTTTGCAGCGAAGGGCTCGTCGATCCGGAGCAGAAAAGTGAAATCGGCGCCCAAGGGCAATTTTAATTGTCTAACCCGGCCCGATTTCCTAAGAGGCAGCAGCGCGGGGAGGGAAGAGGGTGGAGGGAGGCGGCAGGCACCTCGGAGAGGCAACAGGGGGCAAGCGGAGGCAGAGAAAGGGCACCAAGCGGCGAGATCCCAGCGCCGGCCCCCGAGGAGCTTCTGCAGAAGAGACCCCGGGGCTGCCCCCACTGTTCCCCGGGAGACGTTTGCAAATCATATATGCAGCCAAAATGGCGCTGAGAATAAAAATATAATTTAAAGGCAGGTCGCCATATTGTAAACAGAGAGGCAAAGAAGAGGCGGACTCGAGAGACAGCCTCCATGATTTCCTCCACAGCCGCAAGCGCCCTGTCGCGGGGATCTGGACCAGGGCAGCTCCAGAGGTCGAGAGCGCCGCGCATACACCCCGAGGACAGCCCAGTCCGGCAGGAGCCCCGAGGGCGGCGGGCGCGCGGGCAGGCGAGCGGCACTGCACTGGGCCCGGAGCTCCTCCCCTTCCTCCCCCGCCACCGCTGGCTGTGCCCGGCAGGCTCGGTCCCGGCTCCCCAGCGACTTCCAATCCCAGATGGGGCTCTCCTCACTCCTCCCAACCCCCACCTTGGGGTCCGGACCCACGGCTGCTCCTCCCCCCAAAACGGCCAGATCCCGGCAGACATCTGGGGGCGGGGAAGCGCTCACCCCAGCGGCTGCAGAAAGTCAGCTAGCGGCCGCAAGCGCCCGTTATTTCAGCAGGCAAGGGCAGGCCGGGTGAAGGAATGTACCGACAGGGGCCTCCAAGGGGGTCCCCCAGACCTTACCAGCACTGGAGATGGAAGGCGGCCGGGCAGTGGTCGCAGCACAGGAGATCTCCACCTTCCTTGCAGCTATCACAGCTGTCGTGGTTGGTGGCCCTGCCGCTTCTCCGGGGCTCCTTCTCAGGCTTCCGACTCCGCTTTTCTGTCTCGTCCGTCTTGGGGGGAGCCAGCAGAGCTTGGATTTGCTGCACACACATACAAACGGCGTGTGTGCACACTCGGAGCTCCCGGGCGGTTCGTCGCCCCCCCAACGTGGCTTCTCCGTCACCCACCCCTCTCCCCCCTTTTGTCCTTCTTCCTCCCATCCAGGCTGCTCTCAGAACCTCTCAGTCCCTGGAACCAGGGGGAGCCCACCCTAACCACGTTCCTGCAGCACAACAACGAGAACAGCTTCTTCCAAATGGGGAGGATCAGGGTAGGGGGATGGGGAGAGGGTGCGCGGTTCCCTTCTCGCCACTTCCTTGTATGGACAGTGGGGGACTCCAAAGCCCGGCTCGGGAGAGGCCCGAAGCCTGGTACCCGGACGTGCTTGGGGGAAGCACAAAGGGGCCGACAAGAAGGGGGTGGGGAGGTCCGCCGGGGCAACGAGATGGAGTGGGCAGGCGCCTCGGGAGAGCGAATCGAGGGCGGCGGGTAGGTGAAACTGCTGCAAACGTCCTCGGAGGCTGAGCTCAGCCCCACGAATTGCAAAGATGGGAGGGAGAGGCTGTGTGAGGAAGAAACCCCCCCTCCCCCGGCCCTCTGGCGCTTCGAGCTTAGGGCCGGCTTTGTGGGGCGGAGGGCGGAGGTTCCCTCCCCGCGCTAGGGGAAAGAGATGTGGAGGGCCCCTCTTACCTCCATCAGCCCCCCCGACGTGTCCAAGTCGTACACGATCGTCTTGGTCTCCATTTTCTCCCACATTCATCCACCTCCCGGGCTGGGCGCTCTCTGCTCCGGCCCCCCCAACCCCGGGGGGAGGGGGGAAACGGAGGAAAGGGGTGCTCCTGACCCCGGTCCCCCTTCTTTTTTCCCAACACAGGTCTCGACTTCCTCGCCCGGGCTCCCCCCCACCCCCCGGCCCCCAGTCCCCGGGCAGGCAGCCGCCTCCCCCCCCGCCGGCGC
>NW_006203772.1:742925-748221 GCF_000334495.1 Tupaia belangeri chinensis
GGCCGGGCTGTCGCGCAGCCGTGGTGAGGGGATACCCCCCAGCGCGCAGCCGCGCTGGCATTCGCCTGGAGCTCCGAAGCCCCGCCTTTTCGCCCTGCGCCAGCGTACTGAGATAAAGGGGCGGGACCTGAGGCCTCGCGCAGGCGTCTGGGAAAGTTCGTAGGGGTCACAGCGCAGCCGCAACAACCTGGGGACGCCTCATCCATTGGTGTTTGTGTGTAGACCGAGAGGACTCTGTTCTCGCGCAGGCGTGTTGAGGGTGCGCCGCTCCTGCCCCGTAACAACACAGCCCACCTCCCGCGCAGGCGTATTGTCACCTGGAGGCCCTTACAAGAAAGCTGCTTCTTTCGCCATTTTGGTAATGGGATATAGGCTATTTTGCCCTTGGAGTCCTTACGAACCGACAGGAACAAGTGTGATGTTGGATGGAGCTGGCAGGCTGTCGGTGACAGCAGTATTTTTCCTAGCGATGTTGTAATGGACTATTTGGTTACAGCATCAGGTGTGGCTGGGCCAGGCCGCCATCTTGATAAAGAGAAAAAGAAAAGACATTGCGACAGAAAACGACCCTTTTGGTGGCGGGTTGGATAGCTGCGGTTTTCCCCTTCCCTCTCACTCCCAACAGTTAATTTTAGCCCGAACATCTCTGTCTTGAATGGCGATAGCACCGTGGAGACTTTCGTCTGCCCGTTACCCCATCTTAACCACTGACCCTCAAAACTTCTCTTCAAGAGGAAGCCAGAAGCGGAGTGTTTGTGATCCTGACAACGCCCAGCTACCTGCCTATAGCGGACTTCAACCCCCAGTTTGCAATGCGCAAGGGGCTCAAAGGGCAAACGGCAGCGCATTGCACCCTGGGAACAATGACGTGATGGATCTAAAGGATTGTGGAACTCGTAGTTGCGTTTGCATGCGTTGCACTGTACGGCCGGAGGGACCCAGGGAAGAGTGATTTGCGGGCCGGAAGAGATACTTTTGAGAGCGGCAGTGTTGCATGCCGGGGTTTGTAGTCCGAGCTTCTCCCCTCCAATTCTGGGTGGGGATTCATGCTAGCTGCCACCGCGCTAGTCCCGCCCCTTCATAGAGCGGTCAGAGATGATTAGTTATCACTGCTTGACTGTGGAGTAGTGAAGAAGGGAGTCAGATAGTTATGCCTGACGCTAGACGTTTAATTGTCATTGTTGCCAGGTAGTTGTGCTCTGCTCACCATTACTGTTATGACACACTTAGCTTTCTCATAGTCCTAAAACTGGAAAGGGCTTGAAGACCATCTGACATAACCCCCTGTGTTTTGCCTAGGTCACTTAGTAAATTTATGGCAGACTTATGAATGAAATAGATTTCTTGGTTCCCAGGCCAGACACTGTCCACTATACCATGTTAATTGCCTCTGAAGAATTGTTGCGCCTTTTGGGACAGTAAAGAGGATGAATTAGATAGGGCCAAGATGCCAATGTGGAGTCTTAGGTTTGTTTTTCTGACCTTGTACTTTTCTGATGTATCAGTAGGGTACATGGTCATGGAAAGAATAAGACTGAGGGGTGGGAGGTGAACTGGGTGGAGAATGCATGTAAATTGGCTGCTCTCTGCCTTAGGTCAGCCTCAGCCAACAATAGACTTTAGTGAATGTTTGGTGGCCTTCTTTAGAGAGGGAGGGCTGAGCTAGAGTGTATGTAGCCAGATTTTTTTCTCTTCTGGAGTTGTAATTCATGCCCCAGGCCCTCAGAAATTGAAATGTCATGTGCCCTTTCTCATTGGCTTCCTTCCTATTGCCCAGGGCTCAGCTGTACTGCTGCATCAACTTGAAGGCATTATGGGACAGATAAATAAGACATTGGTACATGCTCAGTGAGCAAGGTGTTGCTTTGATCAACACTATCAGTTGCAGCTGAGAACAGGAACACTAAATGGACTGATAAGGAAAATATAACTTGGCTCTTTTTTGACAAGTGCCACAGGAACTAATGACACCCCCACCCCCACCCCAGCTTCCTCTTACAACTTGGAGGATGAAGTCAGTCCAGTGGGGCCAGGAGTTGGTGCCACCTTGGAGAACTCCAGCCCTAACTTTCAAGGGGGGATTAAGGAGAGAGCGAGCAGGTGGGATACAGATGCCTTTAGAAGTGACCTCTTGTGGCTAACCTAGGCACTGCACTCTGCATGGACTGGAACTTCATCCTTTAAAGTGGCTTGTGGTAGATGCAGGCAAGGGGACGGGCAGCATGAGTGGCCAAGATTTCCCTGTTAGAAGACTGGAGGAGCAGAAGTTGATGATTGCTTTCAGAAAATTTTGTCTCTGGCTTCTGAGTCCCCCAAACTCCCTGTTGGGTGCTTCTTTTTCTTACTCTGGAGAATAGCCACGTGGTGCACACCTCTACACATGGAATGGGCATGCAGAGGGCCAACGTTGGGCAAACACTTTCATCTCCAAAGGTGCTGGGGGCTGCAGGAAAGGCAGACAAGCAGATTCTGTTCAGCCATGTCTTTTCAGAGCCCAAGGGTAGGGCTTTTGCCTAACTCAGGGTCAGGCCCCTAATCTGCATTGCTTCTGCTCTTGATGATCTGGATTTTCTCTGAGCTCAAGCCAGACCAGGGCCTCATGTTCAGGGGTTCAGTCTCTGGTTCTTATTCCTATTTTCTAAGGCTTGCTTGCTTGGAAAGAAAGGAAAGGAGATGTATCCAACTTTTGGGGCCTTCTCAGTAATCCAGTGGCATTGAGAATGGGTTTGGGAGTGTGCCAGCCTGAATGTTTAGGCCTGGCAAAGAGGGGGATGTGAGGCATTGGGGTGGATGGGCAGTTGGGTTTCTGGGCTCCCACACCCTTATGGCACCAGTCACTAGGGCTTTTTGTTTCACCTGCTGTCTGTTGGACTGATCTTTCAGGGACAGGGTCCCTGCTCTACTGCACATAACTGGTTTTTATGAAATCTGAAGATGATTGGTGAAGCCATGCCCTTCTGATCCTGAAGTGCCCCTCCCATTTATTCCCCACCTCCCTTCCTTCCAAAAAAAACACCATCCACCTGGCTGTTACTTGGTTTTTTCAAAAAACACTGTTTTAATAAGGAAACAACAGAAATAAAAGATTGTTCTCTGGCCAGAGTCCAAACCCCATATATAATACATTACATGTACAAAGTGGCCTTCAGCCAGCTCATGGGCCTCTCCCTGGGACTCTCTGACCCCCTGTTCCAAGCCAAAGTCCTGGATCCTTGCATCTCTGCTTCTCTTCAGCATATGCCTGCCCACTCCCCTGATCCCATCACACAGTAGCCAGGATGGAAGGGATCCTGGCAAGTGATTAGGTGTGCAGGAGGACCTAGTGGGGTAGAGGATGTCTGTAGCAGCCAGATAAACATCAGGAAAGGGTCTCCTTCTCCTCAGGGTATAGTGTGCCAGGGGAGTAGTGGGATGTCCTGCTTTGGTGTGGAGCATGAGTGTCCAGGGAAGCCCAACCTGAGCTTATGGTAGGGTTCCTGAACCTCTTAGGATCCCTTAGAATTATTGCCTCCACCAGGATAGGGCAGGAGGCAGAGCTGTTCATTCTCAAGGCTTTAGAGGAGTAGAGACCTCCCCTGGAGGCTGCTGGCATGCCAGGACTAGCCGGTGGTTACCATCAAGAGCAGTTTTGGCCACTGGCGATGGCTGTGTGAAGAGCACCCTGGTGCAGTTTCTATCACGGTCAACCCTACTGCAGGGTCCTAGATGCCAGGGCTGGATGGCAGTCCTGTGGGGAAAGATGTTCCTGCTTTGCCTGTGAATTCCAGGCTCGAGGTCCAGGATGCGAGAGAGGGTCAGGAGAATGCCTGCTGCTGATGGCGCGTGCTCCAGCTGTGATCTCCTCACAGGCAGATGCCCCCTGACTTGGGCCCCAGGAAAGGCCCTAAGTAAGCAGTGGTACCAAGAAAACAGGCCATGGTGGGCATTGCAGGCAGGGACAGGCACAACTTCTGGAGGGATCAAGGACGTCTCTTCCCAGGTGATATGTACAGGAGGCAGAGGGACAGCAGGAAGCCTGGAGCCCTGCCGCTGGACCACGATACTGAGTTGGGTTCCCCAAGCTAGATGGAGACTTCATATTCTCTCGTCTCCTGCAAAGGAAAGAGACTGCAGGGAGTTGGAAACTTGTATAAGGCTTGCCAGGCCATACGCTGCCTTTCTAAGAGAAAGGGGAAAGGTAAGAAGGCTTTGCAGGACTTGAAGAGAGCCCTCCCCCAGGAGCAGAGATCGGGCGCTCGGTAGGGTGTCAAGGCTGGCATGGGTACTTACTCCAGTCTCATAAGTTGGATTGTCAAATGCTGATTCCACGGTGATGCGGTTGTAGGGGCGGGGGCGTGTTCGGGGCAGCTGTAGGGGACTTTTCCCCTGGAGCCTATGGGTCAGGGAAGCCTGAATCAGGAGTGCTGGGCAGGAGTGAGTCAGGTATGTAGAGCAGGAAAAGGAGCCAGACTCACCTGGAGAAGTAGAGGTACACACCTCCCACTAACAGCACCATGGCCACCAGCGGCAAGAAGATGGCAGCTGCAATGTGGGCGGCATCCAGGGTGCTGGAGGCAGCAGGTGCCTTGGCAACTGCAAACGAGGGTGGATTGGAGCAGGGGACCCTGTCCCTGGAGCCCACATCCCCTCACCTCTGCCCAAGAACTTCTGGGCACCAGCTCCCTCGAGCTGGCTGGGGGCAGGGGAGGGTGCCCTGCTAGCCCCAGACCTCTCTTTTTCTGCCCTCCCTCCTCAGGGAACCCATGGCCTGAGAGCTGTGAGAATGAGCACAGGGAGACTATTTCCCTGGCCCTCCAGGATGGGGACTCACCATCCAGGCTGCGGCCGCTGTAGTACCCATCCAGGGAGGCTGGAACAGAGGGAGGGCCAAGCGCAGTGGGTGAGCCCAGTGGGCTGAACCACTAAGGCAGGGAGTGGAGGGAGGGATGGGCTGCTCATTGAATATATGCCCAAGGGGAGCCCACTCGAGCATTTGTCTTGATGCCCGGTCAGAGGGGTGATGTGAAAGGGGTATGGGCAGGTGGTTCTGGTTCTCAACACTGGATATCTTTGCTAGTATGGCCCTGTGGACCAGGCAGGATTTGGGGGAGATACCAGGGTACTCACCAGCCCTACAGGTGGGTGGGGGGTCACTCCAGTGTGAGGGGTGCCCAGGCACACACTTGATGCTGGCCTGGCCCTTCAGTACATAGCCAGGGGCACACGAGAAGTGAATGGTGGCCCCCGCTGGGTGTAGCCGCTTCTCAGGACTGCGGGCACCATTCTCAGGGGCACTGAGGCCATGGCATGGCTTGTG
>NW_006203772.1:749153-778309 GCF_000334495.1 Tupaia belangeri chinensis
GTTCCACTGCAAAGCAGGCGGAAGCCAGTGAGTGTGCCAGGCCCCTAACCTCCAGGACAGCGTCTATTTTCTCCCACCAGAGGCTTCCCCTCCTACCCATCTGACACTTACAGAGACATTTGGGGGCCCGGTCACTCCACTTGGGGCTGCCGGCCTGGCGGTCATGGCAGGTGAGAATGGCACTACCCGTCAGCACAAAACCCTGGTCACAAATATACTGTACGGTGGCCCCCACAGGAAATTTGAGGCTGGATATGAGGCGTCGGCTGTGCTCCACGTCCCCAGGGTCACGGCAGGAAGTCACTATAGGTGAGGGGGACAGAGGGAAGTAGCCCAGGGGGAATTCAGCACAGGCCAGTCTGCCTGGGTTGTTGCAGGCCAGCTAACATCTTCCTGTCTTCACCCCCTGTTTATCTGTTCCTTCCATTTTACCAGGAGTACCCTCATTTTTTTCCCCTTCCCATCCATTACAATCAACAAACACTAATTGACCATCTACCAGGAATGAAATACGTGGAATTCATGGCCAATAGCCCTAGGAAAAAGTACCGTCCCCATTTCACAGAGGAAGAAACGGAGGCTATGAGAGCTAGGGTACCAGCTAGTAACAGCTGGAGTCTGGTTCAGAATCCAGGAGAGGCTTGTGTCGGGCAGAGGAGAACAGGTACACTCACCCCTCTGGCATGAGGGCAGGTCTTCACTCCAGGTTAGGTCCCACTGGCACATGAGGACACTGGACCCTACCACCTGGTAGCCAGGGTAGCACTGGTAAGTGACCACAGTGCCATGTACCAGCTCAGGCTGCGACGGGCTCTTCCAGCCATTGGGGATCTCAGGCAGCTCTGGACACGTGTCATTGCGGGGCACCTCTGGGGGCACAGAAGCAGCAAGATGCAGGCCCTCGGCAGTGCCAGAAGGCTTGTACCAACCCCTCTCACCCTGCGGGTGCTCTGGATCCTGCAAGTTCATCCCATTCATCTCTGCTCAAGGAACTCTCCTCGCCTGTCCCTGACCTTGCTCTGCCTCCTAGATCCCATCTAGACCTTGGTTTTACTTCCATAAGCACCGGCCAATTCCTCGGACCTGAGAGCTGGGGCCACGTTCGGGGAGGGAAAGTGTCCTGTCTGTCACACACAGGAAGTGGAAACCATCTTCCCTCAGACCCCTGTTACTGCGAGGAAGTGCTTCCTGCTGTCTATCCAAATCTTTCCTGCTACAGCATTAGGCGTCCTTTCTTAGTGGGCCCACAGGGCAGATGGGGAGCATTTGGGATGGGACTAGCTTTCTTCAGGTGATGCCCAGGCTCTTCTAGCTCCCAGGCCTCTTAATCCTCTGGCCTGCAACTCACCGTGGTCAGGTTAGGACTCTGAGTGGGGCAGGGACAAGCTCACCAAAGAAGTGAATGACGAAGCCCTGCTGGTAGCCCAGCACCGAGGTCCCGGGGTCCGACTGGAACTGGATGGTGACATCAGCCATGGAGGTAAAGAGCTTGAAGTGGCCACGGGGCCCTGAGTACTGGCCAAGGACCCGGGCCGTCAGGTCGTCCCCATCATAGAAGGTAAGGACGTCCCCAGCGCCTATGCGCAGCCTGTGGAGGAGGACTGTCAGGGCAGGGTGGGCCTGCGGCCCAGACCCCAGGAGCCCAGACCCGGGGAGCTGGCTCTGCCTGACCCAGGGACACTCACACTCGGACATCCAGCATGATGCGCTTGTCTTCCTCCACGTGCACGCCCCAGATGCAGTCCTGCCCACGGCCATAGGGCTCTGGCCAGTTGGGGGAGAGCACCACGCCGGCCGAGTCTGTGATCTCCCCGCTGCACACGGCTGCAAGGCAGGGGAGGCCCGGGAGGCGCGTCCCCTCCGCGTTCCCCCCAGTGCCATGTCCTGGGGCTGCCACCTGCCCACAGGAGTGCCCACCCATTGCTGGGAGCCCTCACTTCCTCCTCAAGAGAAACCTGAATCACATATATCACAGGGCCCCCAGGGTCCCACCCTGTTGCTCTCCCGGCAGGCCCATTCACGGGTGCCTACTGACCTCGGCAGGCTGGCTCTGTCTCATTCCACTGGGGGTCATGGGGGTCGACACACTCGATGATGATGGAGCCCTGCTCCAGCGTGTAGCCAGGGTCACAGCTGAACTCGACAGTGGTGCCCACAGGGTAGGAGGGTGCGCTGCTGCTGAAGTTGCCATATTTGACAAAGGGCTCATAGCAGTGACCCTGCTGGAAGGCTATAAACCACAGGGCCCAGCTCAGCCTCAGCTGGGGTAAACATGGGCGTTGGGGAACAGGCACTCTCCTACTTTCCTCCCCAGGGCCTTTCTCTTCTTTTTTTTTTTTGGAGAGGTTTTTGCTATAGGGCACGTGTGCTCGCCAGACAGACAGAGAGAGACAGAGAGACAGAAAGCGAGAAATCACCCCCCAGAGAGGATGGTCACACCGCAATCCCTTCTCCTCCATTCTCCTCTCGGGATCTTGGGCACGCACGCACACGCGCCCGGCGTGAGTTCTAAGCCACCGGGTCCAGGACGCAAACTGCGGTCGACTACGTGGGAGTCCAGCGACATAGCCATTACGCTAACTGCTGGTTCCCGGGCCTTTCTCTTCTTGAGTGTGAATGTGTACCTGGGCTTGGAGCGAGGCAGGGGTGGCGGGAAGGACAGCTCAGAGCAGCCATCCTTATTGTGGGTAGGAGGCCGTCTTCACCATTTCCAGTGCCTCGTCTTGTGCTTAGTATGCAGAAAGTGCTCAATAAATTTGTATGTATGTGTGTGTGACTCAAGGACACATACATGCATGGATGGTTCTAGAATGGTAGTGTTGATCCCTGGAGGGTCGTGTGGCCATTCTTCCCTAAGGATTGGGCCCTTTTTTTTTTGGAGAGGTTTTTGCTATAGGGTGTGTGTGCTCGCCAGAAAGACAGAGAGAGAGACAGAAAGACAGAAAGCGAGAAATCACCCCCCAGGGGGAGATGGCCACGCCACAATCCCTTCTCCTCCATTCTCCTCTCAGGATCTTGGGCATGCATGTACACACGCCCAGCATGAGTTTAAGTCCCCGGGTCCAGGACTCAAACTGCGGTTGACTACATGGGAGTCCAGCGACATAGCCATTATGCTAATTGCTGGTCCCAAGGATTGGGGCCTGTTTTTGCTTTTTACAATCTGTGATATTCATTCTCTAGGACCAGAGGGCTTTGTTCCAGGCAAGGCTCTCTTCTAAAGATGGGGTGGAGATCCTGGATCAGAGGGAAGGAGCAGGGGCTGACTTGGCAGGAATGATGGAATGGAGGCAGAGGGGAAAGGTATGGGAGAAAGACCCTGGGCCCAAGTCCCCATCCCCAGGTAGGCCACGGCAGGCTCACCCTCATAGCGCAGGGCCATGCCTGCAGCTGCCCCGCTGCTATCAGTACTGAGCTCCACAAAGAAGTGCCGGCCAGAGCTGAGCAGGCCCTCGATGGGCAGGTACTCCACCTCATAGGAGTCGTACACGGGAGGGGCCTCCACATTGTCCCCATTGCGAATGATGAGCCTGGGCCAGGAGAGGAGCAATTCTCAGGCTGGTGGCTGCCCCAGGCAGGGAGGTATGACCCCACACCAGGGTACCAGCCCTCCAGCAGGGTATTACTAGGCTAGGTACTACCCTCCCACCAGGACAGTCCCTCACCTGTCATCATCCTCTGCGAGAGAAACCTTCTCAAAGTGTAGATGTAGTCGCTGGCCCTCAGGGGCCTCAAGCAGCCAGTGGCATGTGAGGTTGTTGCTGTAGTTCCCGGGGAAGCCCGGAGAGACAATGCGACCGGTGGTGGCATTGCGGATCACTCCCCCACAGGCAGCTGTGAGACGGGGACAGTACACAGGATGGGCCCGGACTGGACCCTGGCCAGCCTGACGCACCTTCCTCCCATCCAAGCGCCTACCCTCTGCTGCACAGGGCAGCCAGACCTTTGCCTCCCTGTCATCATGTTCCCTAAGGTCAGTCTTTTAGCCCTGTAACCCTGCAGCTTCAGGCAGTCTGGGCTCCAGGATCCTACCTTCTAACTATGCTCTGGGACTCTTTTTTTTTATTCTTTTTTTGGAGAGGTTTTTGCTATAGGGTGCGTGCACTCGCCAGACAGACAGAGAGGGACAGAGAGACAGAAAGTGAGAACTCAACCCCCCAGGGGGGATGGCCACGCCACAATCCCTTCTCCTCTATTTCTCCTCTCTGGATCTTGGGCACGCGCACACACGCCCCCGGCATGAGTTTAAGCCACCGGGTCCGGGACTTGCACCGCGGTTGACTACGTGGGAGTCCAGCGACATAGCCATTACACTAACTGCTGGTCCCTGGGACTCTTCATATGCAACTCTGCTGACTCCTCTAGGAAGCCTTCCCTGACTTCCTTCAGGTAGACTTTATCAAAGTTTTTCCTCTGGGCTCTAGTCCTCCTGGGTATATCTGCTACCCCTACCTCATGCCGCTTTCCTAAAACTAGTTATTTGTTTGCATATACCCCTAACCTAGGACCCCTGGTCTGCTCAAGCTAGACAGAGAGCTGGTGCTCAGTGTTGGTTGACTAAAATGAGTGAGGGGATGTAAAAAGAGGTGGGATTAGATAATCAGGTGTGAAAATGTCTCATGTACATGCTACCCATCCCCGAATCTCATGCCTCTAATAGACATTGCTAGCCATAGATGGCCTCGAGCTCTTTTACATTTTTCTCTCCCATGCAGGAGAGAGACAGAGACAGAGAGATAGGCAGTCCCCACAGGGTCTTCAACCACATCTGCCCTCAGCTCTAGCCAGGCCCAGATCAACCCTGAGTGTTGAGGGAGGTCTTTAGACATGAACCTGGAACTTTCCCACGTGAGTCGGCCTTTCAGAGCCCAGCGTAATGGTTGCACCGTTGTCCGGCCACCAACCCTTACACACTTTCTGAAGCAGCCGTCCAGGCATCGCCGCCACAATCGTTCCTGGGCTGACGACTTAGGGTCTTTCCAGTGCCAGCCTTTCTGGCCTGGGGCTGTCCTGTCCTGTGCCCGTCAGTGAAGATTGCTGAATTTCTTGGCCACGAGTTCCCAGCAGTTAAGTGGGGCCAGAGAAGGGGCCTCAGGCAAGAGGAGCATGATGGGTTCCAGGCAGTGCTTTCCTTTCCTGGGCACATAGCTCTGGCCATGCCTGGCTCTCAGAGAAGGCTACCAGAACCAACACACAGTCCCTTTGTTTCCAGAGGCTCAAAGCCACAGAATGCTAACCTCATAAACTTCCTGGGGGGTTGCCGTGAGTTTCTTCTATGCTTCTTTGCAGAGAGAGCAGATCTACCTTCAGCTTGGTGTCAGAATGCAATTGTCTCGTTCTTTGCTTAAAATTGCTCAGTGGACTGGAGGCCAGCAGGTGGCATGGTGGTTAAGGGCGCTGGACTCCCACATGACCAACCGTGATTCGAGTCCTGGACCTGGTGGCTTGCTTTCTCACTTTTCCTTTCTCTCTCTCTCTCTTAATCTGTTCAAAAAAAATAAATAAGTAAAATAAAACAATTCTTTTTCTTTTTTTGGAGAGGTTTTGCTATAGGGCATGTGCGCTTGCCAGAACGACAGAGAGACAGAAATTGAGAAATCACCCCCTAGTGGAGATGGCCACACCACAATACCTTCTCCTTTATTCTCCTCTTGGGATCTTGAGCATGCACGCACACACACCTGGTGTGAGTTTAAGCCACAGGGTCCGGGACTCAAACCATGGTCAGCTACATGGGAGTCCAGTGACATAGCCATTACACCAACTGCTGGTCCTGATAAAATATTTCTTTAAAAAAAAAAGAAAATTGTTCAGTGAGGCAGGCAAGTGGCGTGGTGGTTGAGACGCTGGACTCCCACATGGCCGACGATGGTATGAGTTCTGGGCCTGGTGGCTTGCTTTCTCACTTCTCCTTTCTCTCTCTCTCTCTCTGGTCAAGTTAAAAAATAATAATGATAAATAAAATTAAATAAAAACAATTCTTTTTTTAAAATTGCTCAGAGGCTCCCTATTATCCTCAGGATAGGGTTCAAGTTCAAAATGGCGTTCCAGCCCTTATGACTCTGAGCCTCTCTAGACTCAGCATCAGCCCCTTCTCCATATCTCCTCTCTTCCAGGCCCACCTTGCTACATCCTCACTATCTTTTTTTTTTTTTTTAAAGAGAGATTTTTGCTATAGGGTGTGTGCGCTTGCCAGAGAGACAGAGAGAAAGCAAGAAATCACCCCCTGGGGGGATGGTCACACCGCAATCCCTTCTCCTCCATTCTCCTCTTGGAATTTTCGGCACATCCACACATGCACCCGGCATGAGTTTGAAGCCACTGGGTCTGAGACTGGAACTGCAGTCAACTACATGGGAGTCCAGTGACGTAATAACCTCACTATCTTTTTTTTTTTTTTTTTAAGAAATGTTTTACTTGGACCAGCGGTTGGCATAATGGCTATGTCCCTGGACTCTCACGTAGTCGACTGTGGTTGAGTCCAGGACCCAGTAGCTTAAACTCACGCCGGGTGCGTGTGTGTGCCCAAGATGCCAAGAGGAGAATGGACGAGAAGGGATTGTGGCGTGGCCATCCCCCCGGGGGGTGATTTCTCACTTTCTATCTCTCTGTCTCTCTCTCTCTCTCTGGTGAGCACATGCGCCCTATAGCAAAAACGTCTCAAAAAAAAAAAGAATTGTTTTATTTAACTTTATTTTAATTTGACTAGAGAGGAACAGAGAGAGAGAAAGAGAGAGAGAAAGTGAGAAAGAAAACCACCAGGCCTGGGACTCGAACCGTGGTTGCCCATGTGGGAGTCCAGTGCCCTTAACCACCATGCCACCTGCTGGCTCCTCCTCACTATCTTATGCCTTCATTTGCTATTCTAGGTATCCACCCTACTTCTCCAACGTTTCAGTAATCCTTCCATGCCGTCCCCACAGGAAGCCCTCCTGGCCCACTCCTTCATTTCAGAACAGCTGTCCCTTGGGTTTGCACAACACTCTGAGTTCACCCAATTGCAGCATTCTCTGCACGGAGCTGCTTGTCAGTCTTCCTACTAGGCAGAGAACACATCTGTTTGCAAAAGCCAAGCTGGGGGCGGCAGTGGTGCAATAGTAACGTGATTGGACCCACATGGAAAGGTTCTGGGTTTGTATCCTGGGCCCTCTATGAGCACATATGCACATGATTATGCTGATACGTGGGGTGGGTTGCAGCCTGAAGACCCGGTGGAGGTGCCTGTCTCTCTCTCTCTCTCTCTCTCTCTCTCTCTCTCTCTCATGGTAGGGAAACACAATTAAACAAAACACAAAGCTCAAGGTCCCTCCCTTGAAAAGAAAAAAGATCATGTGGTCTCTCTTAACTACAAACGAGACATCTCATTCTCCTCCAGCCAGCAAGTGTCCGTCCATTGGGAGGAGTCGCAGACCTGATCACCCAGGGCCAGAACCTGGGAGGCCTTCACTAAAAAAACTTCCCTTTGGAACTCCTTCCCCTCTCTCCATTTCCCAAGTCACTAAGTTCAAACTCTCCGGCCTGGCTGGCCTCCAGCCTTCAATCACCTGGGAGGCTCTCCTGAGAAGCAGTTTTGAACTCCCTCCTCTCAGAAACTTCAATGGCTTCCCATCCCATGTTCTGGCTGACATTCTAGCTCCCTCTCCTCAGCCAAACCATGCTGTCTGTCTTCTGTGTCCCTGAACACCCTCACTTTCCTGCCCCGATGTCACTGCTCACGTTGTTCCCTCCATCTCCCCTAGGAAACTTCCTGAATACCCAGCTAGGAGTGACCACCCCTCCCCTCCCCTCTCTCTCTCTTCATTGGTATTTTTATGTCCTGCTCTGGGAACTGGTGACCCATGTTCTTTCTTCTTCCTCCTTTTCTGGAACTGGGAGCTCTTTGAGGGCTGAGTCCCTGTTTAACTCAGCTCTATATATGTGTGATGCCTTAATATAGTAGGTGCTCAATAAACGCAGGCAAGATGAATGCTGCGGAAGTGTGTGACCACATTCTGGCTTCCTTATGGAGGGCAAATAGAGAGATGGTAATAGCAAGGATGAGCCCCCTCCCTCAGTCCTCTGTCCTGCACTGAGCCCTTCCCCCTTGGCCACTCACCGATGCATACAGGCTCCTGAGAATCCCAGAAGGGCTGGGTGGCGTTGAGACAGGTAAGGAGCCTGGCACCCTTCAGCTGGTAGCCTGTGGTACAGTGGAAGCGGGCACTGCCTCCTGGGTGGAGGCTGGTGACGGTCACATCTCCATAAACTGGCCGTCGGGGAAAGTGGCAGCTGAGGAGATAGGCTGTAAAGAGAGAAAGGGTGTGGGCCAGCAGGTGGCATGGTGGTTAAGATGCTGGACTACCCATGGCCGGCCACAGTTCGAGTCCAGGACCTGGTGACTTGCTTTCTCACTTTCCCTTTCTCTCTCTCTGATCAAATATAAATAAATAAATAAATACAATTACATAATTCTCTTTTTTAAAAAAGAGAGAGATGGGGCGATACTGTATTGTTGGAGGGTGCTGAGCCATTGCCTAGGGCAGACCTGGGGGGGTTTGCTCCAATTTATCCCAACCTACCTAGAGGTGTCATTTGGAGCCAGAGGAAACATCAGGAGTTCCAAAAAAGACTGGTCCCCTCCCTATCAAGTGCTAATGATACTTCCAACAGCCTCGCTAGTTAGTGGAACAAGCGCGGGACTGGAAATGAGGAGGCTTGGGTTCTGTTCCAAGCGTCAGGTTACTTAACCTTCGTGTGTCTATTTCCTCATGTATTAGATGAGGTTCCCAATGCCGGCCCATCTGCAGGATTATTGTAAGAATGGATGGGATAGTATTTTATTCAGCTTGGTATCCCTGGCTGATAAGATATCTTCAAAAAGTGTTTATTGAATGAGTCATAGATGCGAAAGCACTTGAACTAGTGAAAAGCCTGTACTGATGTAAAGAGCTGATACTATTTTCCCTGTAAGGGACAAATATGAATCGCGGCAGGAAAGATTGAAGTCAGACAGTAAAAGCTCCTCCAGTATTCACTGGGAAATGTTCAAAAGCTCCATGGCAATGACTATGGACTTCTTTCAAAGGCTGGGGGCCGGGGTGGGGAGGCGGAGCATGTCTTCTTGGAAGTTGGGGGAGGGACAAGTTGCCCTGGGAAACCTGGTAGCTTTTTGGAAGTGTCATACCAGGTATAACCATACGGTGGCAGCAAATCCTATAAAACAAATCGGCAAATCCCAAGGCGGGGGAGGGGGGCAAACTGGGATGGTAACTAAAGATGAGGATCCTGGCATGGTTCTGAGAGGTGGAAGGAGGCCTAGGGGCGGGAAGGTCCAGGAGACGGGCTGAAGGAAGGTCTGGATGTTAGGGAGGGCCTAACAACCGTCCAGGTGGTACGAGGGATGACTTTCTAGACTGAGGAACTGAGTCTGGAGATACGGGAGGAAAACCCTTGCTGATGGTACTAGGCTAATAAGAAAAGAGGCCCAGGCAGCAGCTCTGCTGGTCTCTATGGGCCTTTATTTATTTATTTATTTTTATCATAATCTTGTTTATATTACATTGAATCACATACAACTTCACAGCGTGTTACATTTCTTTTTCCAGAAGGAGTACCACTCGTATCAGTCAATACAGAGACATTAAAATCCCCATCATCATCATCCAATAGCTTTTCATTTTTTTCCCAGATGATTATTATTATTCCAATGATTTTTTTTAAACATTCAATCACTAGGTATCATTTTGCTTGTAAAAAGACTTTACCCAACATGAAATACTTCTCAGACCTGTCCAGTTGAGAATACTATACACGTCATCATCGACGGGTAATAAACCGTATCTGAATCTCTACAGGCCTTTGTGTGGATAGAAAAAGGGGCTATCTCTGGGCAGGCCAGGGTCCAGAAACTTAAGTTTTGTGACTTTCACCTGTCCTGGCCTTAGTTATGATTCTGTGAAAGTGGGAGATTGGTTCCTTCTCTTCCCTCTCTCACAGGGTTCGGGAAAGAGCAGTCCACCTAGTGGATGACTGATCGCAGGCAGTGGAGAGCAGACCTTAGGAGGGAGGTTCTGGAGTCAGACTGCTTGGGTTTGAATATAGGCTCCCCTACGTGCTGTGCCACCCTGGGCAAGTTACCTAACTTCTCTGTGCTTGAGTTCCATTTATTTATTTATTTATTTTTGGAGAGATTTTTGCTGGCATGCACTCGCCAGACAGAGACAGAGAGACAGAAAACAAGAAATCACTCCCCCAAGGAGAATGGCCACATTGCAATCCCTTCTCCTCCATTCTCTCAGAATCTTGGGCACGCACACACACACGCCCGACGTGAGTTTTAAGCCACCGAGTCCGGTACTCGAACCATCGACTACATGGGAGTCCAGCGACATAGCCATTACGCTAACTGCTGGTCCCCTTTAGTTCCTTTTTTACCCACCCACTTAGAGTAGTGGAGGTAAAGTGAGAGGTACGCGTGTGCCTGGAACAGAACACGGAGCTACCGTGCCAGCCTCGGACGCTGTAACCCTGGTAAACAACAGCACCTCTCATCTGTACGCACCTTCCAGCTTCTAAAATGCCTTCACTCTCCTCTTCCTCCATGTCTACAATGTGCTCAGGAGGACGGATGGCAAGGTAGGGATAAGTGACGTGTTTTGAGATGAGGAAAACTGAGGTTCAGAGAGACTGTGTGCTAGGGCGGGAACGGGACGCTCTGGGCTCTCAAGCCCGCTTGCTTTCCATCTGCCTCCCTGCTTGCTTCCCCAGGTGAAGTAGAGGATGGGTTCAGGGGTCAGAGACAGCTGAGAGTAAGAGACAGTGCTGCCCCGGGCGGTTGTTCAGGGTGGCCGCTCATGGTGGCTTGGGGAAAGTTCTGAAGCCACGACTAGATGGGGAAGAGGCTGTGGGGCACTGTACCCCAAGTGCAGGGGGCAGAGGGGCGACACCCAAGGAGACCAGACGGTGAGCCAGGAGTCGGCTCAGCATGTACTCACATCTTCTTGAGTTCTAACACAGCTGTGGGGACAGAGGTCCCCCATTTTACAGATGAGGAAACTAGGTGGGGACTAGGTGAAGGCAGGGGGCTGAGGGCAGACTTCGAGTCCCCCAGACTCCATGGTGGGTGAAGTGCCACTTCCCGGGAGGAGCTTCCTCTTGTTGCCATGACAACCATCCCCGGGAGCCAGCACAGCTACAATCTGCCGAGTTATTTTCTCACTGGCGTCTGTGTCTGGGGCCAAGTCCAGTGCCAGGAACGCTCAAGATGGAGGATGGGGGCTCCTGTCAGGGCCCTCTGCCTCCTCACCCTGCCTGAGGCTGTGAGAGGGGTGTTGGAACATGGTCCTGCCATGAGGCCCCTGTGGGGACCCATCCTTGTCACCTGCACCGTCAGTTCCAGCATGGGCGTGGATATGTGGCCCCTCGCCTCCTCCCTGGCACCCTGTTTCCTCAGCCCACGGAGATGCTCGTGTGAGCACACGCTCCTCCTGTTCCCATCTCTGGGATCAGGGCTAATTACAGCCTATAATTAGGGGAATTACTCTCATTAAGGAAAGAGCTGATCATTGACAAAAAACAGGCTGGGGAGGAAGGGCTTCTGGGAGCCAAGAGGGAGGCAGGACTGGGCCAGCTCTCCCAGCCTCTCCTCCGGGTCTGCTCCCCCTTGCAGAGTCCCCACCTTTGTCTGGCCCACAGAGAGGAGATCCGGAGTTTTGTGCAAAGACATTTGCAGTAAGAGAAAAGGTTACTGTGGCGTGAAATTGTGCTGGCTGCCAGGAGGATTGATGAGCCATTAGGGAGGCTGGCCCGGCCACCTACACGCTCACCCTTGCCTCAGCTGGCCCCAAGCCCCTGTGCAAGCCCTGCCCACCACCGGGTGCTCTCTCTGCTGCCATGCCAGACTGCTCTTCTAGTTTGGGCGGAGAGGCCAAGACTCTGTGCGTCCTCCTTAGGCGGGGTTCCAAGCATCTCCACCTCCACAGGGCCAGCCCTCCAGCCCAGCTGTGGCCCCCTGCAGGGCTGCAGGAGTGCTCCATGTACAAGACAGTTCTGTAACTGTTCACACCAATTATTTCCCTATTAGCACTCCCAGTCTGCACTGGTTAACCTGTGCAAAGAATCAAGCTGCCCGTGCCCAGGGACGGCAGGGGCAGGAGGGATGTGGATGGGAAAGCAACAGAGTCTCAAAGGCCCCTTTCCTCCCTCCCCGCCCTGCCAGCAATTGAACACTAGTTTCCTTAATGGAGCAGATGCTATGCACATGACAGTCACCATTTTAAGCCTAACCATGACTGTGTGGGATAGGTGTTCTGGTCTCATAGCAGAGAAGAGGGGTCAGAGAGGTCAAATGACCGGTTTGTGGTCAAAGCCAGTGAGCAGGAGAGTCAAACACAGATCTGGCCATCGCCCAGGTCTGTGATTTTCCATGATATTATGCCATTCCCCCTCTTTCCAGAGGTGTTCTGAGCAGACTGGGGCACAAGCCAGGCAGAGGCAGGCCAGGCTAGCAGATAAAGAGCTCCAGATGGTCGTTGTCAACCCCAAGACCTTCACGCTCTTATATTTGGGGAGAGGGCCTTTATTGGTATTGCCTAACTGTCTGCCTCCTCTGAGATTCTGAGCTTGCCAAGGGCAAGGACCTTAAATGGTCTGTCTTGTTATCACCAGTCCAGTATAAACATAAAAAAGGAGGTGCCTAGGGGCCAGCAGGTGGTGTGGTAGTTAAGCCACCCAGATCCCACATGGCCGATGGGCGGTTTGAGTCCCAGACATGGTATCTTGAAAAACATGCTGGGTGCGTGTATGTGTATGCCCAAAATCCAGAGAGGAGAATGGAGAAGGGACTGTGGTGTGGCCATGGCCCCTGGGGGGCGGGGGTGCTTTCTTACTTTTTCTCTGCCTCTGGCAGTCACAGGTGTCCTATAACATACAAAAAACCCCAAAAAATGCAGGTACCCAGAAAGGTTTACTGAATGAATGAGCGAGTAATTGTGGGCATACCTGATCAAGGCCGACTGCATGGTGGTGAGCAGAGGAGGGTGGGTCCTGAAGCTGTCACATGAGTGCCACTTATTTCCAGTTGTGCAGAGCTTAACCGGGCAGCTATTCTGTAACTAGTCCTTCCCTGTCCCCTACCACCACACCCCCACCAGGAGGGAGGTCACAACTGCCCAGATTGTACCTTGATAGTGGAAATGGAAGGTGCCAGGCCCAGCAGGTGGCGGGAGGCTCTGGAACCTGAGGGCTGCTTGGTGAGTGGGGCTGCGGATGACCTGGCCCCGCAGCAGGAAAGACTGGTTGGCTAGGGGCACTGGGTCAGGCCCCCCGAGGCCCTCCACAGTCACAGTTTCCCCCTCCTGGAGGCTGATGTTCTGGACCTGCAGGTGGAGCAGAAAACAAGCACAATAGCTGAGAGACAGTAAACGCTTCACAGTCACATGGGGACTAAGAGCAGGACTGGGATTTATTAGAACATCTCTGTGTCTGTGGAGTTTTTCAAATATGCAGCTGCTTCCTGCCCTTTCCCCTTGCTGGGTTCAGTTTTCTCACCTGGGAAGTGTAGAGGTGGGTAGGTATCTTGAATCGGATGGTGCCTGAGGGCCTGGCCAGCAGTGCGAGGTCTTAAGCATCAGACCCCGGGCCCAGCATCCCCTGGACACCCCCTGCTTGATGCCATAGGCTCCCACACCCAGCTGGCCTCCTCCGGAGCCACGCTTCTCCCTCCCTAACTAGCATCTCCCTGGCGAAGATCTCAGGGAACAATCTTGCTCTCTGCCTGGGTACCAGAGTCAGGAATTGGCATCTTGCCTCCTCCTCATACTCTACTTCCAATCCGTCATTCAGTCCTGTCAATCGAACCTCGAATCTGTTCCCGACTCTCCATCCCACCGCCACGTCCCCAGCTCATCATGGTTATTGCTCACCTCCATCACCGCAGCAGTCTCCTGGCCGGCCTCCCTGCCTGCGGGGCTTCACCCACTCCTCCCTCCACATCGATGTTTCGGAACGGCAGCCAGCTAATAGTCCCACACCTGTTGCTGGGCCTGCTGCTTCCTTGTTTAAATCTCCTGGTGGCTCCCACTGCCCCAGTGAGTCCACGAAGCTGTAATATCTTAACTCCTCACTTGGCCTCTGGCCCTGCCCGGTGCGGCCCCTGCCAACCACTCAGTTTGGCCTTTACCGTCCCCTCCACGCTTCGGCCATGATTCCACTCCCTCTTCTTGGCCCTCTCCCTCTGATCCTTTCTTCTGGCTCTCACAAGCCTCTGTGCCACCACTCTGATTTTTAGGCCCTCGATCCTTGAAGCATCCTTCTGGGCTCCATGCTGCCACTCAGCCATAAAAGGATTGCATGATGACAGACCCTGCCTCGGGGGATGTGGCCGTGTGGCTTGGTAGGCACACTGGATTGGGAGCCCAGAGATCTGGGACCTCATCCAAACCATGTGACATTGGATAAGTATACTAACTATATGAACTTCAGTTTTCTATTCTATAAAAAGGGTAGTGTAGGGGCAGACAGGTGGTGTGGAGGTTAAAGTGCTGGATCTCACATGGCTAGTCTGTGTGGTTTGAGCCCTGGACCCGGTAGCTTGAAAACGACACCAGGTGTATGCATTCCTAGAATCCCTAGGGGAGAATGGAGGAGAGGGGATTGCCATGTGGCCATCCCCCGGGGGGATGATTTCTCACTCTTTCTCTCTGGCAAATACATACACCCTATAGCAAAAATTTAAAAAGAAGAAAAAAATTAGGGGGAAAAAAAGGATAATATAGATCTTTGCTATGCAAATATGGTCCCTGGGCAGCAGCCTCAGCATCTTCAGGGAGCTTACAAGAAATGCAGTCTTAGGACCAACAGATGGTGTAATGGTTACATGGCTGGACTCCCACGTAGTTGACCGCAACTCAAGGCCTAGACCTGGTGGCTTAAAACTCACTCCGGGCACGTGTGTGTGCATGCCCAAAATCCTAAGAGGAGCATGGATGAGGAAGGACTGCATGGCCATCCCCCAGGGGGGTGATTTCTCTCTTTCTGTCTTTCTCTGTCTCTCTGGCAAGCGCATGTGACCTATAACAAAAATCCCTCAAAAAAAAAAAAAAAAAAAAGAAAGAAAAGAAAATGAAAGAAAAAAAATAAAGTCTCAGAGTCCATCTCAAATTTACTCATGCTCTGCCTTTTTTTTTGCTTTTGCCGTGGGGTGTATACACTCACCAGAGAGAGGCAGTGAGAGGGAAAGTGAGAAATCCCCCCAGAGGGGATGGCCATGCTATAATCCCTTGTCCTCCATTCTCCTCCTGGGACTTTGGGCACACACGCACACGTGCCTGGCATGATTTTCAAGCTACCAGGTCTGGGCTTATACCACAGTCAGCCATGTGAGAGTTCAGCAAAGCCACCTGCTGGCCCTTTCATGCTCTGCCTTTTGACAACATCCAGTTCAAAAACACTGATCTTTGTGGTCTCTGAGATTTCTACACAACTGTTGCTTTATTTTTTAGAAAATAATTATTTATTAAATTGTATTTATTCATTCATTTATTTTTAATTTGAGATACAGAGAGAGAGAGAGAGAGGGGAAATGAGAAAGCAAACCACCAGACCTGGGACTCGTACCGTGGTCACCCATGTGAGAGTGTCCAGCACTTTAACCACCACGGCACCTGCTGGTCCCCTACTCTGTTGCTTTAAATCAGGGCTCTTAAGGGCTAATCACCTGGGCTGGTCAGGTGGCATTTGTAAGTGACCAAACCCTTCTCAATCTTTTTTTTAAAAAAAACATTTATTTATTTATTTAACAATTCATTTGTTGTGATTTTCAAACTGCTGGGTCAAGGACTAAAACCCATGGTAGTCCATGTGGGAATCCAGCACCTCAACCACCACCCGCTGGCCCCACCCCTCCCAATCTTATCTCCTAGATATTCCAGTTGGTTCCTTCTCCCTATCCTTTCATCCTCTCTCCCTGTGACCACCTCCTTTCCCTTGTTTCTCACCCAAGAATGGGCTGGGCTTCTGATCATCTGTCCCATCCCTCCCATCCTCAGCTCATCTCCCAGGCCCTGGCTGCCTCCGATCAGATCATCTCTCCTACCTGAACCTGCTGGCAACTTCCGATTGCCCACAGGACCAGGTTCAAACTTCCCAGCTCACAGCTGGCTCCAGCAGCCTTGCCAGTTCATTTACTGTACTGCAGCTGCAGGGTACCCTCCCTTCAGTCTCTCTGGGCACCTGCATACGGGACTCCACACAGGGAATGCCTCCCTTCCTCCTCTCCTGGTGCAACTGGCCATCCTCGCCGATCTCAGGGCCACCATCCTCTGCCTCCCAGGCCAGGCCAGCCAATCCTTCTGCTTTAGGCTCTCCCCACCTGTCCTCTCCCCATCTCTCTAGTAAAGCCTGGGGTAGCATTTTGAGTCACAACATCTTCGTTGGCCAGTCTCAATAAAGACGTGTGGAGAGCATGAGTACCTGGAGCTGGAGGTACGTTCCTCACCAGAGTCCTGAGAGCTGACGAGCACAGAGGCAGCTGAGCCCAGCCAGGTTCAAGGAGTTGGCCACTACCAGCCTCTGGGTCCCTCGGACTGTGGGTGCTGAGAAGAGATGTGTCCTGGGGACTCCAGCTGAGAAGGGAGGCCTCCCCACCCCTATCTGAGAGGAAAGACCTAGTGGGTCTTCAGGGCTGAAGACAGGACTCAAGGCAGGTGCTGGGGCAGAAGCTCCTCTCTATGAGAAGTTCCCTGCCCAGGCACATGTGGGTGGAGTCTGCCTGACCATCTGCTGAGGACACTCCTTAGGGAATTCCTGCAGCAGGCAGAGGCTGGATGAGGTCCCTTCAAACTTGGAGATTCTCTGATTCTAGAGTTGGGAAAACAAGACTCACACACGTGGAATCTGTAATTATGGAGAGATGCCAGGCAGCATGTAATTCTGCCTTAAGTGGCACTGGATGCGTGCAGCAGCAATTCTCAAGGGGAGAGGGGAGGCTGGGAGGCCCAGGGAAAGCTCATGGGGCAGGTAGGTTTTAGAGTGCCTTGAAGAGGGCAGCGCTAGGAGGAGGGAGGCGAGGGAGGACCTTCACTGCAGGGAAATGACTACGCAAGCTAAGGCAGAGAAGTAGGGAGACCAGTCTATCAATAGCGTTTTCTTCCCTGTGCTCCATAGACCTCTAGCTTGGCCTCTAGCGTCCTGCTCCTGACCTGGTTTGTAGCAGCAGTAACAACAGTCCTGTCCACAGAGCACCCCCAGCGTGCCAAGCCTCATACTAGGTGCTCTGTATATCTTATTTCATCCTCACCACAATTCTAGAAGATAGGTGATAAAATCCTCTTATGTAAACAGGTTCAGAGAGGGTAAGGAATTGGCAAAAGGTCACACAGGTGTGAAGAAGCAGGGTCTTGCCTTGCTGGAGGCAAAAGCAAAAGCAGCTCCCTCCCCTTCCAACCTCTCAGGGGTTTCATCTGCAGAAATAGACTGGGCATCTTTATTCCGGGCTCCACGTCTCTCAGGTTTGACAGGGAGGTGGATCTTGGCCTGGTCTGTTTTTTTTTTTTAAGAATTATTTTATTCAGGGGCCAGCAAGTGATATGGTGGTTAAGGGTGCTGGGCTCCCACATGGCCAACCACGGTTCAAGTCCTAGAGCTGGTGGCTTGCTTTCTCGCTTTCCCTCTCTCTTGTTCTTGCTCTCGCTCTCGCTCTTGCTCTGTCCCTCTCTGGTCCAAGTGAAGTAAATAAATAAAGTTAAATAAAATAATTTTTAAAAAGGAATTATTTTATTCAATTTTATTTATTATTATTTTCTTTTTTTAAGAGAGATTTTTGCTGTAGGGTGTGTGCACTCTCCAGAGAGACAGACAGAAAGCGAGAAATCACCCACCAGTGGGGATAGCCACACCAAAATCTTCTCTTTCATTCTCCTCTCAGGATTTTGGGCATGTACACACACGTGCCCGGTGTGTTTTAAGCCGTCATCCAGGACTCAAACCACAATCGACTATGTGGGAGCCCAGCGACATAACCATTACACCATCTGCTGGTCCCATTTATTATTTTTTAAAAATTTGACCAGAGAGAGACAGAGAAAGAGAAGTTAAGAAAGCAAGCCACCAGGTCCAGGATTCAAACTGCTGTCAGCCATGTCCAGTACCTTAACCCCCACACCACCTGCTGGCCCCTGGTCTGGCATTTTCAGGTGGTTGGGATCTGAGTTCCCACCAACTAACCTTCTTGCTAGCAGCATGTGAAGCTGGAGAAACTGGGAACTGAGACATCTGGCCCCCTCTGGTCTGGGGAAGGCACAGCCCCCCAAGTTGGTTGGGCTGCAGTCCAGCCTGGTGGTGTGGGCTGCAATGGGAGCACGAAATGAGTCATCTCATCTAGAAGGCTCCCTGTTCTGTCTGTGCAGTGCTGGCCCCTTGGGTTTCAAGCACCCACTTGTGGGCCTGCTGCAGTGGCTGGAATGTAATTTGTCACTTGTTTGAGGGCCAGGCTGACAGGGGCCAGATAGGGCTTGGTGTCAGACAAGGGAGGGTGATGAAGTCTTGATGCAATTTGCAGGCGTCTGAAGAGCATGGGAGACAGATTGAAATGTCAGGTCTGCTCATGGGCCAGTCTTCCCACACCCCTAGCCAGTGACAGGAGGGGACCTGGGGGCCAGACAGGGGAGAGACAGAAGCTGAGGGAGCTGAGGATAATTCCCACAGGATCCTGAGCTGTTTAACACCGCCCTGCTTCCAGCAGACCATGGGGTCAGATCAAGAGAGTACTGCCACCTCGAAGGGGGCTGGCTCCCTCCTCGATGGGAGAATTCAAATTGCCTCCGGCCAGCCCCCAGACCACCAGCCTTGTCTGGTTCCCCACAGAAGCTGCTGTCAAGCCTCCAGCACACGCTTTAATGGAGAGATGACAACACGGTTTTTGTGCACATTTGCACCGGCACATCCGCTATAGGCAGGCAGGGTTCAAGGTGACTCTTGTGTACAATCCCCGACCCCCAGCACCTGAGCACCCCCCCAGGGCTGGCCACCGCTCCGCTAGACTCTTGGTCACTGTTGCCCATGTGTGTACTCTGACACGGCTCACCTGCATGCATAGGGTCCTCTCAACACATATCCTGGCATGTGTGTCCTTGCACATATGTGCTCACTCACATGTGCTCCCTCATGCTAAAAGGCTAATCACACCTTTACCCCACAAGGCCCTTCATGGTTTTCAAAGCTCGTTCTCACCCATTATCCTCAGCTCGCACAAAACCTCAGTACCAGAGGCAGTGCATGTGTGTTTACCTCCACTCTATAGACAAGGAAACCTTGTAATCAGTGAAGGGGAGGGCCCCTCTGGTCACAGAGAGCCCAAGGCAAAAGCAGGACTCCCACTTCCGGTCCACTGCCGTCTCCATGGCCAGCCACGGCCCCTCCCAGAGCAGGAGAATCCCAGGTGGGTGTCCTACAGGATCAGGCAGGTGGGCTGAGAAAGGCGACGGGCAGGGCCCAGACAGCACCTGTCTCTGTTTGGTCTCGTGCCACACCCAGGCCAATCTCCTGGACCAGGGGAAGAACAGGGGCTCTGGAGTCCTAGGATCGGATCCTCGCTCCGTCACTGATTAGTGAGGGTCCTGGGCAAGTTCACCTGTAAATGGGGACAATATGCCCACCTCGTGAGGCTGTAAGGACTCAGTAAGATCCTGTCTGTGAGGGCTCAGCACAGAGGGCCATGGCATGCGCGGTCCTCTTTATTTTTTCTGGGGAGATCTGGGAAATCTTTGCATCTGCCGTGGAGACAGCTGGCTGTGGACTCACCTCATCTTCAGGTCCTCCAGGGCTCTCCCCCCGCGGCCTTCTGCCTGCCCTAGGCTGTTACCAGGAAGCAGGACACAGGGCCAAGGGCCTGAGCTGCCATTCAGGGGGCTTCCTGAACCCGGAGAAGGAGCCACACCCAAGGAACTGGCTGGGAGGGTCCTTGTGCATCACCGGCTTCAATCTCCATTTACAGAGAAGGAAACTGAGGCCCAGAGAAGGCCAGGGGCTTAGTTAGGTCCCTGGGAGGTGGGCTGCAGGGCCCCAACTGGAACCTCAGTCCTACACGATAGCCTCTGTGCCTCCTGAACTGGCACTTGTCCATAAAACACGGGGCAAGGTGTGTTTCAGGGATGGGAAGAGGGGTATAAACCCACAGTGCCAGACCTGCCTGCACTCGTTACCCACTCCAGATGGATGTCTATGGAGCCAGGGAATTAGAAGTTGCTCAGAAATCCCACCCTGCTCACCTGTCATACAGTCATGGTGCCCACAGCAGGCCTGGTCCTGACCTGGCTTAGAAGGGCAGGGTGTTCTGGCTATCAGACCGACATCTGGCCTGGCACAGGCGAGCTGTGTGCCAGGGGGGGCCACCTGGGGCATGAGGGCAGGGACCGTGGGCAGCTGTGCCCAGGCTCCAGATGGTACAGGGAGCAGCCAAGCCAAGATGAAGGCTGGCACTGGGAAAGTCCTTCGATGCCAAGTGCAGTGAGAGGCAGGCACCAGGCCCAGAAAGGCCTCCGGCCCTTGGGCAGGGGTGCTGGCTGCCTAGAGAGGATTGGGACTCACGGGCCATGGGGCTCATGCCCACCTACCCTAAAGGGACCTCTCTAGACTTTTCAAGAAAGAGCCTTGCCAATGCCTGATCCCAGTTGGCACAGGCAAGCCTCCTCAGATCATGGAGGCCCTGGCCTGGCCTCTTCCTGCTGGTGGTGCAGACTCTCAGCCTCAAAGGGCACAGAGAGATACAGCACATGACGACAGGTGAGAGGCAGTGGGTGATGCAGGTTATGAGGGGCTGTGGGCCAAGCCCCCGAGAGCATGGCCTCTAGGGATTTTGGTACCTCTGAGGCTGCTCTTCAAAAAAAGGGAATTGGGAGGGCCATGCCGGGGCCCTAGACTTCAGCAAGGGCAGCAGACGCATGGCAACTGGCTGACCTGCTCAGGGTGTGACTGTCGGTTTTCAACATAGTCCTCTCCTCCGGCCACAGTAGTGTGGTGCTTGAGGTGGCTGGATCCCACAGGGCCTCCTGCATGACTGAGTCCCAGACCTGACCTGGCTGCATGGAGAATATGCCAGGCATATGTGTACGTGCCCAAATTCCCTAGAGAAGAATAGAGAAGATTGTGTAGCCATCCCCCCTCAGGGGCTTCCTAACTTTCTCTCTCTGGGGAGAGCATGTAGCCTATAACAAAAAATAAAAACAAAAAAAGAGATAGCTCTCTTTCCCATCACTCCTGCCAACCCTCTGCCCAGACTCTATCCCACCTACCCACCCTGAGTGATCAAGGTAACTTCAGAGAGGAGCTCATAGGGGTTTATCCATGATGGGGAGAAGTCCCAGTCAGCCCCTTCTCCCCAAGCCTGAGGAGCGATGAGCAGCATTCCACGCCTTTCAGCTGCCCCCATGCCTAGTGTGGCCTGACCCAACTGCCAGCCTGGCAGGAGGGCACTGCTCTGGGCCAAGCCTCTGGCAGGAGCGTCATCCAGAAGCCCTTCCCTTTGCCTTCTGCTCCGATGCAACAAAGTCACCTTTCCAAAACTGCCAGTGCAGCCTTCAAGGGCCAGGTCTGCCACACCCACTGCAGCCCAGCTCAGGCTTGGCTCCTGGCTTCTTACCCCACAGGCCTCAAAGCAGGTGCTGTCCACTCCAGGGCGCCTTCCCTGATGCCCAGGCTGGTGGGGTGTGCTTGGCGTGGAATTCCCCAGCCATGGGCTCTCCACCCCACCAGCACTGAGCATTCTGTGGTCATCGTTTGTGACTTCTGTCTCCCCTGCCACCCGTGCAGCCTACGGCCCAGTGCCCAGCACAGAGCCTGGCACCGTTTGTTTATGGAACAAATCCACTCGTCGAAAACGATCAACTAATGACTGAGTGAGCTTAGGCAATTCCCTTTCCTTGCCTGGGCCTCGGCTTTCCCAACTAGCGGGCATCGGTCTGCAGTATCAGGAAATCTTCAGGACCCCAGTGGCCTGCGTGGTGTGGCCAGAGACCTGGGTGGGAGTGGAGTCGCCAGAGCAGACTCTGGAGGGAGAAGAGCCTTAAATCCTGTCTCAGTCCTGGATGACTATTTCTTGTCCCTCCACCAAACTGGGTGCTGCCCCGGGTCTGCTGTCTCCATTACCCTGTGGTCTCAGCTCCGTCTCAGGACACCAGGGCCAGCGGGCTACCCAAGGACTCTGTCTCCGAGGAGCTGAGGTTGGAGGGCGGACCAGCATCTGGCACATTCCCTGACAGCACTCCAGGGCTGTGGCAGGTCTTCGGCTCGGGGTTGCCTGGTAACAGCTTTTACATTTTGATGAAAAAAAATGTGGCAGCACCAGACAACACAGGGCTTGCGTGGGGGTGGACACTGTGTGTGGCGGGAGTGGGGGGCAGTTGTGCCTGGAGGACGAGCGGAGCCAGCGTTCTACCCCATTGCGGAGGCACCAGGGCCAGGACTAACCTGGCCCAGTGGGCTGCAGTGGGGGGAGTAGGCTTGGGGGACAGTTGGAGCCAGCCCAGGCCTGCAGGGGGGCACCCAGCCTGGCATCTGCCCCCTCCCACCCCCTTTCCCACACCTGCAGCTGGCGCCTTCTACCCGGTGAGCCACAGCCGGTGCCACCTCTCATTAGGTGATGATTTTACATTAATTACCTTAATTAAGCGGCGCTGAGTGCTAATGGCTTTTGAAAGGGGGGGGGTCCACCTCTCATTAGGTGATGATTTTACATTAATTACCTTAATTAAGCGGCGCTGAGTGCTAATGGCTTGAGAGAGGGGGTGGCTGTTCCTAATCACCCTCCCAGTCGGCCCAGAGTGAGGGACACAGGGCTTGGCAGAGCAGGAGCAAATGGTTGCTGAAAGGAGGGGAGGGGCCTGGCAGGGGTAAGAGAGGGTCCCCCGTCCACGGGGCTTGGCTCAGAGATGTGGACCCCTGGCATCTCCAGGACAGAGGTAACCGGCTCGGGGCCCAGAGCAGGGGCGTGCAGGAGTTGGGATGGATGGGGAGCAGGCAGTGCGCCCAGCTCCCAGACGCCTCCTCTGCCCCCTTCCCCATGGCTCCTCAGTTCCCTGTCTGATTCCTTCAACTGGGTTGAATGCCTTTCCTCCCCACTCCTGGTCAGTCCCCAAGATCTAGGTCAAATGTCACCTCATTCCTTCCTTCCTCATTCCTTCAGTCAGTCCATACAGTACCCATTCTGGGCCTGGACTAAGGGGAGCCTCAAGCTCACAGTCCTGCTGGGGAGGGGGTGGCCTAACGGACTGGATTGCTTGATGCAGAGTGATAAGAGCTCAGATGGGGTGCCCCAGGCTTTGGGGATCAGGAGAGAACAGACAGAGAAAGTGATGGCAGAGTTGACTCCTAAAGGAGGGGATGGTGGGATGACTCTTTCAGGCTGAGGGGCCAACATGTGCAGTTGGGGCTTGTGGGGAAAGAAGGCTGGGCCCATTCCGTCAGCCGCAAGCTGTTTAGGGCAAAGGCAGGGGAAAGCAAAGGAGGAAGGCTAGTGACGGACCCAGAGGGACCCTGATGGGCAGATGGGGAAGGATCACGGAGAAGGACTGCTGTGGAGGTTTGAACACCAAGTAAATGATGAGATGGCCCAGGGAGGCTGGGGGCAGGGAGCTGGGACTGAAGGTCTGACTCCTCCACCCTCTGATGGCACGGCCATGTCTGCCTCCCCCACCCCTGCATCCCACGAGCCAGTACAGGGCCTGGCCCAGGGGAGCTGTTCTGGGAGTATTTGTTAAAGTAATGAATGAGTTAACAGATGAACAAATGAGGCTCCATGGCTCTCTGGGGCCTAACCGGGCAGCTCTGTGATCTCTCTGCACGGCTGCATAGATTCAGACGCAGACTTCACACTCACTGAGGCCCTTGTCCTTCTAGGGCTAGAGACCTCTTCTCAGGCTCTCCTGAGCCTCTGGTCAAACCGCAGGGGAGGAGAATGGGTACTCCTGCCCCTCCTGGAGCCCCTTGACTAAGGCATTACCGAGTGGAAGCAGTAACTCTCTCCATCCCTGGTCTCAGGACAGAATCCAACAATGCTTTAGGCCCATCTCCCAGTCTGAGCCCTAGGCTTCGCCCTCAATCGGTACCCCATCACCCCCAATCCCTCTTCCCTTCATAGCAAGCCCCATTCTAGCAAAAGCTATCCCAGTTCTGCCCAGGCCAGACGCAGGTCACTCACCTTGATTTCTACACCGTAGCCAGGGTAGACCGAGATGTAGTAGAAACAGTCCAAGCCAACCTCAGGGGGTGAATTGAGGGCTTTGGGGGAGTCCAGAAAGCCCTCTGGGCCTGAGAAATTCCAACTGCAAGGACCTGGGAGGCAGGAGACACAAGGTTCAGCCCAGTTCTGGTGAAAGTGAGTCTAGCTAAGGCGGAACCGTGTGTGTATGTGTGTGTATGTTTGTGTGTCTGTGTATGGGAGTGTGTGTGTCTGTGGGTGTGTGTGTGTATGGTGAAGCCTACCTCTTGAGATGTCTAGTCCCTTGTTTTCTTTCTTTCTTTTCTTTTTTTTTGGAGAGGTTTTTGCTATAGGATAGATGCGCTCACCAGAAAGACAGAGAGACAGAAAGCAAGAAATCACCCCCCAGGGGGATGGCCATGCTGTAATCTTTTTTCCTCTGTTCTCCTCTCAGGATCTGGGGCACGCACACATACACCCTGGCATGAGTTTAAGCTGCCGGATTGGGGACTCGAACCGTGGTTGACTACGTGGGAATCCAACAACATAACCATTACGTCATCTGTTGGTTCCATAGATGTCTAGTCCCTTGTTAAAAGAAAGGACCCACCTTTAATTGAGCTCTCTCTCTCTCTCTCTCTCTCTCTCTCTATCTATCTATATATATATATTTGCATTCTTATCTGAGTTCTCACAATGAATCGATGAAGTAGATTTTTTTTTTTTTGGAGAGGTTTTGCTATAGGGTGTGTGCGCTCGCCAGACAGAGAGAGACAGAGAGACAGAAAGTGAGAAATCACCCCCTCGGGGGATGGCCATCCCTTCTCCTCCATTCTCCCCTTGGGATCCTAAGGACATGCACCCGGCGTGAGTTTAAGCAATCCGGTCCAGGACTTGAACCACAGTCGATTATATGGGAGTTTAGCAACATAGCCATTGCACTAACTGCTGGTCCCAGAGGTAGATTTTCTTATAGCCATTTTACAGAGGAGGCTCAGAGGGGTTAAATGAAATGCCTAGTCAGAAGAATCAGGATTTGAACATGATTTGATAAATATATACCTGCCATTATAATGAAGCTCAAAGGTTTTATTTTACTAATGAGGAAAAAAGCCAGAGAAAGGAAGTGACTTACTCAAAGTCACTCCACTAATTGAAGAACTGAGATAAGAACCTGGGTCTGTCTGGTTCCAGTCCACGAGCCTCCTGCAGGCTGGTCCCTGGTGCCAAAGGGCAGGGCAGGCTGGCTCAGTGTCAGAGACAGAGGCATTTTAGGGCCCTGCAGCTCCCACCACCCCCATTTCCAGATCTGCTAGCCATTAGGCAGCTCACCTGGTGACTGGACCGTGGTGATAGTGGTGGTGATGATGGTGGTGGTGGTGGTGGTCTCCTCATCGTCCCCTGAAGCCGTGGAGGTGGCAATAGTCCCCTCAATCCCGAGCCCTGTGGTCTGGGACATGATCTCCGGAGCCCATGGCCTGCCCATGTCTCCTGGACCCTCTTGGGTTGGAGTCCACGTTCTGCCGGGGGGTGTAGTACTGGGCCTCTCGCCTGGTCCGAGGGTGGGCACTGCCATGCTGGGCCCTGGAGGTAGGGGAGCTGTGATACGAAGCACAGGGGTCTCTGATTCCAAGCTCCAAGGTCCCTCCCTGGACTGGGGCAGAGTGGGTGCTGCAGCCATGGCCGGAGTCGGGCTGGTAAAGACAGGGCGGTTGTCCTGGTTGGCCAGGCGGGGAAGGGGACTCGGTGTGAAAGGTGCAGGTGGGTCAGGCTGGAAGGGCAGCGCTGGCCTCAGCTCCTCCTCCCGCCTCTCCAGCCCCTCCTGTAGGAATTCCTCGAGCAGTGGGTGGTGGTTGAGCAGTTTCAGGGTGGGGGCCGTTGTGACGAAGTGGATGCCTCGTTCTGGTTGCTCAGGTGTGGGAGCCATTGTCAGCTCCCCCTCTGTTTCCTCGATGCTTGGGGCTTGCTCTTCCCCCACAGTTGGGGCCTCTGAGGAGAGTCCTGAAATAATAAGGGATGGTCAGAGATTCTTCCTTGTGCCAGCACCAGGCCCATCTCAGGCAGGAGGATATTCATCTTTCTTTTGACCAAGAGCCTTATGGAGTATACTCACTATTGAGAATCATGGCACTATAGGTTTTTAGAGCTGAAAGTGAGATGATATCACATAGTTCAAGGATGTCACATAAGATACCTTTTCTCTCCCAGCACCAGCAGCAGACATTACTAATTGAGCATTGCACTATTTCCCGCTGTCTTCAGATTCAACCTCAGAATCCTTCTCAGCACAACTCTCCAGGCAGCCATTCCAGATATCTCAGACTGACATGATAAATAAATATCTGCCATCCCTAATGTGGCTCAAAGGTTTTATTTTACTAATGAGGAAAAAGGCCAGAGAAAGGAAGTGACTTACTCAAAGTCACTCCACTAATCGAAGAACTGAGATGAGAACCTTAGCCAGAGTGTTGCCCCCCACCACAGTGACTTCTGGCAGAGATTATAGAGCATTCACGTTCATTTCCTGTTCTCAGTCAACCGGCAGGTGATGACCTGGGAAATGCCTTACATATTTGGGGTTTATTTTAAATTTCCTCATGGGTGCATGACTTCTTTGTTAGAGTCCCATGAGGCCCCATTTCTCTCACCTCTCATAAAATCATTTCTCTCATCCCCTCTCCTGTTGTTATGGTCTTTCTAGAGCAGTAATGTGAGCAGAGTTGGAAGAGCCAAGCACTGGAGCTAGGCAGATGTGGATTCAGATCTCAGATCCATCACTCTGGGACTGTGAGATCCTGGGCAAGCAACCTAAACTCTCTGACCTTTAGTTTTTGCCTCTATAAAATAGCCGTTTTTAAAAAAGTTTTCTTTATTATTATTTTTACAAATTTGATCAGAAAGAGGCAGAGGAGAGAGGGAAAGTGGGAAAGCAAGCCAGGTCTGAGACTCGAACCACAGTCAGCCATGTGGTAGTCCAGTACCTCGACCATCCCTCCACCTGCTGGCACCAAAATAGGGTTTCTTTTTTAGGGTTTCTTTTTTAGGATTTACTGAGATAACACTATTTCCCTCCCCAATTTGATACATCTTCTGGAATTCCATTTATCTTTCTTGTAACTCTAGCCAGTGTTCATTGAGGGCAGGATCTAAAACAGGGGTAAAATGGCATCTGGCATGCTATCTACACGCCCCTATCCATGGCAGTTGTTGCTAATCAATTTAAATAATTTCTTCCTGGGGGCTGGCAGGTGGCATGGTGGTGGGGTGCTGGACTCTTACACGGCCTACTGCGGTTCAAGTCCTGAACCTGGTGGTTTGCTTTTTTTCCCTTTTTCTCTCTCTGGTCAAATTTAATAATAATAATAATAATGATAATAAATTAAACAATTATTTAAAAGAATAATTTCTTCCTGAGGAATTGATTCAGAATCCTTTGCAACAGTTCTCTGGGAAGCTACAAGCAATCAGATAAAGATAAAACATGCTTGCTATCTCTGGTCTGAGGTACAGACTGCTCTGCTGTTGAATATGTTGACTTAATCACTGCACAGCTGAAGAGATGATGCATATTCTGCTTGTGGCCCACTAGGCTCCCCTGATCCTTAACTGCCAAGAAAAGGTCAACGATGCTGGCTCCAGCTTCAGCTCATACAAAATTTTGCCAACTCTGAGAAGGCTGGGAGGATATTTCTGATCCTTCGAGCTCTCAAAATGGCTGCATGAGGATTTGAAAGGAAACACAGCCAACGCGAGATGACAGAGTGTGCAAGGAGAAGGTCGGTTCCTCCACACGTCTGGTGGTGGGGCTGTCATTCCACAGCCTCACACCCACCCCGTGGATTGGCAGGCGCGAGGAAGCGGCAGATGGCCTGCATTCTGTTCAGGAGACCATGGCAGCTCTGATGTGTCAGACAAATGAGAGGAGGGAGGAAACTGGGGTGGGGAGGTAGGTACAGGTGGGTACGGGCTCTCCATTTGACTGGGTCAGAGGGCCTGGGTACCCCAAAGCCCTGATAAACCAGGACCAACCACTATCTCCCAAGATGCTCACTGAAGCAGCCCACCCGTGCCCTGGCATTCTGGGCTAGGCACTGACAACACAGTGCCCAAACTAGATATCCAGCCAGGCCCATACCCCCAGAGCAGATGGTGTGCCAGTGCCTTGTGTCTTTTATCTGAATCAGTGGTGGAGGGTCCAGGCAGTGCCTGTGACATGCCAGGACAGACCTATCTCTTGTCCACCCCCCAGATGTCATGGGTCTTTGCCAGGTGAGCTGAGGCTGATGTAAGCATGGCACAAGGAAGAGGAACCTTTCTCATCACAGAGACTGAAGCCCTCTGAAGCCGTGCATTGCTCCAGTGTCTCCTCCTGGGATGGCCCCACAAGAGATGTGGCCCATGGCTCCCAGGACGCTGTGGGACTCTTCCCTGGGAGAGGGAGTGCACAGAGATCCTGTGACTCAGGAAGTGACTGGAGCGGGCACAGCTCTTCCCACTGGCTGCTAGGTGGGTGCTGGGCAATGGAGCAGAGCTAATGGGCACCTCCCGTCACTGTCGATTGCGCTGATTGTGTTATCTGGGGGGACTGAGCTCTTGGTTAAATGGAATCGTGATAGCATATCAAACGAACAAATTGATTCTGAAATCAGCTGCCACTTGGTCCCGGAAGGTGCCACCCACTGACAGAGAGGGTAAGATAATCTCTGAGAGATAAGCCGTTCTGGATTTCTGGGGAGTGGGCATCTCCTGGTTGACTTAGTTGGAGGCCTGAGGTCCTGTGACATGCCTCCTAGGTTGTAGCCAGGAGGTCAGAGGCTTCTCTCTGCTTGGGCTGAGTTGAGCAGCGCAGAGACTGACAAAAGGAGACAGTATGTTACAGGGGACAGCAGAAGGAGGTTCAGAGACCCAGATGCCCAGTCTTATCAGACCCTTCTCAAACCTTGGATTACTTCATTGACACTGCGGCTCAGTGACACAGGAATCTCAT
>NW_006203772.1:779226-782303 GCF_000334495.1 Tupaia belangeri chinensis
GCTTTATAGAGAGCCTGAAGCCTAAGAGCAGTAAGGTGAGGACCTGCCCAGAGTCTCGCAGTGGTAGAGCTGGGATTTAAACCACTGTCTAGAGAGCTTCAAATCCTTAAGTCTTTCCAGACACTGGCCTGCCTCATGGGAGGAGGAGACTGCAGACTTCTCTATCCAGTTAAGGAAAATAGGCCCAGGGAGCAGAATGGACTCATCCAAGGTCTCAAATACGTTGAAAGTGGAGCTGGGGCCCGAGCTTCTGGCTTCTGGGAATTGGGCATGACTGAGCTGAGCCAGGTCCATGGGAAGACCTCGGCAGGGTCACAGAGACCCTCACTGCATGCCCAAAGTACATCTGATCCTGGGACCAGCAGTTAGCATAATGGCTATGTCGCTGGATTCCCACGTAGTCGACCACGGTTTGCGTCCCGGACCCGGTGGCTTAAAACCCACACCGGGCACGTGTGCGTGCGTGCCCAAGATCCCGAGAGGAGAATGGAGGAGAAGGGATTGCGGCGTGGCCATCCCCCCCGGGAGGTGATTTCTCACTTTCTGTCTCTCTGTCTCTGTCTGTCTGATGAGCGCATACACCCTATAACAAAAATCTCTCAACAAAAACAAAAAACAAAGCACACCTGATCCTAGGACCCAGTAACACTGCCCAGCAGGGCCAGAGCACAGAGCACACACACCTGGTGTCATGTCAGCTCTGCCATTTTAAAAGTCATGTGAGGTTGGGGCCACCAGAGGATGAGATGGTTGAAGCACTGGACTCCACATGGCTGACAAGGTCCAAGTCCCAGACCTGGCGGCTTCCTTTCTCATTTTCCCTCTCTCTCTGGTCAGATTTAAAAATAATAAAAAATAAAATTTAATAAATATTTCTTTTTGTGCACGCACGCACACGCGCCCGGCATGAATTTTAAGCCACCGGGTCAGGGACGCGAACCGCAGTCGACTACGTGGGAGTCCAGCAACATAGCCATTAGGCTAACTGCTGGTTCCTGATATTTCTTTAAAAACTAAAAGTCAGGGCCAGTAGTTGGCATAATGACTATGTCGCTGGTCTCCCACGTAGTCAACCGCGGTTTGAATCCCGAACCCGGTGGCTTAAACTCATGCCGGGAGCATGTGCATGCATGCCAAAGATCCCAAGAGGAGAATAGAGGGGAAGGGATTGCAGCGTGACCATCCCCCCCCCCGGGGGGGATTTCTTGTTTTCTATCTCTCTGTCTTTCTCTATCTTTCTGGCAACCGCACACACCCTACAACAAAATCCTCTCAAAAAAACAAAACAAAAAACTAAAAGTCATAAGCAGTCATAACAACAGGAATGCTCTGTTATAGTCTAATTGGTGAGAAATAAGAAGACATTCAGACAAAACCAAATTATTGGAGTTTTATTGATTAAGCTGGGGGTGTATGGGGACTCATGTCTGTCAAAAACTCTGCAGTGGGGAGTGAAAGGTGAGGGGTGCTTACAAAGGTAAAAATCACATTGTTCTCTGGGTTGATGTGCGATTACAAGAACAAAGCCCAGGGGGCTTGAAAGGGTAGGGGGTAGGGGCTTACAATGCAGAAGCAGTTTACAGAAGGAAACAGCAGGTTAATCATTCCTGAGGGTATGTTCCACCCCTACCTTAACACAATGGGCTCTTAATGACTTTTATGGCTAGGGCAAGGGGTTTGGCAATTGATTATTGTATCACTAAGGAACATCTTAAGGTAGGGAGTTTCGGGTTATTTAGCAGACAGTAGGAGTGTTAATCACTCTGCTTACTCTAGGCAAAAGGAGAAAGCAAGTTTCCAATATAGAGAAGAGTTCAAAATGGAGGCGCTCCTGCTTCACTGCTTCAGCTCTGAATAGCAGTGTCCTGGGGGCTGAGGGAGAGACCACGCCCCCAGGTGGGGCGGCTCCCTGTCCTGGCAATGCCCAGGCAGCCCCCTAGGGGAGAGGGGGCTGGAACCTCCTCTCTGGGACCCTGTTCCTTACTGGGTGGCAATGTACCAGTGTTTTTGACCCTAAGCTGTCTGAGTCCTCATCCATAAAACAAGCAATAATACTGAACCATACAGGCAAAGGACATCCACCTTCAAGTCCTGCATGTCCTCAAAGGGGCACGGTCTTCCTAATGCCCACCTGCCCGGTCCACCGGATGCCGGAGCCCAGGGAGAGGCTGGGCCGCCGCTGTGTCCTCCCCTCTCGCAAGGCTAGGGACCGCCTGCTCCCCTGAGCTAGGCAACACCCCACCTACCCGCCCGGGAGGCCCAGGAGCTTCCCCGCAGCCCCCAACCCCGGTGTGGCCGCCGCCGCCTGGGCCCTCCCCCCGCATTAGCTCTTAAGCTATGCAAATAGACATCGGAGGGAGCCCTGTTTAAAGTATTTAGACGAAATGAAAAAAGGCTTTCATCGGCACTAATGAGCCATTCAGGATGCCTCCCCGGTGGATTCTCTCCCGCTCCCGCCTCCCCGCCCGTGCTGCCCCCCCTCTGGCCCCTCTTGGGATTGGAAGTCCCCTTCCCCCAAACTCAGAGTGGGCCTTCCAAGGAGGGCCTCTTCACTGCCTTCTCCTCCCCTGAGCACCCCTGGGTGAGGTTAGAGCCACCACCCCCCCACCCCGCCGGGTCTGGCTCGGGATGAGAGGGCTAGGCCCAGCCTCTGTTTAGGGAAAGCCATTCTAGTAAGGCAGGTATTATGATCCCTAGCTTATAGATAGGCAAACTGAGACTCAGCGAGATCCAGGAACCCCGCCTGGGCCCAGCGCCGTTGCCCCTGCATGGGGAGATGCTGTACCAGGCATGGTGCTGCCTCAGGGTCAGCTGGTCTGCTGGGGTTTCTGCACGGAACAGCCAGAAAGCCTCCAAGGTTCCAGTCCCAAGCCTATGCTTCATGGCCGTGTGCCCAGGGAGGGGGCTGCGGGCTGGAGCCTGTTTCCTCATCTGTGGGCTGGGAGCAGGGTACTCCTCTATGGCAGACACATATGCTTCCATCTGCCAGCCTCACCCCATCCTCCACAAGGGCCCCGTGGGGCTACCTGCCACTCTGGCAGCCCCTGAAGAAGTGCCAGGCATCCAGCCTCCTGCCC
>NW_006203772.1:782334-783816 GCF_000334495.1 Tupaia belangeri chinensis
GGAATGGGGCCCAGGAGAGGGAATGCCCCAAAGTTCTGCGACAAGGTCTGGCTTGACCCCCACCCCACCTGGTGGCAGCACCATCTCAGCTTGGGGGAAGGTGGAGCTTGGGGGTACAGTGGGCAAGAACCCACTCCCCTGAGTTCTAGAGGTTAACTGGCCCAGCACTGGGAGAATGAGAATTTAATGGGATCCATTTATTATCCCATAAAAGTTAATGAGTTTATTCTGGAGGTTCCCTGGCCCCTTTCAAGTTTTAACAGGGGATTAGTGAGGGCCTGGCTCCTGTAGACCCCTATTATCTCAGAGCCCCAGGGAGGGAAGAAGGCCCAAGAGAGAGAGTGGGAGGGAGCTCATACCCAGAGTCTGGTCTCCACAGTGGCCTTCCACTGGGCCCAGCCCTGCCGCCCGCTCTGAGGGGCCCCAGCAGGGTCGCACTGGGCTCCTAAGGTCTGAGGCCAAACTCAGCACAGGCCTGCATGCAAGCATGTTTGCTCCTGTCTTAACTGCTTATGTTGACAAGGAAAGCACTATAACCCCCAGACAACGGACAGAGAAACTGAGGCCCAGGGCTGGGTGTGACTTCTCCAAGGTCACCAGGAGCTATGACAGAATGGACACATCTGTGCAGTCCTGTGGTCTGGGGCCAGGCAGCGAAGCAGACACCAGCAGCCGTTCACTTTCTCAGGGCTCATCCTGCACTGACCGTGCACCCAGCACCCCATGTCCTCCTCGTTCTCCCCTCAGTCCAAGAGATCTGGGTCATTACCCCAAGATGGAGACACTGGGGCGCAGAGGGCTAAGTAACTTGTGAAAGGTCACACAGCTGATGAGTGGCAGAGCCTGGGCCTGGCACCCAGAGCACAGGCGGTCCACTGTGGCAGGCTTTCAGCTGTAGGGCCTGGGGCCTCCTCTTACTGCCAGCCTGAACACGGCTGTCCTAGGGCACTCGTGCAGATGCCCTGCAGCTTGCGGTGATGGGGAAGGAAGTCCTAGTTGTGTCCTAAAGGGGCAGTTGTTGGGGTGGGCACAGAGATGCGCTCCAGGGGGTCTTCTCATTGCCAGGCAGGCACCTCTCCCAGCAACCCTTTGCTCGCTGGTTCTATCCTCTGGCTGAGCCTTCTCTACTTCTTTGTCTTCCCATCCTTCGAGGTCCTGCTCCTGTCCTCCCCTGGGGAGCCGTCCCACCCAGCCCTCCTCTTGACCTTTCAGGGGCACTTCCTGGAGTGCCCCCCGCACACGTGTAGCTTGTGTCTGTGGGCAAGGATCCAGCACAGTGAGGGGCGCTCAGGGCATGCCGTTTCCAAGCCTAGGTTCTGCCTGGCTCTACGCTCTCACAGCACCCTGCTCCCCAAAGCACCTGGCCCTTGGCCAGCAGGGGTGGGTACAGGAGGGCAGGGGCGGGCCCTTCAGGGAGAAGATGGGCAGCCAGCCTTTGGCAGTGCCCCAGTACAACCCCAACTGGAAATTGATGAGGAGTGT
>NW_006203772.1:785685-801231 GCF_000334495.1 Tupaia belangeri chinensis
GCCTGGGCCGGGCACCCAGAGCACAGGCGGTCCACTGTGGCAGGCTTTCAGCTGTAGGGCCTGGGGCCTCCTCTTACTGCCAGCCTGAACACGGCTGTCCTAGGGCACTCGTGCAGATGCCCTGCAGCTTGCGGTGATGGGGAAGGAAGTCCTAGTTGTGTCCTAAAGGGGCAGTTGTTGGGGTGGGCACAGAGATGCGCTCCAGGGGGTCTTCTCATTGCCAGGCAGGCACCTCTCCCAGCAACCCTTTGCTCGCTGGTTCTATCCTCTGGCTGAGCCTTCTCTACTTCTTTGTCTTCCCATCCTTCGAGGTCCTGCTCCTGTCCTCCCCTGGGGAGCCGTCCCACCCAGCCCTCCTCTTGACCTTTCAGGGGCACTTCCTGGAGTGCCCCCCGCACACGTGTAGCTTGTGTCTGTGGGCAAGGATCCAGCACAGTGAGGGGCGCTCAGGGCATGCCGTTTCCAAGCCTAGGTTCTGCCTGGCTCTACGCTCTCACAGCACCCTGCTCCCCAAAGCACCTGGCCCTTGGCCAGCAGGGGTGGGTACAGGAGGGCAGGGGCGGGCCCTTCAGGGAGAAGATGGGCAGCCAGCCTTTGGCAGTGCCCCAGTACAACCCCAACTGGAAATTGATGAGGAGTGTCTGCTGGCACAGGCCAGCAGGTCCCCCAGCCCCAGACTGTCCCCTCTTGCCTTGACACTGACCATCCCCACCACACTCTCATCACCCTCTTCCCTCAATCCCTGGCAGCCCAGTCAAATGTGGATTGCAAATATGAATGGAGGCACCTGGTCTTGGCTCGGCTCTAGGCAAGGAAGTGGCTGGTTCCTAGAATCTGAGCCCTCTTGCCTCTGTGAGCATCGCATCACTCCATCCTTCACTTAAGAGGAACCTACGTCCAGAAGGTTTTCCCAGGTCACACAGAAAGGGAGGGGCAGGACCGAGACTCCGGATGTCTGAGCTCAGAAGGCATCTGGTCAGGCTGCTCTGAACCGTGACTCCTCCAAGGCTTCTGGGATTGTCTACCATCTCAGTGTACCCCAGGGACAGAGCTGGCTGCCTCCTAAGCTGCCAGGGGCAGCCACCTCCGCCATCATCCTGGCCAGGGGGCTGGGTAATCAGGGCTTTGGCGTCTCCAGAGTCTTGTGCCAGGTGGAGGCAGTGTGGGTGGAGGTAGTGAGCACCAGCCAGGAGACAAGCCACCGCCCTCATTCTGCCTCTCGGGGCCGAGTCCCTCTACACAGTCACTTTTCCACTCCGAGCGTCCATATCCCTATCAGTAAAGTGGAGCAAGAATCTAAGGGCCCTGCCCGTTATCGCATTCCAGGATCCAGAGAATTATAAAGGGGTCTTTTAATTTGATATCTTTTTAAAGTTTTTGCCTGAGGACATGTGCACTCACCAGAGAGCGACAGAGATGGAGAGAAGGAAAGCACCCCCCATGGAACGTGGTCATACCCTAATCTCTTCTCCTCCTTGTCTCCGTACTATTGGAATTGAGGGCACACAAACACACACCCCATGTATTTTCAAGCTACCAGGGCTTGGATTCAAACCGTACAGTTGGCCATGTAGGATCCGGCTCCTTTAACCACTAGGCCATGGGGCTAGCGCTTGAATGCTACCATTTATTGAGAACTTTGAAACATGCCCACTAACATTTTCAGTGCTTTACCAGAGTTAGCTCATTTAATCTTCACAATAACTCTATGAGGTATGAACTTTTAAACAAATTTATTAAATTTTATTTATTTATCTTACTTGCCTGGAAAGAGACAACGGGAGAGAGAGAGAGAGAGAAAGTGAGAAAGCAAGCCACCAGGTCTGGAAGTTGAACTGTGGTCGGCCATGTGGGAGTCAAGTGCCCCAATTCGCCATGCCACCTGCTGGCCTCGAGATGTGACCTTTTTTTGGAGAGATTTTGGTATAGGGCGCGTGCGCTCGCCAGACAGACAGAGAGAGACATAGAGACAGAAAGTGAGAAATCACCCCCCAGAGGGGATGGTCACGCCGCAATCCCTTCTCCTCCATTCTCCTCTTGGGATCTTGGGCACGCACGCACACGCACCCGGTGTGAGTTTTAAGCCACTGGGTCCGGGACGCGAACCGCAGTCAACTATGTGGGAGTCCAGCGACATAGCCATTACGCTAACTGCTGGTTCCTCGAGATATGACCTTTTAAAAAGCAGTTTTGTCAGAGGCTGCAAGTGCTCACTAGAGAGAGAGACTGCTATAGAGGGAGCTAGAAAGAGAGAAAGTGAGAAAACACCACCTCGTGGAGTGTGGGCATGTCACCACCCTTTCTCCTCTATTTCTCCTCTTGGGATTTTGGGCATGCGTGCACATGAGCCCTGCATGATTTTCAAGTTTCCAGGTCCTGGACTTGAACCATGTAGTCGCTGCATGGAATCCAGCCACTTTAACCACTGTGCCACTGGCTGGCCTGAGAAACGAACTTTTATTATCCTGTTTTATTGATGAGGAAACTGGGACCCAGGGAACAGGAACATGTTTGAATGTGTCCTGTTCAAACCCGGGTTGTCTGGCCCTGAAGCAGCCACTGTACAACTGAACTTTTTCAAGCCATTGGGTCCAACACTCAGCTCTGCAGGCGGCCACGTGGGATCTAGCCACTTTAACCACAGGCCACCTAGCTGGCTGAATTTGCATTTAAATAGCTACGTGTGGGGCCAGAGTTGGGCCTACCTCAGTCAGTCCTCAGGGAGGAGTGTCCTACATGGTTGATGTTTGTTTCCAAACTGGGCTGACAGGGGCTTTCGGAGGGGTGAGCGCTTGATAGGCAGTTGTAGACACTCAGGCAGAGCCAGTCTGGGAGGACTTTATGGGGGAGGACAGCCAGGAACACTGGGCCTCCTATGGCACTTGGGCTCCTGTGACTCACTCTCCTGTGATTTGGCGCAGGATAGGGCCAGGGTGAGCGACTGTTCCACCAGAACCCCTACTGTGCTCTATTGAGGTGCTCCTCACTCACAGCCGGGGCAGGGACCTGGCCTGGCCTCTACTCCAGGCTGCCACAGGCAGTCCCCAAGCAGCTGCCTGGCCTGAGGACCCAGAAGGGCACTCTATTCACAGAGCACCCCTCTGGGCCAGGAACACATCCCCTTTCTTCCACCCAGAGCCAACCCTCTGTGCTTGGAATCAGCATTTAACACTTTACATATAAGGAAGCTGAGGCACAGAGGCATGGTGAATCAGCCTAGTTTACACAGAGGGAAAGTGACCAGGAAAGGGCTTAACTGCCTGTCTGTTCCGAAGCCTGGGATTAACATTTATACTGCATTGGTTGCTGTTTCATATGTGCACATGTGTGTGCACATGTGTGAGTATGTGAGCATGTGTGTATGCATGAGCATGGGTGTGGCGTGTGTGTGTGTGCAGGTCCAAACACGTGTGAGCCACAAGTCATATCATCTGTCGTTGCTCATGGATGCCACACTGGGAACCTCACTTTGCACAGTCCTCAACACCCCCACCCTGGCTCCCCAAAGGGATGGACTTCTCCCCTCGGTGGCCATCATGCCCCCTCCTGTTCACTTTGCTCCTTTCTTGGGCCCTAAACTGACCTCCCAGGGCCATCTGTCCCTGGGCTCTGGGTAGGTGGTGGGGGTGGGGGGTTCAACTCTGGGCTGCAGCTGGGTCAGCCCTTCTCTGCCCCACTGTTCCCTCCCTCCTGTGAGGCTGTGACCAGGGGCCCAGGGTAGAGGGAGCTCCCAGCTAGCTGCCACGTTCTCTGCTTTCCAATTTAAAATCTAATATGGTCTCGCCACTGCAGAGCTGGGGGCTGGAGAGGTGATTAATGAGCCTCTGCCACAGCGTCACCTGCTGCGCTCTACACCTTCCCCTGCGGCCCTGCTTCCCCCCTGTCTGCCTGCTGGCCCTGGGGACCTGGGGGCCTTAGCCCTGCTGCCCACCATTGCTGGGATGGAGCAGGTGGCACAGGAGCGACGGGCCTGCAGTAGAGCTTAGGGAGGGGAAGGGGCTGGCCTTTCGGGGGCAATAGAGTTCACCCAGGGCCTGCGCTGCCTGGAAGGAGGGGGAGGAGCAGCAGGGCCCCGCTTGGCATGGCCTCCCTCAGTCTGGTTACTAGTCAAGCTGCTAGATCTCACCCTGATCATGCCAGGTCCCAGTACGGAGGCCAGGGCAGGGGCCTTTGTAGGGGCGGATGTGAGTGCTGGACTTCACCCTCTCCTAAGGGTTTCTGTCCATGGGCTCCTTCCAGGCCCTCCTCCTGCCTGCTATGTTAGGTTGGGAGGTAGAACATGATGCCACCTGCTAGTCCCAAGGTGGAGGTCTGAAGTTCGTGGGCAGAGGAAGGTGGCCCTAAACTGGGCGCTCAGGTCATAGTCCTTCCCACACGCCTGCTGCTTTCACCACCACAGCTTCAGCAGCAGAGACCGTATTTCTCTGAAAGAAAATCCTTGGAAATGTCAGCTGGGATGAGGAAGGCTGCAGAAGCAGGAGCTGCATCCCTGCTCCAGCCAGTCCCAGGGCTAGCCCAGCCCAGCAGTGAAGCTGGGGGGCCGGGTTTGATCTCGGGAGCAATGGCCATCCCCTGCATCCTACGAGGACCGTTCCTCCTTTCCCCCAAACCCAGCAAGACAGAACCACAAAGACTGCAGCCCAGTATCTCTGAGCTGCTGCCCCCTTCCAGCCCCTACCTTGTGTTCAAAAGCCAACACCATTGAGACTGTGCCCAGCAGCCGTGTCCCCCTCTGAGCCAAACTGCCACGCAGGTAGCTCCAAGATTACATGACCTTTGGGTCAGACAGGGGCCTTGTTCTGTGTGCCTGGGCCAAAGTCACCACCTTGACCTTGTGACACTTGTCCTGTGACTGCATCTAGGAGGAGATGAGTGGGGGAGCTTCACAGGGGGTGGAGAGGGCCTGAGCCCAGTCCCCTGAGCTTCCTTGGTTCTTGGTGCTGAGGTGGGCTCTGGCTACTCCCTCCCTAGAGGCCACAGGGGTGTCTGTTCTCAGCTGTGGCAGCTGAGAGGCCTGGCAGGGCCTTGTCAGAGCCCTGGCTCCAGCGCAAAGGCAGCTCTGTCACCAACAGGCCGTGTGTGACCTTGGGCTTGTCCTGCCTCTCTGAGCCTGTCTAGATTTTCTGTCTTCTCAGAGTCTGTAGGTGAGTGGGACAGAGTCACAGTCCCTCTATAACAAGCGTCCCATCCCAAGAGCTGATGGAAATTCCTGGAGGGCAAAGGTGGAGGTGGAGGGGACTTGGGAGGAAGAGGGGTGTGCTCTGTTGACTTCCTGTTTTCTTCTGCACACTGGAGCCTCCACGCCTCCGTCTGCTGGTCAGTATCTGCTGACACCTGGAGGGCTAGATCATGTGTGTGCTGCGTGAGTGTGCATGTATGTGTGCGAGCGTGTGTGTGCACATGTGCATGTACGTGGGCATATGGCATGTGTGTGTGTGTGTGTGTGGGTGTGCGCGCGCGCGCAGGTCTTGGGGGGAAGGCACAACACGGGGGGTGGAGGTGTGAAAAGAGGACCCCGAGAGCTCTAACCTTCTGCTCACCTGCCGTGTGCCAGGCTCTGATCTGCCCGTAAGTTCACCTACACTGTCTGATCAATCTCCCCATGCCGCGGTCACAGAGCTGATAGGACAGTGGAAGGTGGCCTAGCTGAGCCTGGGGGGCAGACTCTGGGGCATCTCTGCACTGCTGAGCTCAGATACAGACAGCAGGACAAACAGAAACAAATGACTGAAAGCAACAACAGCCTGAGCCCAGAGGGGGGCCAAGGCTGCCTTCCTCCTTGGTCCCTCAGTTCAAGTTCTTGAACTGTTCTGCCCTAGCCCCTCCCGGAGCCAGTTTCCAGAGCAGCTGAGACAGTGACTTGCGGGAGCCTTGAGGGTCTGTGGGGTTAATGAGTTCTAAGGGTGGCTTGTAGGAGAGTTGTGTTACAGCAGGGGCCTAAAACCTCCTGGAAGTCCAAGGGCAGCATAAGAGGACCCTGCTTGGCGACATGTCCCGGTGTCTCTCCCCTCTCTAGGGCCAACACTTTGAGCCCTCTCTGCCTCTCCTCGCTTCTGTGACCCAGGGAGTCCAGCTTTACTTCCAAAGGATCTAGGGAAGAGTTGCTGGATGTCTGGGCTCTGCCCTTAGGACTTAGCTAGGTAGGGGGAACAGAGAGGGCAACCTGGAACCTTCTAGCTTCAGGCACGTAGGATGACATTTAACCTTCCTTCTGATGCGGGCCCTGCACCGTGGACTGGCCCGGCTCCCTTAGCTTCCATGCCTTTGAGGGACTGAGGGGAAGGGGCCTCACCTGCTCAGCACCCCTGTCTGGGAGGCCCACTGGGCTTGGTCTGTCCCTCCACTTCCCCAGCAAGTCAGAGCGGGGGAGGGGAGGGGTGCAGAGCTGCTAAAAATAGCAGCAGTAGCTCTAGCTACCAGTCTCCTTGAGGGGTCAGTGGAGCCCAAGATTAGGAAGGAAGAAAGTGAAGTGGGCCGCAGGGAGGGAGAGAGACCAGCCTGAGCTGGGTCCTGCCGTGCTTACACCCTGGCCTCAGCCCCTGGACACATGGACAGCGGGCATAAGGGGACACATGGACACAGGCAGAGATGCACAGAGATGTGATTACCTGGGGCTTCTCCCACAAAACCCTAGAAACGGGGGATGGACCCCCAACACTTCAGGCCTCACTCTCACCCCCACCTTGCTTTGACTATAAGGAGCCTGCTGACCTGGGTATGTGGATACCCTAAGTTGAGAGGACTAAACCCTCCTCTCCTGTCGCTCTGCTTGAGCCCCAGGGCAGGGAAGGACCAGGCGGCACTAGAGGTGGCATCAGGAATACAGGTGCAGCAGGGACCAGACTTAGGGCACCAAGCTGGGGCATCAGGGACACCTCCTGACCTAAGGAGTAGGCCTCCTCCCCGCGTGGACTGGGAGGCAGAGAGGCTTGAGACCCAGCAGGGCTGATGGGCAGGAGCCAAGTGGGCAGCAGAGGAAGGGGCACGGGAGCTGGGTAAGCAAACGTGTGAAGGACCTCTCTCTCGCATGCTTTGTCTGGTACCATTTCCACACCTTTGCCAGGAGCTCTCTGGTCCTCAGATGACTCCATCTCCTCCATTTCCTCTCACCAGCCAGAAAAGAGAGCCCCATGACAAAAGAGGGCCTGCTAGCTGCTGGACTAGATGTTTCAAGTCACTAGTGGATCTTGGATGGAAATCGCAGCTAGGACAATGTCCGTCAGAGCAGAGAGCCAGGATGAAGGCCCATAGAAGACCCACCCCCCGCCATGGCCGAACCCCACTTTCATCTCTCTGCATTGCTAGTCTCACACTCCAGGTCAGACCTAGACTGGCTGGTGCTCAGCCCCCACCCTTGCCTCAAAAGCTCAGCCCCTCGGGTTGGTGCTCCCAGCTCCAGCTGTCCAAGGGGGCATCTGGTTTCTATCCAGTCCCCACTCTCTCTGGTTTCCTTTTATCCCCATGCTGTTCGGTGAAAGGGGCGGGACAGGGACACACACCATGAATTCCCAGGGAGACTGAGGCATGAGGAGATGACACCACTTGTCCAAGGTCATCCAGCCAGTAAGTGCCAGTACTGGGTTTAAACCTTGGGACCCTGGCTCCTTGACCAGTGCTCTTCTGACCACATTCTTCCTTTAGGACTGCCCCCTCCTTCCTGACGTACAACTTGGCTCCCCATACTGCCCAATAACCCCCCTCCCAGGCTTTGGGACTCCCTAGGCACCTGCTGGCTGGTGGGACCCAGGCCAGACACTCAGCAGGTGGCTGCTTGGGGGACAAAGAAGCTGGTGCTCAGCTGCTGAGCTGGGAGGGAGGGAGGGAGAAGCTAAGGGGGGAAGGAGGGATCTGGGCTGGGAATGGGGAGGGGCCTCAGAATCTGCTTCAGATCTTTTAACAAGGAGCCAGCAGCTAAGAACGGGTAAAACCACATACAAATGAGCATCTGTGGGGGGGCGGGGGGTAGTGGATCTGGCAGTTTTCAACCCCTCTCCTCTCCCTTCTCTCTTTCTGCCCTCCCAGGCTGATGATCAGCTGGACCGAGGAGCCTGAGGGTAGACAGAGGAGCCTGTGGAGAGGGGAGAAGTGGGGGGCTGAGGGAGGTGCTGAGGTAGATGGGGGAGGTGTTGAGATTCCAGCTGGGCCCCTGGGGAAGCCACCGGTCTCCCTTCAATGGCTCTGTCTGAAGGGAGACCCGTGGCTTAAATGCTGAAAAATACCCATTTTGGTGGCAGGAGGGATCCCGTACCTGTCCTGCCTTATTGGGGGTTGGGGGGGCACCCAGAACTAACAGAGATGGGAAGAGTTGGAGGGCACCCATCTTGACCTGGCCCAGGGACACCAGAGACTTGCTGGATTCTCATAGACCAAAAGGTAAACTCTCCTGCTTTAAATGAGAAACTGAGGCCTAGGGCTGTCCCTGGCTAGGGGTCTCCTGCCTTTCTAAAGCTTAGGGTAGTTGGATCATGTTCCTGCTGTTTGGCATCTTATCTGTCTCCTTCGATTCAAATCAGAGCTCTGGTCTAACTGGAGAGTTAGCCACAGCCTTGCTTATTAAGAAGGCAGCTCCCCTCTAAAATGATTCCTTAAGGGCAGGAATAATATTGTATTCCTGCTTATCAAAGCACCTGCTAGATGCTGAATAGATGATTGTTGAATGGAGAATGAATGGGCAGACGAAGAAGGATGGGAAGAAGGATGGACAGGCTAATTTCTTGATGGGTAGTATTTGGAGAACAGAGAGCCATCTGGGTCGGGTGGCCAGGAAAAGGGGGTGTGAGTGTGTGGAAGAACTAAAATAGCAGAAGGATGGCTTTCTAGGTGTGGAAAAATGACCAAGCAGAACTGTAGAGTCTGGACCAAAGAAGGCATACACAGGGCCTAGCGGTTGCCCTAGTATGATGGCTGCGTCTCCCCCACTCTCCACATCCACTCAGTCCTGCTCATCTCCTGGCAGAGCCCCTCTTTCTTGTGTGCCCAGCCAGGACCTCCCACCCTACCCACTCCCTTCCTGTCAGACTGCCTGCCGGCAAGGCTGCAGACTTTTCAGCCAGAGACCCGGATTGTTGTTAGAGAAGCGGCAGGTTTGTTTGCTCCAGAGCCCGCCGAGAAATCTCAACAATCAATGGCCAACAACACTGTGCGGCTGCAGATCGATCCTCCCCTCCCCAGGCTGGCAGCTGGGTAGCAGGTAGGCAGGTGGAAGGAAGCTGGGGCAGGCTTGGACCTTCCCGCCTAGGGGTTGGGCCTCAATGTAGGCTGAAGGGTTCAGTGGGGCAGCCCAGGATGCCAGGATAGGAGTGATTGGTCCTCTCATTCACCAAGGCGCCCACAAGGCAGGAACCCAAGAGTCTTACAAAGCCATTGCTCTCTGGGCAAAGACTTCAGAGAGCGCAGTTCACTTGACTCTCAGCCCTGTGCTCTTCCCTGGCCTCTGAGTGTTAGAAAGGATCTTTTATTCCTTTGCCACTAGGACCAAGCAACATAAACTGTCCCTAACCTGCAGCAGAAAGGACTGAGAGTAGGGGCCAGCAGGTGGCATGGTGGTTAAGGGCACTGGACTCCCACATGGCCGATCATGGTTTGGGTCCCGGACCTGAAGGCTTGCTTTCGCTCTCTCTCTCTCTCTCTTACTCTCTCTTGCGAGTGCACTCTGTCCCTCTCTTGTCAAATTAAAATAAATAAATAAAAGTTAAAAAATAAAAAAATTATTGGGACCAGCAGTTGGTGTAATGGCTATGTCGCTGGGCTCCCATGTAGTCAACTGCGGTTCAAGTCCCAGACCCTGTGGCTTAAACTCACGCCAGGCATGTGTGCGTGCATGCCCAAGATCTCGAGTGAAGAATGGAGGAGAAAGGATTGCAGTGTGGCCACCCCCAATCCCCACTGGGGGGTGATTTCTCACTTTCTGTCTCTCTGTCTGTCTCTGTCTTTCTGGCAAGTGCACATGCCCTATAGCAAAACCATCCCCCCCAAAAAAAAAATCTTAAAAAAAAGAAAGAAAGGACTGAGAGTAGACATTAGAAAAATAGCAACTATCATGAACAGAAATGTGCTAGAAGAAAGTTAGGAGCTGTTTCTGTCTGGAGTCTGTCTGACAACATGGGCTGTAACTCGGTCTATAAAAGGCAGAGAGTAGTTTCTATCTCATACCAATGACAGGAGGGCCTAATGAGCTACTGTGTGTAAAGCGCGCAGCAGAGTGCCTATCACGTAGTTGGAACCTAATAAATGTTTGCTATTACTGTTGCTGCTGTTATTATTGGGACGGTGATGCTGTCCGGAGTTCCCATCTGCCTGTACTGAAGCTCTGCCCTAGGTTAGGGAAGTGGACGCTTGCTGGCTGAAGCCAGGTTTTGCAAGAACACACAAGCCCTTTGAAACACCCTTACTACATATTGACTGTGCCGCTGAGAGTAAAGTGACTTCATCTCTCCACAACTTAGTTTTCTCATCTGTAAAGTAGGGATAATTAATCTCTTGAGTATTAAACAGAAAAGGCTCTTGAAATCTTGACCAGTGAAAGCTCAGCCCCTGGGGGTTGTAGACCAGGCCTTACACCTCAATGCATGTGGAATGAACAAACAAACGAATGAATAATGGTGAATGGATGACCCCAGGGCCCACTCTTTGAGGAGCTGTGAAAGGTTCACAGACCTGAATTACTGTGGTCCTGGGTGATCTTAGGCCCTCACCTCTCTATTCAAGACCATTTGGGCAGAGGGCTGCTCCTGGTTTCATGGCGGTCTCCACGCTGTGTGAGGGTGTCTGGAGCTGCAATGAATGAGGGGGCTATGGAGTCAGATAACATGGGGTTGTTCCTCCCTATTTACAGTCCTTACATTCATGCGAGCCAGCAGGGTACCTGGGTGGGACTTAGAGTGGGTGCTGTGGGAGGGGTTAGGAAGCCCAGACTCTGAGCTTACCTCTGCTGATTCTATGTGTGCAGTTCTCAGTCACTTATTCAACAAGTATCTAATGTCTGACATGTGCTAGGCTGTGTGCCGCTGGGCACACCAACAGTGGCGGCACTAAGGGGTGACTGGGAAAAGGCTTAGCCTGCTTAGAATGGCCACCAGCACCCCACCCCCAAGCCATCTCAGGCTGACAGCATGACAGCTTAATTTGTAGAGGGAAAAAACTAAGTAAAGGCTATAATTTACAGTTGGGATAATTGGCCAACTGTTAGAAAAGGGAAAAAAAAAATCCTAACATACAATCTATGTAAAAATAGTGCACTTGCTACGCAAACTCAGCTTCAAGACGCAGTCCCAGCTGCCATGGGCCCACCACTCCATTTCACTAGGCAGCTGACCCTAAACTAATCCCAAATAGGAATTCTGGAGCTGCCCCAAGATTTCAGGAGTGAGCAAACAGACGTGGTATCCTTTTCCTGGGTTCAGTCTTGCTGCTGGGGATAAGCATCAAGTCATCAGATGCTTGTGACCCAACAAGACGACTGGTTTGGTAGGTGAAGCTAAGGGGTGTGGGAGCATGGGAGTCCTGTTTCAGGCTCGGGGGCAGATGAGGCTTCCCCTGAGAAACCATATAGTCGAGGCCCCGTAAATATGTACTGAAGAAGAACTAGGAAAATGCCAGATAAGCCAATGCTTAAAGTATGAAATAGAATGAGCCAGGCTGGCCTAGAAGGAAAAAGAATTTCAGGCAGAAGGAATGGCAAGAGCTGTTGGGAGCATGGCTGGTCTGAGGAACTGAAGCTCACTCGTTTGTCCTGGCTGGGCGAGGAAAAGGCGAGTCGGCCTCCTGGATTTGCTACTTCCTGCTGGAGCCGGCCTTGGAGACCTCCCAGTGTTTGCTTCCTGCCTCTCGGCTGCAGACCAGAGCTGGTGGGATGGTCTTCCCTTCCCGGGGAGCCTTCTACATATAGAATCTGGCTCCCCCTCTATGAGAGAAGGCGGGTAAGCTGGGGACTCAGAAATTTGAATGGCTCAAGTCCTTGAGGTCTTGACCTGTTCCCAGGCTTGGCTGCCAAGTTTGGTGCAACCTCATATTGAAGGCTCCAGAAAATGGAGGCCTAGAGAGGGCAGGGGCATGCCTGAGGCCCCACAGGAACCTCTTAACCATCTGGGCTGACATGTTCCTTCACTAAAGTAACCCCTACCTATTGTCCCTTTTCCCCACCCTCTTTCTTGTTGGGGGTGGGGGTGGAGGAAGGTGAGTAGACTATCAAGGCCTGGCAGTTTAGCCCAGGAGGAGGCACAGCATCCCTGAGCTGAGCCTGGCCTGGCAGACCCCCTGATGGAACCAGGAGAGTGTGGGACAAGGAGGGCAGGGTGAGGGTGGAGGGCCAGGGACTAGGTGGAGAGAGAGGCTAAGGAAGTAGGCTTTCTGACATGCTCCCCACATTCAGGCAGCCATGGTGGGGGGCACACAGCTCAGTTTCTAATTAAGGCCAGTTTCTAATTAAGCCTAGCCCCTGTGTCTCCTGGCTCCCCATTAGCGTCCCATGGTGTCCCCAAGGCATTTTAAGCTGCCACCCTTCTGAGGAGCCTGGGATGGCCGCCAGGGCCTGCCAAGCTTGATGAGCTCAGGCCCGTGAGGGGCAGAAAGCCAACTGAGACTTCCCCTCCTGCCCGCAGCAGTCTCTAGGCCTTCCAGTCTCCTTAGAAGCCCAGGGGAGCCTCCTGCTCACCATGTCGTCCTCGGGAGCCCTGAGCGAAATCCAGTCTCTCTCTCAGAGGGCCTTGTCCTGGCACCACTCCCTGATCCCAATGGGAGGTGGGGAACAGGGTTTGAGTGGGCTTTGGTAGCAGCCCCCAGGCTCAGGAATGTGCTGTCTGAATCCACCACCTACTGTGGAGTCTGCTGAGGGAAGCAGTAATTACCATTTTAGGTTCAGGCGGCCCTGGTTAGTTAACCCTTGTGGCACTGGGGCTCCAGGAAGCCAAGTCCTCCACTTTCTTCCCTTCTTTTTTCAAGCCTTGCATTCCAGACACCACCCCCCCAGTTCCTGGCAGAGTGAGCAACCTAGATTTGCCTTCCCGGTCCCCCATTTCCCATCACACTCTCAGCTGAGCTCAGAGAGGTGGAGCAGCAGGTCCAAGGTCACACAGCCATCCCTAGAGGGAGCCTCCACCCCTGGAGATGAGCCCTACCCCAGTCTCCGTAGCTTCCACCTTCACGATCTCCCCAGGCCATATTCACACATGCAGAGTTTAATTAACTTTATTGATATTCAGAAATTAAGAGAATGACTAAAGGTAATTGCTCATTAAAAATCATTAAACCGACACAGCAGGCCCTGGGCACCCGCTGCCCCTCCCGCACTGCTCCCCTAACCGCAGGGGCAAGATTGCACTGCACTGCCTGTGGGTAAGGAGGAAGCCTGATGGCCCAAGGCACCCCTCATGCCTGAGGACAATCTAGCGATCTCCCCTACCTCCACAGCCTGCCTCGCCTTCAGGCCTCCGCAGCTTCTGGGCTGCGCCTGGCTGCACCCCGTGGCCTGCATCGTGTGAGCAAAGCTCTCAGGGCCCGACACCATGCCGGGAGGCTGAGGGAACACTGCCCCAGCTGCAAAGGCTTTTGCTAGTCAATGCCGACTGAAGCTCCCAGGAGCCCAAGACAGCCAAATGCACCACCTCCCAATGGGAGAATCAAAACCCCAATGACTGGGACCTCCAACCTCACTGAATAGTAAGGGGCCTCGGGCTGCCCAGCTCTAAAGTCCAGGCCCCTCTCACCTGCCAGGCCTGGCACTGAGGGCGGCTTTCTCGGCCCCTTTTAAGAGTGAAAATAAAGGTCTTCCCCAACAGTCAGACAGACCCCTGCCACACATTCCCCTTGGGCAGGCGGCAGCTTAGGCACTGGAGGTTCTGGTGGGTCAGGGAGGGGTACTGGCTGGGTCACACAACGGGCAGGGGGGGCACAGAGTGGACAGATCCCTCCTAACACTCAGACCCTGGCGGGGCGCCTGCTACCCAGTCACAGCAGCCTTCCTCCTGGACACTCACTCCAGCCCTGCAGGGAGCTCTGTGGCTGCACTGCACGCTCCTCCTGGCTCACACCTGCTCCCTGCTGAGCCCTCACCCAATATTCAGGCCTCCTGGAGCGCAGACACGTTCGGACCTACTGCTGCCACACGCAGGGCCCAGATTACACTCACACTCAGACCCTCGCATCCACACGAGGTCTCAGGCTGCAATGCCAAGGCACACTCACGAACCCCGTTCCCCAGGGGAGCTGTCCAGCGAGAAGCCGTGACCGGACCTGATAACAGGTCCCAAACTGCAAGCGACAACCTCAGACTGCTGGGCGGGGATGGGGGTTTCTCTTCCTCGCTCCCGCTCCAGGTTGGGGCTTGCGGGGTACTCTCCCATCCCCCCGCAACGTGAATACGCGGTCCCAAGTCCCCGCACCCCCGCCCCCGCCGCGAGAGGACCAGCTGAGCAGCCTGGTGGTGGGAGAGCACTGGGCTGCGGGAGTGGAGCTAGAGGCGCAGAGCGAGGCTTCCGCCTCTCTGGGGACGCAGAACGAAGGAACTGCCGTCAGGGGCCCAGCCCGGCACGGACAGTGCTGCCCTGACCTCTAACGAACCAGGCCTGGAAAGATGGAGTGCGGAGGTTAGAAACTCCCACCTTCTCCCCCTCCACATCAGGTGCTATGAGCCATATGGCGAGGGACAGCAGGTCCCAACTCCAAATGCGGTTCGGTGACCCCACCAGCCGACCAGCTGCCGCGGGAGAAGCACCTGGGTGTTGACGAGAACTCGTTTAAGCTGGGACAGCAGGTCCAGAGGAAACCAGACACCTTCCTTTTCCAGGGCACAGACCCAGCCCTCTCCCCAACACTCCATTGCTGCCCACTCCATGGCCAAGCTTCCCTTTACCTGAGACCACCGAAGTTGGGCACCGAACTCTGAGCAGGGGCCTGGGGGCCACAGGCTGGGGGACCGATCTCCCTGCCAGGAGTCTACCAAGGGGTGGACAGGGGCCAGCCAGGAAGGCAGACTCAGAGGGTGGCAGAGCTCTGGGAGTGTTGTGTGTGTGCGCGCAAAGGAAAGGACTTCGAGGACAGTCTCCGTACCAGGACCTCAGCGGCTGCAGCTCAGGGGACAAAGAGGAGCTGGTTGGGGGCCCCTGGCCGCTCGAGTTTCTCCCCAGAATTGCGCTCTACGTTTCGCTCTGGCATGACTGTGCCACGGCGAAGGGAGGTAAGCGACGTCCCAATCCCAGGTCTGGAGCCATCCGTCCCCGTCTCTCCGCAGTGAGGACGCGAGAGACCCCGGAACCGGCGGCAAAGTCAAGAGAAGTTTGGCGGGCGGCAGGGGAGGCGGGACCGCGGGCGGCCGGCTCGACAGTCCGGACTCACCGCCCTGCGCCCCCCCGCACGCGCCCCGGCGCCCCTGGACGCCTGGAGTGTGGCGAGGTAGCGCGCGGGTGAGCGCGTGTGTGCGGGGAGGGGGTGGCGTGATGAATTGCAGCAGAGAAATCCCATTAGATCCGGGGAGATGATTAAAGGCGAGGTCTCGGCCGGGCGCGAATGGCGGGAGCCACGGCAGCTTCCCGCCCGCGGAGCCCGCGCCCC
>NW_006203772.1:801625-804106 GCF_000334495.1 Tupaia belangeri chinensis
ACCGCCAGCTCACGCGAAGGACTGCCCCAATAACGTGGGCACACGGTCTCCGCCCTTTCGCGCTGCCCACGCCCAGCCAAGTCTGCCCCCATTAGCAGCCTGCCAAGGAGGTGGGTTCTAACCCAGTTCTCCACGAAGGAGAGCAACCCTTTCCCCACCTCTTTCTACCCCATCCTGGTACCTGAGGGCACCGGAGGTGGCCTGGGAAGATATCCTCCAGTGAGGCAGCTGGTGAGGCTTGTGTGCCCTTGTGGCAGTTCCATCCTGGGCCTATAATGAAGATGGCTTTTGAGTGTACAAAGGACAATAAATTATTACTTTGCGCTCAATAAATGCCAGGGCTCCAGGCAGCTGCATCAGCAGCAAACTGTGCTCACAGAAAAGCTTAATTATCCTGATATTATAGTTAAAAGCCAGTGGCACTCGTGTCCTGGGGAGACGTTCTTCACTCGGCAGGAGGCAACCTGGGCTGAGCTGTGGACATCTGAAAAGTAGCATCCTGGGTCTCAGGATAGCCCTGGATCTCCAGGACCCTGTCTTGGCCCCTCTGAACGACCAGAAGAGCCTCGATACAGTCAGTCAGCACAGACCTTTCATGTGCATCCCACCCAGGTTCTGGAACTGGTGAAGAAAATGGAACAGCCCAGGGATTGGAGGTGGACAGTGTTCCCTAGGGCTGTTTTAGATAAAGGCTTGAAGGAGCCCTAAGGGAGTAGCCAGGGAGGCTGTACATTCAAAGGCATGGAAAAAATAAGCTCCCAGGGCTCTGCTTGAGCTGAGGACCCGCACTGAGCTGTCTTCTCCTCAGCCTCACTGAGTCACTGGGCAACAAAGGGGGCATCACAGCTGTTTAGACCCAGAGGCTGCAGTTCAGACCAGCAGGTCCATGAATGGCTCACCGGAAGAGCTTCAGTGGACACAAAGGGACATGACCTGGGGCTGATCTTATTTCCGATAGAGGAAAAGGAGGGCTGAACTTGTGGCCCCCAAGGAGCAGGTCAACTTTATGTTTTCACATGAACTTGGCTTCTTCCCAGAGCTTCCAGACTCCAGTCATTGTCTGGTGCCCTTCTTGAACTCATCCTAGAGGCAAAAGGCAGAGTCTTTGGTCCTTATGACCCTGACAGTCTTCCAGCTCTGGTCAGATTCTCTCCAGATCCTCTTGTGGGCTCTAAGAATCCCAGACAGCAGGCAGGTGGCGTCTGGAATTAGCTGAGGGAGATGCTGGGAGAGGATTTCTGGACCATCGTTTGGAGAAGCCGAGGGGAAAAAAGAAGCCAGTAGCAGAAGGTTAGCAGGAAGGAGGAGGAGCTGATGAAAAGATCAGAGGTGAGGAGAAGCCAGAAAGAAGATGCAGGGAGGGTGCAAGAGTTGCCAATGGCGGAGGGGAAGCTGCACAGAAGCAGGAGGTTCTGTGACAGAGGGAAGGTCGGAGAAATATTAGCGAATGTCCTGAGAGTCCTCCTTTCCTCCTTGAAGGTGATCTTGAGCTCCTCCTGAATTCCCGAGTCCCTCAGGCCTAGGCGCGAGGAGGTGAGTCAGGACCCAGGACTGATCCTTGTATGCCAGATGATTCACAGGGATTCGGAGGCTGGTGGCAGGGTGGTCTGACTCTCCTGGCAGCTGGGCTCCTTGATGGGCTGGGCACTACCCACGGGAAGAGAGTGAGAATAGTCACCTAAGAGCTTGCCATGTCACCCTCTCCACTTCCTGCACTAGCCTGGACATTCAGGAGGGGTCTGATGGAGAATATAACACTCTGCCCTGGGCTCAGAGGATGGGTTTGCACTGCTCGTGATGCACCTAGGCTTGTCCGTTCCTTCTAAAGACAGTCAGAATGGCCTCCATGCGATGGGTTCCCAGTTGAGACGGAGCCTGGACCAAACTGGGAAGCAGTAGAGTTTCAGTCAATCATCTCTCATGACCCTCTAAGGGCCCATTCAGCCCAGCCCTCAGCATCACCCCAAAATGGAGGACAATAAAACCCCCAAGGGACATTCAGCTGAACACAGGGCTTGCAGGCTTTAACACACCCTGTTCATATCACGCTTGAAAGCAGCATCCTGGGGAATGCAAGCCTTCTCTCATTGGCCCCAGTTCTCCTATCCTCTGTGTCCCCCACCTGGCTCTTTGTCCCAGAGGACTCTGTCTGTATAATCACTTAATTGCCTGTCATCCCCACTAGTTGTTGACTCATGAAGGCAGAGGCTGTGTCTATCTTATCTACCCGCAACCTAGCCCAGTGGCTGGCAAGAGTAGATGCCCAATGGGGTCAGCAGGTGGTGTGGTGGTTAAGTGTGCTGGACTCCCACACGGCTGACTGCGGTTCAAGTCCTGTACCTAGCAGCTTGCTTTCTCACTTTCTCTTTCTTTCTCTCTATCCCTTTCTGGTCAAATTAAAATAAATAAATAAATAAAGTTTAAAAAGTAATTCTTTTTTTTTTTTTTTTTTTGGAGAGTTTTTCCCTGGAGGGGTGGTGC
>NW_006203772.1:804146-825635 GCF_000334495.1 Tupaia belangeri chinensis
AGGGGGGATGGTCACGCCGCAATCCCTTCTCCTCCATTCTCCTCTCGGGATCTTGGGCACGCACGCACACGCGCCCGGCGTGAGTTTTAAGCCACCAGGTCCGGGACATGAACCGCGGTCGACTACGTGGGAGTCCAGCGACATAGCCATTACGCTAACTGCTGGTTCCCAAAAGTAATTCTTTTTTAAGAAAGAGTAAGCACTCAATAAATATTTGTGAATAAATTATGGGGGTGGGGTGTATCTTTTTTTTTTTCTTTTTGAGAGGTTTTTGCTACAGGGCGCGTGTACTCGCCAGAAAGACAGAGCGAGACAGAGAGATAGAAAGTGAGAAATCACCCCCTAGGAGGATGGCCACACCGCAGTCCCTCCCTTCTTTTCTGTTCTCCTCCCAGGATCCTGGGCATGCACACACATGCGCCCAGTGTAAGTTTAAGCCACCAGGTCCAGGACTTGAACTATGGTCGACTACATGGGAGTCCAGCAACATAGCCATTATGCCAACAGCTGGTCCCAAGGGGGCAGGGTGTGTCTAAAGCCCTAGGTAGATCACTGGTGCCAATGGGTGAGGCGAGGTCAGGGAATCTTCACATGGCAGAGAATAAGTCGTGAATGTGTTTTATGTTTCATTCAGTGGACATGAAGAGGATGTCCAAGATGCAGAAATGGCTTATACAGAGCCGAAGTGGTGGGGAAAGCAAGGTAGCCTGGGGTCCAGGAGAAGATAGATTGGGGGGAGGCAGGTCTTGCAGGGAAGTCAGAGGAAGGGCCGGAGTGGACTGGGGCCAGGCTGAGAGGCTTTGTGGTCACCTGAATGAAAGATCCTCGGTGGCTATGCTAGAGGGGTTACCCCAACATGAAGATATTAGTGCCAAAACGAGTCCAAGGTGGACTTTTAAGCACTGTAGCAAGCTGTAGAAACTGCAGGGTGCGGTACAGAAGGTGTAGGGGGTCTGAGCTACAAAGGCTGGATTAGAACTGAGAGCCAGAGAGAGGAAGAAAGGGCTGAGACCCTTGAAGCCCCTGACCAGTCTCCAGCTCTCATCTCTGAGGTGCCAGCCTTGCTTCCCCACTGCCTATCAATTCACAGGATTACAGGTACACACATTGGTGACTTATTTTGAAGTCTTTGCTGGGATGACACTTGCTTTCTGAGTAAGAGAAGGAGAAAATTACTCTCCTCTGAGGCAGCTTTCAAATCAGAGCTGTATCTTCTGCGGAGCCAGAGGGGTTTGGGGTTTTAGGGAAGCAGGGCAGGGGCTGCCACTTCACTCCAGAGACTCCTGGGGCACAGAGCTGCCTGCTCACCTCCACTTACTTCTTGGAGTGGGGTCCCAGACCTGGCAGGGTCTGGAGCAGTCAGAGATTCTCAGCACCAGAATGGCTTCCTGGATTACCCAGTCAGCTCTTCGACTGTAGGGGCAGGAGGAGGGTTCTGTCCTGGTGAACGGAGAGTCCCGGCTCCTGGGCATCTGCTCCCCCTCTGGGAGTGGGGCGAGCTCAGCTGGCGCGAGAGCCCAGGTGGATGGAGACAGCAGCAGAAAGTGGTTTGATGTGAGCTACTTTCCAGCTCCAAACTGAGGCCTCCAGCCTGCCCACCACCCCCAGCAGAGGCCTTTGATCCTCCACAGCTCCATAAATGTTTAATGCCACCGGCTGGGCAGAAATGAGGCAGGTGCTGGAACAGGGAGACCGGAGAGAGAACTTAAGATCCACAATGTTGGCTAGATGACTTTCACATCGGAGCCTGCGATGGGTGGGAGGAGGCCTTCTCCCTCCATGTGGCAGAAGTCCCAGGGATCGAGTTTGTGGCACTAATAACGAAAACTTGCTGAAAACCACCAAGGTGCTGAAAATAAAATGAATAATCAATTACAAAAGCCCAATCCCTGGTTTGCTTGAAGGAGAAAGATGGAAAGTTAAATGACAATCAAATGCAAATACAGCTCAACAAACACCACAGCAATTACCAGGCACAGGAACCACATGGTGCTTGCAGGCAGCGGGGGTTGGCAATTTGGAAGCCTGGGCTTGTGCAGAGGTGACAGGCGTGGGGCCATTTTAATGGACAGTTAAATATATGCAAAAAACCCCGCATCTACTTTGCATACACCGCTGATGAGGGGTAGCCAGAATCCTGGCATCCAAAACGACGTTGTGCTACCTTCTGTAGCTGCCTCCGCATCGTTTCAGAAAGGAAGAGGCCCTGAGAGCCTGGGGGGTGAGGCAGACGTGAGCACCCAGATCAGAGCACTGACTGAGAGGGCCCTGCTGGTCTCTGGAGTCATCACGCTGGTTGGAACAGAGGGTGCAAAGGCTGAAGTTGAAGGGAGCCTGTGAAATCTTCCATGAAGAGATCAGTGCCCTGGTCTTCCAACAGCCCAAGGGCCCTGGTAAGAGTGGCCTTCTCCTCTCGATTTGCATAATGCTTTGCATCTCATTTGAATGCTATTAATTTGGTGTCAAGCTAGGTTGGCATGATGTAGGAGAGAGAACAGCTGGCCTTCTTCCTCTCCTCTGGACCTCAAGGCTTACTCTGAGCATTGCCTTCCCCAACTTGGGGCGGGGGCATGAGGCCTCCGCTTCCACTACCCTCTCAATGTTCCCTGACCCTTGGTGAATCTTAGAGAAGCCAGCTCCTAAAAGCCAGGGCTGCCTTGGCAGTGTGGCCACCTGCAGAGTTATGTTGAAGGAAGCAGAAAGAGTCCCCCAAGGTCATTCTTACCAGACCCAGAGACACCAAGGGAGGATGCTAGGAGCCTCCATCTCCCCAAGCAATCAGGGCAGCTTGACTTGGAAAGTGGCCAAAGATAATAACTAGGAAAGGAGGCAAGAAAGACAGGTGATAATCCCAGAGAATATAGAGGACTCTAGAAATAAAAGCCTCCGAACTCAATATTTCTGGTGCTTGAACTTACATAAAGTACATCTGTCCAGAGGTCTTCGGTTTATGGTACTGTTCTGGGGCTGGGGATCTGGTGCTAGGCTGGTGGTCATTTGATGGAGTGGGTCATCTGGTGGGGTGAGCTCCTGAGAAGAGGTCCTGGCATAGCCTGTGGGGTGCTGGTCCTGGCAGGTGGGCATCAGGGGGCTTCAGTGAGCTGGGGTGGGGATGGTGAGCAAAGCTAGAAAGCCCCACTGGCTTCTTGCCTAGGTGGCTCGACTGGGAATCTTGGTCAATAGACCAGAGAGGGGCTGGGCAGAGGAGCAGCAGGAAAACATGACACTCTGAGAGGCAGGCCCACATGGGGAGGTTACCACTTTGAGACCTCCCTGAATACACCAGGCATGACAGGTCCATAACCTGGACTGGCTGAAGCTGGGGGTGGATCATGGCACCAAGATCTTGTCAGGGGTGCTATATCTCTCTTTCTGTGTCTCACTCATGGAATAAATACAATTATATTTAAAAAATAGGCTGGAGAGTATTTATGCATAAGACCAACAAGGGCACTCCTGGCAAAACTGTTCTCCTTTGGTGAGGGAGAATCCTTTTACCCCCACAAGATCCTAGGGCCAGTTCCCCCCACTTCTGGGGACCAGGGGAAGGGTGGAGGAGGCATGAACAAATACCCCAGCCAGTTGACCTCACACCTCTGTCCTGACAGCGCTCACCCAGGACCAAAAACCAGGGCTGAGAGCAAACGAATTCTCCCCATTTTTTAATGCCAGAGACAAGATTGGGGGTTGTTTTGAATAATATGAGAAGATAATTGTGTTTTCCCCTTTGAGCAAACCCAGGCACGAAGCTCTGCAATTACATAAGGGACAAACTCATAGCTGATTCACGTTTTACAGAAACGCTTTAAGTATTTCCTCTTTAAAATGATTGCCACATGCATTTAAAACAGATGCACAAAAATTCCGAATATTCCTTCTTTGAGGGGGGGAGTCAGCCCCGGAATCTAGTGGGCTTTTCCTGACTCCTAAGAATAAGACAGCAACCTCATTGATTATTTGCTGTTAGTGGAGAGTAAGCTGAGGAGGTTAACTTCATTCTCACAGCAATCCTGTGAGGTAGATATTGTTACTGTCCCCTGTGCACAGAGCAGGAAACTGAGCCTCCCAGAGGCTCAGGGATGTGTAGGTAGTTAGAGAAACTCAATAGACTCCCAAGGCAGGGCGGGCAGGCAGGCGGGGACGCTCATGGACCTTTTTAGGCACAGGCAGGGGGTGCAGCACAGGTTCCCCAGCTGCTGCCCGGGGTTTGCCTGCCAGAGGCCGGTGCCAAGATGATCTCTCCTGCTGCAGAGCGTGGAGGGTGGGCTGCTCGGAACAGGCAGGGCAGAGTTGGTGACTTCTTAATTTATTCAGTTGACAAATATTTATTAAATACCCACTTTGGATCCCCAGCTAAGTGCTAAGTGCTGAGGATCCAAAGGTGAGTAAAAACAGACACCGCTGCTGCTTTTGCAGAGCTGGAGGTCTAGCGTGGGAGCTGGTGCAGAACCACCTGACTGAATGCAAAGCTGCAGCAGAACCTGTGCTTGGAAGGAGCGGCTCGCAGGGCGGGGACTGGGAGGCTTACGTGGTGGATCTGAAGGCTTCTCTGAGGAGGCAGTGATTGAGTAAAAAGGCAGAAGTCGAGCGTGACTTATTTGACTAGAGAGGGATGGGAAGGGTGTTTGTGCACAGGGAACAGTACGTGCTCGGCTGGGAAGGACTAAGAGCTGGTTAGTATGACTGGGTGGCAGCGAACAGGAGGCTGGACTGCCGCCAGGGAGCTGGGCCGGTGGAGAACTCCACATCTTCAGGGATTGTACTGGGTCTCTAGACTCCCTCCTGATGGCCCATCTGTCTAGTCGGTCCTTCGTCTTTCACCCTACCCTCTACCTGGGTCACTCATTACCTCTCCTTGTGCATTTACCAAATGAGGGAGTGTTTACTGAGCACCTCGTGTGTGCTGGGCCAGGAACCACAAGGCACTTGCAGGCAGGAGAAGTTGGTTACTACGAGGCAGGCTTCAGGACAGACAGCCCTCATGGGGCTCCCAGCTGGGGAGAGGAGACACTCTCCACACACTGCGAAACAGCATGTCTGTCTCCGCAGGCTACTTGAACAAGGCTTGGGAAGTCCTAGAAGCCGAGTGTCTCCCACAGTTCAAGCCTCCCAAGGCGAGGGTGCATCATCTGCTCCTGGGAGCAACCTGTTGCCTGGATCTTCCTGGCATCGAACTCTATCCCTTCCTGCTGTGAAAAGTAGGCCTACTTCCTAGAGTCATGAGGTGGTGGGGAACGCTACTGATGTTCCTTTTCTTTTCTCTTTTCTCTTTTTCTTTATTCATGATAGAGCACATGCACACATGAGAGTGGAAGAGAGCGTGAAGTCTGGTCACCCCACAATCCCCTTCCTCCAGTCCTCCGGCCTGTCAGATCTTGGGCACTGACGCACACACCTGTCTTGTTTCAGGCTGACCATGCCTGAGACTCGAACCGTGGTCACCATGTGAGCTCTGGCTTCCCTTGAGCAGTGTAGTACCGCTGTACCATGGAGTCTGCCATGTGGTTCCTGTTTACTGACCCTTCCTTTGGGTCTCAGAGGCATCACAGTTCCAGAACTCAGGTGACCTGCCAGGAGAATGGGGTCCTGATATCAGAACTTGATATCCTGATATCAGAACTCAGCTTCAGACACACCTCTAAGCCACGTCCTCTTCTGAGCCTAAAAACAGGACAGAAATCCTGAGCATCCCTCAATTCTAGCCATGCATTCTCACCCATCACTCCTCCTTGAACTATTTGTCCTCTGCTTGTGACATCACAATGGTCTCTATGGCAACTCATCTGTGAGGTCACTAGTCCTTAAAGCAACAGAATCTGCAGGTCTAGACAATGGCCCAGAGGAGAGAGGGAGAAGGAACGATGGAGGCCCCAGGTGGAAAACATTTTCTACTGGGGAAGCCTGCAGAGGGAGGAGGACTCCTCTTCTCAGCCCAGCTGCAGTGAGGCCATGTTAGTAGTGTGCAAGAGCAAGGCCTGCTAGAAGGGGAGACCGCTCATCAGAGGCTGAGGACATCCTGAACAGGGCCCAGGCGTTGAGGTCAGGCCTGAGGAAAAGCCATCACAGCCTTACTCTTGCCTTGGGCAAGCTTCTGAAGGTCTTTGAACTTCCTCTTCTTTACCTGTGAAAGAAAAGTGGTGCCATTTGGCTTTCAGAAGTATTCGTGAGATAACCTGTAGGAGAGGTTGGCACATAGTAGGTGCTCAATAAATACTCATTCTATTCATCTTCCTATCTCTCAGTCTTTAGCCTAGAGTCTTGCTTATTTGTTATGCTTCATTAGTGCCTTTTAAAAAAAATGTTTATTTCATTTTATTTATCATCATTATTATTATTATTTTAATTTGCTACCTGGCACACATGCTTGCCAGAGAGAGAGAGAGAAGTGGGGAAAGCAAGCCATCAGGTCTGGGACTGGAACCATGGTCGGCCATGTGGGAGTCCAGTACCCTTAACCACCACGCCACCTGCCAGCCCCCATTAGTGTGTCTGATGGTAAATACAGCATGAGGATTAGAGGACAGTGTCTAGAGCAGGCTAAGTCAGTGGTTCTGAATTCAAATCCTGTCTCTGCTACTAACCAGTTGTAAACCTTTGAACACATCAGCACACTTCTCTGTGCCTCAGTGTTTTGTTTTATTTTGAGAGGTTTTTGCTATAGGGCGCGTGTGCTCGCCAGACAGAGAGAGACAGAGAGGCAGAAAGCGAGAAATCACCCCCCAGGGGGGATGGTCACGCCGCAATCCCTTCTCCACCATTCTCCTCTTGGGATCTTTGGCACGCACGCACACGTGCCCGGCATGAGTTTTAACCACTGCGTCTGGGACGTGAACCGCGCTTGACTACGTGGGAGTCCAGCGACACAGCCATTACGCTAACTGCTGGTTCCCTCTGTGCCTCAGTTTTAACTTAAAATGGGAGATAGTAATATTAATGGCATTGTCTCCATAGAGTTCTTCAGGCTAAATGAGACGCTGAAAATGAGTAGCACAGCCTAGTAGTGGCAGGTGTACAGTGGAAGGTGGTGATTTTGCAGTCTTGAATGAGGCCTTTAAAAATTATATTTAATTAATACCATTTGTTATTATTTTCATTTGATCAGAGAGATACAGAGAGCGAGAGAAAGGGAAAGTGAGAAAGCCAGACACCAGGTCCAGGACTTGAACCACGGTCAGACAGGTGGGAATCCAGTGTCTTTAACTGCCATGCCACCTGCTGGCCCTGAGTGAGGCTGTTTTTACACAGGCCATACAGTTTCTGTTCTTTCAGGAAATGTGAGTTAATCTGTGAGGTGTCCAGAACTGGAGAGTGGGTGGCCTCGAGAAAGGGCCACTGGAGGCAGCCTGCCCAGGAAGGGATCACCATTCCCTTCCTGGATCCCCCCAGTGTGGATACCACGTAGTGCTACCTGCTCATTCCATTGGTGGTTAAGGGCACTGGACTCTCATATGGCCGACCATAGGCTCCGGGTGGTCCTCATGGGCAGCGCTGGCCACGTCTCACTCATCTGAAGCTTAGGCCAGGGCCCGTGACACTGGCAGAGGCTCAGCAACAGCTCAGGTGAGCTGAGTTAGATGATGTCTCAGTAACAACCTGGCTGGGCTGGCCCTGTAGCCTGGTATTTAAAAGAGCTGGATCCCACATGGCCAACCACAGTTTGAACCCTGGCCCTAGCAGCTTGAAAATACGCCAGACTTGTGTGCACGTGTGCCCCAGTCCTAACAGGATGGACAAATGAGATTGAGTGTGAACTGGGGGGCTTTCTCCCTCTCTGTCCCTCCCTCTGGTGAGCACACACACCCTCTGGCAGTTAGAAAAACACTTATTGGTTAACAGATATTCTCTCTCTTTCTCTCTCTCTTTTTTGCTATAGGGCACGTGAGCTCACCAGAAAGACAGAGAGACACAGAGAGACAGAAAGCGAGAAATCACCCCTCAGAGGGGATGGCCATGCTGCAATCCCTTCTCCTCCATTCTCCTCTTGGGATCTTGGGCACACACGCACACGCGCCTGGTGTGAGTTTAAGCTACCAGGTCTGGGACTCGAACCATGGTCGACTACATGGGAGTCCAGCAACACAGCCATTACGCTAACTGCTGGTCCCAACAGATAATCTCTACCTAACCTGTGCTATCCTCACAGCAACCAATGAAGTACATTTGTTGTTGCCCATTTTGAACAACAGGAAGCAGAGCTGAGATTTTTTTTTTTTTTTTTTTTTTTGGAGAGGGTTTTCACTATAGGGCGCGTGCACTCGCCCGACAGACAGAGAGTGATATAGAGACAGAAAGCGAGAAGACACCCCCCAGGGGGGATAGTCACGCCACAATCCCTTCTCCTCCATTCTCTTCCTGGGATCTTGGGCACACACGCACATGTGCCCGGCGTGAGTTTTAAGCCACTGGGTCTGGGGCACGAACCACGGTCGACTACGTGGGAGTCCAGCGACATAGCCATTACGCTAACTGCTGGTTCCTTACATTTGTTTTTTATATCACTGTTTTAAATTATTTACTTGGCTCAGAAAGACAAAGAGAGACAGAGAGAAAGTGAAAAATTACCCCCACCCCCCGAGTTGGCCACGCTGCAATCCCTTCTCCTCTATTTTCCTCTTGGGATTTTGGGCACACATGTACTTGGACCTGGCATGAGTTTCAAGCTGCTGGGTCCAGAACTCACACTGTGGTTACTTGCTGGCCCCCCAGAGCTGAGAATTTTTAAAAATTTCTCCCATGAGCAAGAAATACACACACAGAGAGAGAGAGAGACACCTCCACCTGATTCACGCCCAACTTTAGCCAGCCTCTGATCATGGGCACATCCTGTCTAGCGTACTCAGGGAGGTCTCTGGATGAAACTCAGAACCTCTCCGCGTGGGTTGTCCTCACAGAATGCTGTGTTTCACCACGGCACCTGTTTTACCACACAGCCCCTGGAGCCCGAGTTTGCACCCAGGCTACCTGGCTCTAGAACCTACACTCTTAACTCTCACATACCCAGCCCCATGGATCCTGTTCATCCCTTTGGCCACCACCCCAACTTTCCCACCCACTCCTCTCCTCTTCCACCTGAACTTGAGCCCAGTTCCACCCAAAGAATGCAAATGCTCCCCCCCCCTTCATGAAATAAAGCTGTGTCTGGCACCGCCACAGCCGAAGCCACCACTGGATCCCTTGCTTATTTCAAGTCTTCCTAAAGCTTGTTGAGTTCTTAACTTATTAAAGATAAGCACATGGAAATAGGGAGCAAATCTCTTTATTTATGACATAATCTCCAGCCCAGAAAAGCGGCAGGAACAGTGTTGCCTATATTAGGGAACCAATAGGAAAAAAAATCAATTAGATCCGCCAGAGCGTTTCACTATTAACTTTCTTCTGATGTTTCTCTTAAGGCTGGCCACAGGGGTCTCTGTGAGTGGCCCAGCCGGAGGACAGACGAAAGCTCTGTCAGAGCAGAGGAAGAAATGTCACGAGGAAGGTGGAGGAACAGGCTCCTAGACAAACACAGAGACTCTCTGGCCCTATCCTTCCTGCTCTCAGACCTCAGCCCGGAAGCCCTCATGCTGGTTTAATCTCCATGTTTCTTGCTGCAATTTCCGCTGCCGTCTTCAGGGGTGGCGAGAATCCATCTTTGATTCTTGCAATCTTGAGCCCCAAGTCTGACCACGTTAGCTTTGCTGAGGACAAGATCCTCTTCTTTCTAGAAGAACAATATTCCGGAGGAGCTCTTGTTGACAGATTTCAAGCAGAATCTTCTGCTAGTCCACACTGCCTCAGACCTACAGCCACCATCAGTCCTCACGGCCATCTGCCTGCCTCTGGTCACTTCAAGACATCTCCCACAGACAGGACCCTATTCCTGAACGCCTCCAGTGAGGGGGAGTTTCTTGCTTGTTGGTAATCCTAGATTTCATCTCCTCAAAGGCGGGGGTCATGGCTTGTTCCATAGTTTGTCCTGAGTCAATAATTGAATCAATAACTATTCTAATAGCTCCATTAAGCCAGTGTGGTGGCGCATGCTTGTAATCCCAGCTACTCGGGAGTGTAGGGTGGGGTGATCTGAGTTTGAGGCCAGCCTGGGCAATGTAGGGAGAGCCTGTGTCTCTAAAACAAAACCCCAAAGCTCCTTGGATTGAATAAATCACTCTATGCCAGGGCTGAGAAGGGCAGGCACCTTGTTATATGAAGCAGAATCCCTCTACTGCTCCCTGAACCAGAAGATACCAAAAAGAGTCTTCCAGTTTTTTGTTCTGTCTTTTTTTTGGCCAGGAGCAACTGTAGCAGCAGCTCTGAGACACGGGTATTGCTATTCCCTTCTTGCAGAGGAGGAAGCCGACTCGGGAGAAGTAATTGCCCAGGCTTATCTGTGCATCGGATGTGCTATGTCCACTCACTCGTTTCCCTCATTACGAAGCTCTTCTTGAGGTCTAACCTAGACCTTTCCTGTTGCCGTGACCCTGGCTCCTTCTCAGTCCTGTGGAGGCAGAGCATGGTATCCCTGCCCATGCCAACTTTTCTCACTTTAGGAATGTCCACCAGCTCTTTGCATGTTACTGACTCAAAATGAATATTAAACACCAAACCTCACAGAGGCCAGCCCTGCAGGGCAGGCAATGAACCAACCCTTCTCATGCCTGTTCATTATTATAATTAATATTGAGCCAGATTGGTGGCAACCTCGCCCTCGCCAGGTATTTGGGCTATTTTAGAGGCTTATTCAGATCAATGACAGACAGCTCCAGATAGATAAACTCCCCGCCATCCAGACGAATCAATTGCAACACTGCCGTCACAACAAGCCCAAGAAATCAATCTGATTTCAGGCGACATGGTAACTCAGCGCTGGGCAAGCTGGTTTTAATTTCCGTGTGACTGAGACCCAGCTTCCTCTGCTCCCTGGAGCACCCCCCTTTCCTAGCTGGTGTTCCATGCACACAGGTACCCAGGGCCCTGGGAGGCTCAGGCCAAGGCAGGTAGCCACATGGAGGACAGGGTGCCTGGGGAGCTGTGTAACTTTGAGGAAGGCTCTTGAACCCCCAGACCCAAAAGGAGCTGACTCAGATCCGCTGCTGGAATCCTGGTTTTGCTGGCTTCAGCTCCGATTTTTCGCTGCCCTCTGCAAAAACCCAGCCTGGAGGCCTTTCTGGGCTGCCTCCCAATCAGGGCACTGCCGAGGTAGGCTGCCTACCTCAGGTACCGGGCAGCTGCCCTTCCTGGGCTTGGAGGTTGAGTTTATCTGAAGGGCAGGAGAAAGGTCATCGGGATGGATATAGTCATTTATTGGGTGCTGTGTTGTGCCTAAACGCTATGCTCAATGCTTTACACACCTTGTCTTCTTAACCCCCTAGCAGCCCAGAGACACAGGTAGCAATTATCCACATTTTTTAGGAGTGGAAACCAAAGCTCAGAGAGGTTATGTCACTTGGTCTGAAGCACACAGCTTATAAGTAGCAGAGCCTGAGGTCCACCAAGTGGTGTGGTGATTAAGGTGCTGGACTACGACATGGCCGACCGCGGTTTGAATCCTGGACCTAGCATCTTGCTTTCTTACTTCCTATCTTTCTCTCTGTCTCTGGTGAGCACATGTGTCCTATAGCAAAACAGTAAAAATAATACTAACAAATAAAATAAAATAAATATTTTTTAAAGAATTATTTTATTTAACTTTATTTATTTTTTATATTTGACCAGAGAGGGACAAAGTTAGAGAAAGAGAGAGAGAGAAAGCAAGCCACCAGATCAGGGACTCAAACTGCGGTCTGCCATGTGGGAGTCTAGTGCCCTTAACCACATACCACCTGCCTGCCTCTAAATAAATAATTCTTTTTTTTTTTTTTTTTACTGTGAGGGAACTTTATTTAGTCATTTTCTTCACAACTGAAACTCTGGGAATTCAAAATTAAGATCCTTGCCCGTGAGCTTCTTCTTTTTTTTTTTTTTGGAGAGGTTTTTTTGTTCACTATAGGACGCGTGCGTTCACCAGACAGACAGAGAGAGACAGAGAGACAGAAAGAGAGAAATCACCCCCGCAGGGGGGATGGTCATGCCGCAATCCCTTCTCCTCCATTCTCCTCTCAGGATCTTGGGCACGCACGCACACACGCCCGGCGTGAGTTTTAAGCCACTGGGTCTGGGACGCAAATCTCGATCGACTACGTGAGAGTCCAGTGACATAGCCATTATGCTAACAGCTGGTTCCCAACCCGTGAGCTTCTTGTAGACACCAGAGAAAGTTTTGACCTTGTGTTCCACGTTGTTCTGCTGGGCCCTGTCCAGGTGGACCTTGATGAGCTGGCTGCCGTCCAGCTTCACACGGATCCTCTTGCCCACGATCTCGCTGGGGAAGACCAGGTCCTCCAGGACGGCGTCGTGCACGGCGCTCAGGGTGCGGCTCCTGGGACGCTTTTGCTTATTTTTCGTAAGGCTTTTTCGAGTTGGCTTAGGCAGAATTCTCCTCCGAGCAATAAAGACCACATGCTTCCCACTGAGCTTCTTCTCCAGCTCGCCAACGAGCCGCACTTGGATCTTCTGGAAGGACGTCAGTTGAGGGACAGGAACAAAGATTATGACAGCTTTCTAACTACCACCAACTTCAATTTCCTTGGCCGCCATGATGTTTAGCTCCCTGAGCTGCGCCTTCAGGTCCGAGCTCATCTCCAGCTCCAGCAGGGCCTGGGAGATGCCCGACTCGAACTTGTCCGGCTTCTTGCCATTGGGCTTCACGATCTCGGCGCTCGAGCTGAACATGCCTGTTCCTCGATGAGTGCCAGCTGAGGAAGAGCAATAAATACTTTTTTTTTTGAGAGTTTTTATTTCCAGACAGACAGAGAGAGACATAGAGACAGAAAGCGAGAAATCACCCCCCAGAGGGGATGGTCATGCCGCAATCCCTTCTCCTCCATTCTCCTCTCGGGATCTTGGGCACGCACGCACACGCGCCCGGTGTGAGTTTTAAGCCACTGGGTCCGGGACGCGAACTGCGGTCGACTACGTGGGAGTCCAGTGACATGGCCATTACGCTAACTGCTGGTCCCCAGCAATAAAAAATTCTTTAAAAAAAAAAAAAGTGGTAGAGGGGCTGGCAGGTGGCATGGTGGTTAAAGGCGCTAGACTCCCACATGGTTGACCGCAGTTCGAGTTCCTGACCTGGTGGCTTGCTTTCTCACTTTCTCTCTAATTCTGTCCCTCTCTGGTCAAATTAAAATAAATAAATAGATAAAACAAAGTTCAATAAAAAAAATGGGGTAGAGCCTGAATTTGAACCCAAATCTTTTTTTTTTTTTTTTTGGAGAGGTTTTTGCTATAGGGCACGTGCGCTCGCCAGACAGAGAGAGACAGAGAGACAGAAAGGGAGAAATCATCCCCCAGGGGGGATGGTCACGCTGCAATCCCTTCTCCTCCATTCTCCTCTCGGGATCTTGGGCACGCACGCACACGTGCCCGGTGTGGGTTTTAAGCCACCAGGTCCGGGATGCAAACCACGATCGACTACGTGGGAGTCCAGTGACATAGCCATTACGCTAACTGCTGGTCCCAACCCATATCTATTTATCAGGTTCCCGTGCCTAAGCTTTAGCCACCATGTTGTCCTAAAGGTGACAGTGGAGGTGCCCCCCAGGGGGCTGCCTGTTAAATGGAGCAGAGCTTTTCCTCCAGGCTGTAGGGGAAGGGGAGCCTCCTCTCTCTCACATCCTCACAATCACTGTCCCTTGAACTCTTACCTTCATGCTTCAGGTACTGAGTTGATGGTGTTGAGAAGATGAGATGGTCAGGAGGCTGATCTGCCACCTCCCCAACACCCCCTCCCTGCACCCTCCCCTGCCCCATTATTCTATTTAGGTGATGAGGGTTGGGGCTGGGACAGGCAGCGGTGTGGTGGGGGATGTGGCTATACAATAGCACCCATGCCACAGGCTGAGGCTTGGAATGAAACGTGGCCTGTGAAGTAGGTGTGGAGTAGGTGCTCAGTGTGTGTTGGCTCCCTCCACCTGGTGTGGAGTAGGCGCTCAGTGTGTGTTGGCTCCCTGTCCCTTTCCCGTCCCAGCTCTTTTGAGCCCCATGCCTTGGGTGTCCAGTCCTGCAAGCCTCAGGTCAGGGCTTCTCAGATAGGCACTAGCTAAGGAAGTCTAGTTGGGAGACACCCTATGAGGACGCAAGGAAATATAGTAGATAAAAGGGGCCCTCAGAGCCAAGAGCCCTTCCATCTGAACCTCTCTCACCCTAGCCCCATAGCAGCCCTTCGGGTGGTTTTGCCACTAGCCACCAGCCCCGTAAGCCTGCTCTGGATTTAGAGCATGACAATTTAGGTGCTAAAGGGGCAGAGCTGCTCCTGGCTACAGGGAGGCCCCAGATCATTGGCTCTGGGGTGGGGTGAGGGTGGGCCTTATGGCAGGGGAGGCACAGATCTGGGGGCCAGATGAACCGGCGTCTGTCTGTCCTGGGGAGCAGCAGGCTTGGGCTGGCTGTCAGGGAAGTGGATCATCAGGCCCAGCACCGATGTCCCCCCATGGGAGGCAGGGACCCTAGGAAACTGAAGTCAGCGATGGAGAGTGACAGACAGTACCACACAGCCAACAAGTGACAGACGCCGAGTCAAACCCAGGACGGCTCGAGAGGGCTGGGCTTACCCTTGGCCATCTCCACAGAGCTGGGGGCCCCTACCCAGGCTTCTGCAGAGAATGACCTATCAGCCCTTTTGCCTACAGAGTACAGACCGGGAGGCCAGAACCTCAAACGCTAGCAGGAAGGAATGGGATTAGCTCCTGGGAAGGACGTCGGACTCATTAGCTTGTCTCCAGGACTGGTGGTTAGCGCGGCAGTGTGATCTCTCTCCGGAGGGGTTTCAGCCTTTCGCGGTTCCGCTGGGCACGTCCTGAAAGCTACGGAGAAGCAAGCTGACCTGCAATGTGTGTGGCTTTGTCTTTTGTCACTTAATTTTTGAATAGGTAATGCCTGTCCGTGGTTTAAAAAATCAGGGTGAAAGGTTGTTGGGTGAAGTCCTCCCCCTCCCCTCCCCAGAGGCTAGCAATGTTATCCCTTCCTGTCTAGACACACACAGTACAAACGAATGCAGACACGGTTTCTCTTTCTCTGGTCCTATTTTTAATACACGGGCGGTAGCTACCCTGCACACTACTCTGAGCTCGCTTTTGTCACCTGACAATATATCTCGGAGATTACTCCGAATCAGTACATAAAGAGCTGCCTTACTCTTAGGTGTCTTTTTATGGTCACAGGCTTCTCGGGGGCTCAGAAGTAATCACATCTGGTTTGATTAGCTTCACATTTCCATTTACGACATCCCCGCCCAGAGAGGGCAGGAAACCTCTCCAAGGTCACGCAGCAAGGACTAGGAACGCGTGCCGGGCTTCTCCCCCTCCTCTGTTCTCAGCTCCTGCCCCCAGCCACCCCGCGGCTGAAGAAGGGAGGGTGCCGTCTCTAATTGAAATGCTCTCCGCGTTGCGGCTAGGCCGAGATCGGATCCCTGGCGGGGTGCGGGTGCTGAGCGCAGGCGGGGCGGTGGGGCGCTGGTGCTGTGTGGAGGGGGCGGGCAGCGGCGGCCGAGCGCCCACGTGGGTGCGGGCGAGGCTCGGCCGATTCCCGGGAAACCCGCGGCGCCGCGTGCTTCCCTATAATGAGCTCCCAGGGCCCGAGGTGAGCTTCCCCGGCTGCTCACACGGCAGCCGCGTGGCACCAAAGAACACGGGTACTTTTTTCTTCCGTGCCTGACAGCTCATTAGAAGAATTAATTTACTCCAGCGTTTGCAGTTTAAAGGACATTATTTACTGGTTAATTGTTGTTATTACAAAATGTTAAATATCATTATTTATTTCCCAGGCCCTGACAGCTTCTCTGACAGGAATTTATGAAGTGAGACTGAATCACCGGTGGGTGCCCTCGTGCAGGGCAGCTTTAGGGTGGCCGTGTGCCCCAGGCCCACACTTTGAGGGGCTGATCATGAAGGGCTGCACCCCAGCCCACCCCAGGACAAGTGATTATTGACTCCCCCTCACCTTGCCCCTCATTTCTGCTCACTGATATGGGTGGGGGCGCGCTGGCTGACAGGGACTGAGGCTTGCCTAAAGCTACACTTTGGAGGTCAGGGCAGCAGGTGCCAGAGGCCCATCTGCCAGAATGAAGCCCCAACTTTAGGTATTTCCCTTACAAGGTTACTTCCAAGAATTGAAGTCTTCAGGCCACTTTCCTGAACCCACAGATTTAAGAGCAGGAAGGAAGCCGAGTGGTCAGCTGGTGACCAGATCACGCTGGTGGGACCCAGGGTGGCAGCGGTCTGTGGCCTGGAGCTTGACCTGCTCACAAGACTCCACAAAGAAATCCAGTTTCTGACTTCTCTTGAAAAATCAGAAAATCTGGTCACAGCAAACCCACAGGCTTGTATGGCATGGGCGGTGACTGCAGGCCCTGGAGGGCGGTGCTGTTCCAGGGCACAGCTGCTCTCTCACTGTGGTGTCTCCCACCCTCTGCTTCCCTCTCTTCTTCTTTCTCTGGCCTCTGTGGGCAGCTGAGTTTTCAACTCGGATCTTCTCTAATGACCAGGTGTGGATGAAGATGCTGAGCCCAGACAGGTTAAGTCCCCAACAGCCAGGACCAGAGCCCCACCCCCATCTCACCGCACCCATCTCACTGTACCAGCTGCCCTGAGTCTGCCCACACTGCCTTTGGGTCCAGTTGGGAATGAGTTCTGGCAACCTCAGGGCAAGGATCAAGAGACAACCTAATCAGAATTTACAATGTAGGCTATACATTCATTCATTCAGCAAATAGTTTCTGAAGACCTATTATGTGACAAATAAAAATGACATGGACATAGGGAACCAGCAGGTGATGTGGTGATTAAAGCGCTGAACTCTCCCAACATGGTTTGAGTCCCAGACCTGGTGGCTTGCTTTCTCACTTTGTGTGTGTGTGTGTGTGTGTGTCTGGTCAAATTAAAATAAATGAATGCATAAATAAAATTAAATAAATAATTTTTTTGAGAGGTTTTTGCTATAGGGTGCATGCACTCGCCAGACAGACAGAGAGAGACAGAAAGCGAGAAATCACCCCCCAGGGAGGATGGCCACGCCGTAATCCCTTCTCCTCCATTCTCCTCTCGGGATTTTGGGTATGTACACACATGCACCCAGCATGAGTTTTTAAGCTGCCAGGTCCAGGACTCGAACCACGGTTGACTACATGGTGTAGTCAACCAGCGATGTAGCTATTACACCATTTGCTGGTCCTGGGGATTAATTCTTGATAGAGCAGTATCTAGGCCAGATGGACTGCTTGTATTCTCAGACACACATTTTTCCTTAAATTTGTTCCTTCTGTAAATAAGAGCAAGAGAGAGCACACCCCCAACGAGGTCTTGATGCCGTGATCCACCCCCAGCCACGGCCAGTCCTGGATCATGGCACACCCATGCCTGGCGTACTCAAGGAGGTCTCGGCTAAGAACCCAAAACCGTCCCACGTGGTTCCACCTTGCTGAGTATCCCATTTACCACTGTCCGGCTCCCACACGTGTCTTACGTAATTCTTACAACATGGCTGATTGAAAATATCTATCATTTATTGATAAATAGCTGCTCTAACAGGTCTCAGAGAGCCCCCTTCTACATCCTGTCTCGGTGTTTTCCCAGGGATGGATGCCTGCGAACCGCCCCTGGCTCCCCTCTGTTCTGACCGGGCGGCGTCCTTGCCATACATTCTATCCACCACCACTCACCCTCACACCAGTCCCTGGAGCAAGGCCACTTGCCCTTACTTTACAAGTTAGGGACCCAAGGCTCGGGGACAGATGACAGGAGCTGGGTGCTGATGGGATGGGACGCAGGAAGGAGAGAGGAGAGTCGTTTGAGACCACACCCCAGGCCTGAAAAAGGTAGAATTTACAGGCAAGCTTCAAACAAAGGACCTTTAGACAAGGCCGAGGGTGCCATCCTTACCTCCCAAGGAACCTGGCAGCAGTGGGTGTCCTCAAGGAAAAGTCGGATCCCCAAAGGGAGAGGAAATGTATGAAAATGGGCTCGGCCGAGCCATTACTGTTGCTATGGGATAAATGATTAGGAAGTTATTTCTGGCTGGCGGCCTGGTTTATTTTAGACCCCACTTCATTTCTTCCAGATTATAAGCCCGAATTCCCTGCCAGGTGAGACAGAGACCAGCGCTATTGTACTAAATCCTGAGTCGATTTGAAACCTGTAACTATAGCTTGAGGAGTTTTACAGATTCCCAGAAAATCAGGACTTGCCATCCTTCCAGGTCTTCTCCTCCAGCCCCCTCATTTTATTTTATTGCCATATTAAATTTTTAAAAATTTTATTCATTTTTGGAATAGGTACTACGTGTCCAAGGTACAAAATTCAGAAGACATAAAAGAGTATATGGCGAGCTTCTCTCCCACTCCTCCAGGCAGCCAACGCTACCAATTGCTTGGGGTTCACGCTATGTAAAAATAGCATTGTTTTTCTTTTCTGTTCAGGTAGAAAATACAATCATTCTTGCAGAAGAGAAGAAAAAAATCATATGCAATCCACTATGGAGAGCTGAGTACTGTTTCGTAATGCCCAGACAGCCTTGCCTCTTGGCATAGACACATGCAGCTACAGTTAGAAATCTGCATAACCTGGTTTTATTACGTGTTTACACAAAACATGAGTCTTCAAAGATAAAGATTGTAGAAGGGTAACTACGGGTTCCTTGGGGATACTATTGCGATTGGGCTAGGCTATGGGGCAACTTTGCTTAACCTTTATTATTGGACTTTTTTTTTTTTAGAATGAAAATATATTTACATATACTTACATCTTCCTTTACCCTTATATTCTTCTAGAGTCTGCTTTTATTTATTTAAATTTGCTAGGGGGTATGTGTGCTTGCAAGAGAGAGATCAGGGGGAGAAGCAAGACAACACTCCCCATGGGGCATGGTCATACTGCCATCCCTTCTCCATTTGTCCCTCCTTTTGGGATTTTGGGTCCGCGTGCACGTGCCCAGTGTGTTTTTGTGAGCCGCCAGGTCTGGGACTCTAGTCATGTGGTCGGCCATGCGAGATCCAACCCCTTTAAACCACCAGGCATTGGGCTGGTCCAGAATCTGCTTTTAAATGACAGTAGAAGGCTACCGTTTCACCAGTTCTTCATTATTGTGATTCAAGGGTGCTTGTTTGTTTCCTTAGTACACATAGAGCTAGGATGGACATGTTTGCACACTTGCACTCTTGTCCAACGTGTGCTTGGGGCAGGTTTTAACAAATGAACTTGCTAGGCCAAAGAATATGTATACTTCAAAGCTTTCGGTCTATCGCGTACAGTCGCCTTCCTTCCAGGCTGTTCCAGCCTCCTGTTCCACCAGCAAGACCTGCTCCTCCACATCAGATTGCTCAGCATAGCCCAGGTTTAAGGTTTGTGAGACTACAGGCAAAACCATGGGGTGCTGGGTGGATTCTTATCTGGGTGAAGAGCCCTGTGATGCTGGTAAGACCCCAGAGGGGTCCTCAGTGGCCAAAGGGAAATTAGAAAGATTGAAAATGGCTACAGGGCTGGCCCCCTAGCCTGGTGGTTAGGGGGGGCCTGATCCCATACTGCCAACCATGCAGTTTGAATCCCAGCCCTTGCACCTTGAGAAGCATGCTGGGCATATGTGTATGAGTGTCCAAAATCCCGATAGGATGGAGAAACGGGAGAGAAGGGATTGTCATGCCACACTGGAGTGTGTATGGGGGATACTTTCTCCCTCTCTCTCTGTGTCTCTCTCTCTCTCTGGCAAATATATGTGCCCTCTGGCAAAAAAAGAAAAAAGAAAAGGAAGTGGCTGCAGAACCCCAGGCAGATGGTGCAGGTCCTCCATCAGTCTGCATTGTGCCGTCAGCACCTGAGACTGGTTATGGATTCCTCCTCGGTCTCAAGGATCAGGCTGAGTACAGCCCCACTCCGCAGCGGCTCTGCAGGGCTAGTGTGCCGGAGAGGCTCCTCTTGGGGCTCTCCCAGCCTACACGAGTCACATCCCTCAAGTTCACGTGCGGCACATGGAGGACCTTCCAGGGGCTCCGCCTCTGGCTCCTGCCTTCTCTGGATGTCGGTCTTTCTGATTCCAAGTACTTGTCGACGCCCAATTCTTGTGGGTTTTGCCCACAGCCTCTGCACCCGTAGATTCTCCGGCAAGTTGACCCATCTCATCTCATTAGAAGAGCTTCAGAAGAAACAAGACGGGCACAAAGCAGATTCGTTGGTTTAATATTGAAAAGATGGCTTTCTGAAAGTGCCCCTTCCCTCCCCGAGCCCGGCATTTCCACAGTGGCTGAGGTTCCTCTTGATGGGGCGAAGAGAGAAAGCCCAAGATTGCATCTCATTGGTGAGATGAATAATACATTTGAAGCATCTCACAAACTGTGTTTGATCCGCCTAAAGCTTCAACCGTTAACGTATTTCTCTTTATCCCCAGCAAGGGAGGGCTGGGAACTGTCAACATTTTCCTTTCTGCCTAATTTGTGCCTTCTCCATAAAGAGGAGCAGGGGCTGGAGGAGGAAGGAGGCTGTGAAGGAGGGGGCGACAGCAGGCCCTGGAACAGTGCAATAAACTGTAGGACTATGGGGTGCTCCTGGGGCTGTGGACCCCTGAGCAAGGACAGTGCATTCTGGGGAGGCAGGCTGTGCTGTGTGCTGGGGCTCTTTGGGGCCTGTCTGCAGGATGGTGTTCCCTTAGGAAGTCAGTGCCCAGGAGGGCCCATCTCCCGGTTTCTGGTAGAGGGTCCCAGACAGGAAGATTCACCAGTTGCCAAACACTGAATACACCTCCTTCACAGTGGAGAGTTTCAGTGCTGACTGAGCCCGGGTTTTGGGGCTTTTTATTTTGAGACATTTTTGTTAGAGTGTGTGCGTTCACCAGAAAGACAGAGAGAGACAGAGAGACAGAAAGCGAGAAATCACCCCCCGGGGGGATGGCCATGCCACAGTCCCTTCTGCTCCTTTCTCCTCTTGTGATTTTAGGTATGCACACACAGGTGCCTGGCATGAGTTCTAAGCCACCGGGTCCAAGACCTGAACCATGGTCGACTCTGTGGGAGTCCAGCAATGTAACCATTACACCATCCGCTGGTTCCTAAAGTTCACCTTCTTAGCTATGATGTGATTCCCCCTCAACCAGTTTCCAGTACTTCCCAAACCTTTCTCCTGCTCTGCAGGGGCAGAGAGCAGCAGTTAGCACAGACCTAGGGAGAGCCGCCTGCGGAGCCTGACTTCTCCGCTTGGCAGCACAGATGCCGCACCTTGCTCGTGGGTATAGGGAGATGTCCGCAGGCCTGCGTGGTAGGGAGGAGCACCCAAGAAAATATCCTCGGGTTCTCCAAGCAGTGCCTGCAGCACTCCTTGCTAGCTCTTTTTATAAATTTTATTATTATTTTTATTTAAAAGAACACTTTTTTTTTTGAGAGGTTTTTGCTATAGGGCGCGTGCGCTCGCCAGACAGACAGAGAGAGAGAGACAG
>NW_006203772.1:825773-826318 GCF_000334495.1 Tupaia belangeri chinensis
CCCAGTCGACTACGTGGGAGTCCAGCGACATAGCCATTACGCTAACTGCTGGTCCCTAAAAGAACACTTTTTAAAAAATAATTATTGTACTTATTTATTTTCATTTGACCAGAAAGAGGCAGAGAGAGGGAAAGTGAGAAAGCATGCTGCCAGGACCGGGACTCAAACCGTGGTTGGTCATGTGGGAATCCAGTGCCCTTAACCACCACCCCACCTGCAGGCCTCTCCTTGCTAGCTCTTACTCCCAGTCTACTGTGCTCCACAGTCAAGGAGCAGCCGCCCCCACCCCCAGTTGACTTTGAACCTTTTTCATCTTCTCTCTTGGTACTGCCCCTCTCTGTCCCATCCATCTTACTTCCTATCCCCCTTCCTCCTCTTCTTTTTTCTATTTTGGTTGAGAGTTTTGCTATAGGGCATATGCACTTGCTGGACAGACAGAGAGAAAGACAGAGAAAGTGAGAAATCATCCCCCGGGAACCAGCAGTTAGTGTAATGGCTATGTCGCTGGACTCCCACATAGTCGACCGCGGTTCGCGTCCCAGACC
>NW_006203772.1:827271-827996 GCF_000334495.1 Tupaia belangeri chinensis
CAGGGGGGATGGCCACGCCGCAATCCCTTCTCCTCCATTCTCCTCTCGGGATCTTGGGCACGCAAGCACACGCGCCCGGCGTGAGTTTAAGCCACCGGGTCCGGGACTCGAACCACAGTCGACTACGTGGGAGTCCAGCGACCTAGCCATTACGCTAACTGCTGGTCCCTAAAAGAACACTTTTTAAAAAATAATTATTGTACTTATTTATTTTCATTTGACCAGAAAGAGGCAGAGAGAGGGAAAGTGAGAAAGCATGCTGCCAGGACCGGGACTCAAACCGTGGTTGGTCATGTGGGAATCCAGTGCCCTTAACCACCACCCCACCTGCAGGCCTCTCCTTGCTAGCTCTTACTCCCAGTCTACTGTGCTCCACAGTCAAGGAGCAGCCGCCCCCACCCCCAGTTGACTTTGAACCTTTTTCATCTTCTCTCTTGGTACTGCCCCTCTCTGTCCCATCCATCTTACTTCCTATCCCCCTTCCTCCTCTTCTTTTTTCTATTTTGGTTGAGAGTTTTGCTATAGGGCATATGCACTTGCTGGACAGACAGAGAGAAAGACAGAGAAAGTGAGAAATCATCCCCCGGGAACCAGCAGTTAGTGTAATGGCTATGTCGCTGGACTCCCACATAGTCGACCGCGGTTCGCGTCCCAGACCCGGTGGCTCAAAACTCACGCCAGGCGCGTGTGCGTGTGTGCCCAAGATCCCGAGAGGAGAATGGAGG
>NW_006203772.1:828015-839256 GCF_000334495.1 Tupaia belangeri chinensis
GACCATCCCCCCTGGGGGGTGATTTCTCGCTTTCTGTCTCTATGTCTCTCTCTGTCTGTCTGGCGAGCGCATGCACCCTATAGCGAAAATCTCTCCAAAAAAAAAAAGAAAAAGAAATCATTCCCCAAAGGGGATGGCAATACCACAATCCCTTCTCCTCCATTCTCCTCTCGGGATCTTGGGTATGCACACACACGCGTCCAGCGTGAGTTTTAAGCCTCCGGGTCCCAGACTTGAACCATGGTCAACTACATGGGAGTCTAGTGACATCACTGTTATGCCTTCTGCTGGCCCCTCCTCTTTACAACCTTGCTTGGATCCCACTATCAGAATCCCAACAGCCCCATACCGGAGCTTCTCTGCGATTCTCTGGAGTGCCATTGCCAGGTACCAGGTTTCACCAGATCTTTTGTATGATTTCTTCTTTTCCCTTTATGAGAGAGAGGAAAATAGAGAGAAAAAAATTTTGGATGTACTTATTGTTTACTTGTTTTTATTGCCATATGGTTCACATGCTCGCCAGACAGAGAACGCAAGGAGCAAAGAGAAAGGAAAGAAGCACCCCCAGTGGGGTGCGGTCACGCTGCGATCCTCTTTCCTCCATACCTTGTCAGGCACCCAGCATGTTTTTCAAGCCACTGGACCAGGATTCGAACCACTGTTGGCCATGTGGGACACAGCTCCCAGTGCACGGTGGTTAGTTGCTGCTCTGAGGCGCACTCCTCCCCAGCCTCCCGGTTAGCTCGGATCTCAGTTGTGCACAGTCACGCCCAGCAGTGTGAGGCTGGGCCTGTACTTGAGCCTCTCCTGTGACTTCCAGCCTCCTACGCAGTGGCACTACCGGGGCTCGATCCCTTCTGCCTGATTTTTGACAAGCGCTCCTTTTCCCATGGATCGGGCTGATTTTCACAGCTTTCTCCCCTTCTCGGTGGGTACAGGAAACACCCATTTCCTAGGTAACGAGCGGTCCACTTTTGCAGGTGAGAGGACACCGAGACATGTCTTGCCCAGGAGGCCAGCAGCAGATAGTCCCCTCCAGGGAAGGAACAGGGGTGGGGATTGACAATGATTTTCCTAATAACGAACTCCAAGTCTCCATCCTGAGCCATTCATTCCAGTAATTCACAGCCTCGCCCTAGCTCCCCATGGGGAAGCCATTCATTGTGTCCCCCTCGGCCCTCCAACGGCAGTTGTCATCTGGGACTGAGACACCATGGCTAAGAGATACCTCAGAATCCCCGGATCCGGAACGGGAGGAAGTGGTGAACACAGATTTTGGAGAGGACCTCTTCGGAGTGTGGGTGGTGAGGGGGTGGTTCTGGGGGAGCGGGACCTCTCCCTGCAGGGCAAGGTAGGCCCAGGGGTCCCCAGCAGCCTGGCCTGCCCGCCAGCCCCGTGCCCCAGAGCCCTTCTGTTCAGGCCTGGCATCCCACGGAGGTGGCATTCTGCTCAGGAGCTCGGAGCACAGACGGGGAGGCGGGTATTGCCGAGAATCGATTTGCAGGAGCAGCGGGGGCTTTCTCTTCCTCCTCACTTCCCTGGTCTTTGATCTCTGTCCTCCCGCCAGAGTCCCGTTGCCCCCCTCCTTCTTCCCTTGATTTCTCCCTCTTTCTCTTAGCTCAATCAGAGCTCCCTGGAAGGCGAAGTGGGGAGACAGTTCTTTGTCTTGCTTCCTCGGACTGGGTGGGTCCTCGGCTGCCCAGGTCCCAGCTTCTTGCCTGAGCCATGAGGCCGGATTTGGCTGCGGTGAAAGGACACGCACACACACAGACATGCTCACACACGCGTGCGCGCGCACACACACACACACACACACACACACTCACAGCTGAAACAAGAAGAAAGACCAAGGAAGAGGAACAGAGAAAGACAGACAAGATTCAGAGCCTCCGAATGACAGTGAAAGACAGAGGTGGGGCGAGTCAGAGACTACGAAAAAAGGGAATTCAGCAAATTAAAAATTTTACAACCATCCAGCAAGTCTGCAAAAATGATCTTCCCTGCGGTCTTTCATTTATCTCATTATCTGACTCCTAATGTGCTTTTTCCCCCTTTTCTTTTCTCGCCACACTTGGTGCAAAATCTTATTAGTTTTTTTTTTTTCTGGCAGGGGCTTCATATAGTCTTTTTCATTACATTTCCTAATAAAAGCAATCACTGGGATGGTACGGCTGGAGGATTAAAAAGCCACCTCAGCAGCCTCCTGGCCAGCAGAGCCATGACTTGCCACAGCCTTGTTCGTGCTGCCAGGGGAGCGGGCCAGGTCAGGCAGACCTAGGCTGTGCTGTGGAATGTTCCAGGGCTGGGAGAGGCTTTCCTAGGATTTATTATTTTTAAAAAGAGTCTCATAAATTAATGAGGATGGATTTTTTAAAGCAATTGTTTACTTTTTTTTTTTTTTTTGAGAGGTTTTCGCTATAGGGCGTGTGCGCTCGCCAGGCAGAAAGAGACAGAGAGACAGAAAGCGAGAAATCACCCCCCAGGGGGGATGGCCATGCCACAATCCCTCCTCCTCCATTCTCCTCTCGGGATCTTGGGCACGCACACACACGCGCCCGGCATGAGTTTTAAGCCACCAGGTCGGGGATGCAAACCGCGGTTGACTACGTGGGAGTCCAGGGACATAGCCATTACGCCAACTGCTGGTCCCAGTGATATCTTTATTTTTAAAGTATACATAACAGAAAATTGACCTTTTAGTCATTTTAAGTGTGCAGCTCAGTGGCGTCAAATACATTCAAATTGTGCAACCATCACCACCACGCAGCGCCAGAACTTTTTCATCTTCCCAAACTGAAACTGCCCAGCAGACAGTAACTCTCCATCCCCTCCTCCTGCAGCCCCTGCTAACCACCACTCTTCTTTGTATCTCTGTGAGGCTGCCTATTCGAGGTACCTCAAGTAAGTGGAATCATACATTTCTTCTTTTGTGTCTGGCCCGTTTCTCTTAATAATAATGTCCTCCAGTTTCACCCTCACGGTTGCATGTGTCAGAATGTCATTCCTTTTCAAGGGTGAATAATATTCTGCTGTACAAATATACCACATTTTGTTTATTGCCCCCCGCCCTGAGAGATTTTTGCTATAAGGCCTGTAAGCTCGCCGGAGACACAGAAACAAAGAGAGAGAAAATGTGAGAAATCGTTTCCCCTGCAGGGATGGCCACATTGCAATCGCTTCTCCTCCATTCACCCCTCGAGATTTTGGGTGTACACGCACACGTGTCTGGTGTGAGTTTCAAGACGCCAGGTCTGGGATTCAAACAGCAGTTGGCCATGTGAGAGTCCAGCATCTTAACCCCTGCACCAACTGCTGGCCCTGTATTTCTCCTTTTTAAAAAGATGGAAACATTTCCTCATAAGAGAAGATTCTCAATATGTCAGTGTAACGATTCTTCTCCCACTGTGTGTGTGTCTCTCTCTTTTGCTAATAATTATACCTCCATCCCATCACTGAACAAGTCTGTCCTTCAAGGGCTGCTCCAATCCATGCAGCTTGCCAGAGCTTTGAAATTTGGGAAGGGCCAGAGGGCACAGGGAAACAGGTGTGATCAATCAGGGGGAAGGAAGAAAACCCCTATAAAGTAACAAGACATTTTATTGCTTGTGTTATAAACTGGCCCTGGAGGTATTTCACACATCACCCTCCAAGATGGGCAGGCCCCACCGTGAGCTCCACTGGATTACCTTCACAACCTTTCAAGGAGGGCAACTTGGAAGAGAATAATGGTCATTTGGAGATGCCTTAAAGGCACACACACACACACACACTCACAATTAAAAAGCAGCTTTCAAACGTCTTGTTGCTTAGGGACCACTTGGGCCTTCCCTGGTTAACTGCCGCATTCCTCCAGGGTTTGGCTGGGACTGTAAGAGCTGGTTCCAACCTGCATTTCTCAAAGACCAGGGAGCATCCAATATGGCAGAGCTGCAAGAGAAGGCATTATTGTAAAAGCATGGGGGTTGTGCTGACGGTTCCCCAAGCTGCTCCGAGCAGGGCCTCCCTAGTCTCCGCCAACCCCCACCCCCGGCCCCTCGTTCAGTTCATAATGACCGCGTCTTACAGCCTTGGGATCCCTTTATCTTTCATTTCTCCCCACTCTCCTCCGGGACCCACTGTTGTAAGTCTCTACCAGCCTCGTTCCCTGACCTAGACCCCGGAAGACAGCAGATTCCACTCAGGGAGAGCAGTACTAAAGGTCACGAAGACGACCTCACCGAGTCCCTTTCCTTCTCTGTCTTTGAGAGAGCCCCTGAAACATAATTGGATTCAGCCCTTCTCTCTCTGCAGAAGCCGAAGCCATACCTTTCCAAGTGCTATTGGCAACTACATCTTTTCTCTCTCACTTTTTTTTTTTTCATTTGCTAGAGGGTGCATGAGCTCGCTAGAGAGAAGCAGACAGAAAGGGAGAAAACACCTTCACCATGGGGCCAGGTTATGCTGCAATCCCTTCTCCTCCACTCTCCATCCTGGCAGGACTTGGGGCACGCACTCACACATGCCCGGAAAGCTTTTTAAGCCATGGCGGCCAGGATTTGAACCGCATGGTCAGCCTTGTGGGATCCAGCTCCCTTAACCACCAGGCTATAGGGCTGGCCTGGGGTCTTTTCCTCATACACTGACACACAGGCAGACAGACACATACACTTTTTCTCTCTTCCTCCAATTCCAGTCTTTTCTAGATCATTCCCTTTCTCTTCTTGGGAAGCTGCCCCCTCCCTTCCATCAATGCTCCAGGAAGGGGGTTTTATTTTTCTCTTATTCTCAGCTCCCCATCAATCATGGGGAGGGGGAAACACTTTATCTGAACCCTTGGTGAGCAACAGTAGCAGCCGGCAGCTGCCAGGGCAGTGGGAACTGCATTTCCGGCACTGACGTTTACAAATGTGGCACAGAATAGCAGTGGGGACAGGGATAAATCTAACAGCTTCTCCAAAGGTCCCTAGAGGCTGCTTTAGAATTTCTTCCCATTGGGGGTCATGCGCCTTCTCTTTCTCTGCAGGAGTGAGTGGGGGTAGGGATGCTATTGTTTGCAATGTGGAATAAGCCACGTTCTCGCCCCCGTCTTCACAGGAGAACTAAATCCAGAGACCAGGACCCAAGATGCTGCGGAGTGAGCACACTGGGCCCACCCGTGGGTGTGGGGAAAGGCCTGGTGGGGATGGCAGTCGTGGTGGGCGTGGGGGAGTGAAGGCCTGACCGCGGGTTGGAATGCTGGCTCTGCCCCATCTCAGCTATCAGTTTGCTCATCTGGGAACAGGGTTAAAATGCCTGCCTGTCCACTTCGTGGGGCTTTGTAAAGGCTGAGAGGTGAGTGCCCGAACCCCAGACAAGCTTATTTGATGTGCTGAGGGTTATGGAGGAACAATGAGGGGGCCCCAGGCACCCAGTCCCATGGACTGGACAACTGGAAGCTTTCTCGAGGGTTCCAGGCAAAGCTTCCCCAGCCTCCACTTTCTCCTTCCCTTTTAGAACTCTGGGCAAGAAGCCCTGAGAGCTCGTTCCAAACACAACTGGAATCTTCCCAGTGTCTTTTCAAAACCCTTCTTCCTGCTGCCCTTCTACACAGCGAGAAAATAAAGGTAGACAAGTGTGAGAGATGAGAGATTGCGAGTGCGTGAGAGAATACGAGGCAGGCTTCTGCTTGGGAGAAGGGCTGGAGGACGAGGCAGGAAGTGGGTGGCAGTCGATGAACGCTCACCACGCCGCCGAGAGCCGAGAGCGGGGCGCAGGTCCTTTCCGCGTTCTGTACGAGAGCCCTGCTCAGTGAGACGGGACCCAGTGTGGGCCCAGCAACCCACTTCTCTGACATGCTCCAACTTTCCAGACGCTACACGTGACCCTTCACCTGCTCCAGGGTCTCTGGATTTCAGTCCTGCCTGGGCCAAAGCCCAGCTGCCGTTCTGAGCTGAGATGCAGGCCCCAGCCCGGCCTGGAGTCCCACCAGGGCTGCAATTATCTGTACAGCATTTTCTTCTAAGCTTTTTTCTATATGTAACAAGATTCCATCCAGCTTCCCTCCCCAGAGGCAAGTAGTGTTGCCAGTTTCTTGCTATCTTAAGAGAAAAAAACGGATTTTCTTTAAATATTTGTTCAACACTTTATTTAAAGAGGTTAGGCTCTGCAAAAGGGAAGGATGAACAGAGGACCATGCTCTTCTGTGTTCTGAGCTCTGAGGGGCAATCCTGTGGCCCATTCTTCAAAACAAAAGCTATGCAGCCAGCAGGACTCGCTCTCAGCTGCAGGCAATTAACCTTGGGTAGAGAGAGGGAGGGTCAAAGCCTGCACCCATGTCCTACCCAAACAGTCCTTGTGTTTCACTAATACAGGGACTCCCTGAAAGAATTCCAGTCAGCAAAATCCTCCTCTAATCTGTCCTATGCATGATGATGTTTGTTTTTGTTTGTTTGTTTTTGGAGAGGTTTTTGCTATAGGGTGCGTGCACTCGCCAGAAAGAGAGGGAGAGACAGACAGAAAACAAGAAATCACCCCCCAGGGGGCATGGCCATGCAGCAATCTCTTCTCCTCCATTCTCCTCTCAGGGTCTTGGGCACGCACGCACACGCACCTGGCATGAGTTAAAGCCACCGGGTCCGGGACTCGAAGCACGGTCGGCCACCTGAGAATCCAATGACATAGCCATTGCGCTAACTGCTGGTCACACATGATGATGCTTTAGGGTCCCCTGAATATAGGCCCCTCAGCCAAAGCCTAAGTCTGGCTCTCCTGGTGGCTGTTTTGCCACTTCTGCTGCCCTCTGAGGAGGGAAGGCACCCTCGTTGACGGCTGGTATCTAGGTGGGAAGGGACTGGGGAATGGGAGACCAGAGAGCTTATGTATGAGGAGGCTTCAGTGAGTTTGTGGGGGCTGGCCCTGTCAACTAACGGTGAAGGAAGCCAGACCCACGCGGCTGACTGCAGTTTGAATACTGGCCCTGGAGTCGGGAAACACACTGGGCACATGGGCACGCATGCCCGGAATCTCAAGTGGATGGAGAAAGGGTGAAGGGATTGCAGTGTGACCATGTCCCATTAGGAGGTGCTTTCTCCTTCTCTTTATTTCTATCTCTCTCACATGCACCCTCTGGCAATTAAAAAAAAAAAAAGTTTGTGGAGGGCCAGCTTGGTGGTACAGGGGCAACGTGCTGCTAGTGAAGTGGGATCCATATAGAAGACCATAGGTTTGGAGCCCCCATGATCCTGGCTGGCTGGGAAGGCTGGGTTGGGGTTTGGGATCATGGAGTGAGACCTGTTGGGAGTGGCTTGCCTTTTTTGGGGGGAGGGAGATATTTTTGCTACAGGGCACATGCACTCGCCAGAAAGACAGAGAGAGACAGAAAGAGAAACCACCCCCCTGGGGGAAATGGCCACGCCGCAATCCCTTCTCCTCCATTCTCCTCTTGGGATCTTGGGCACACACACACATGCGCCCAGCGTGAGTTTAAGCCACTGGGTCCGGGACTCGAACCATAGTCGACTACGTGGCAGTCCAGCGACATAGCCATCACACTAACTGCTGGTCCCGTGGCTTATTTTTTTCTCTGTCTCCTCTCAATATACTGAGACCCCAAAAGGCTATAGCATCAGGATAAAGGTGAACTGACTAAGCCAATCCCCTTCACAGTGGGCAGGTGGTACAGGGACGCTCGGGATAGGAACTCAGGTTAGACAGCTGTGGGCTGGTGGTGCCCCTGGTGCCTGGCAGAAGTAAACACAATCCTTCTAGAGGAGGTTGTTATTCTGATATATTCTTTATTCAAGCACAGTTACCAAAACATGGTTAAAGATAGCCAAGCCTAGAAGAAAATAAAGCTTTAAGAGTGAGAATCAGAAACATGAGACTAATGAAAGACAGCTGTGAAGACTTTAAACATAGAATTATCAGATGGAGACAGTAAAACAACCAAGCTTATGTGGCCAAATAATAAAAAAACAAGTTTAAAACTATTTTCAGGGAATAAGAAATTATGTAAGGTAACAAAATGGACTAAAAAAGAAATTGGACTGGCCCTGCAGCGTGGCGCATCAGGAGTAGGGTCCCACATAGCCAACGATGGCTCAAACCTCGGATCCGGTGGCTTGAAAAACACACTGGGCGCATGTGCACGTGTGCCCAAAGTCCCGAGAGGATGGACAGATGGAGGAAAAAGGATCGCAGAGTGACTTTGTCCTGTTGGGGAGAGCTCTCTCTCCTCTCTCTCTCTCTCTCTCTCTCTCGTGAGCATACATGCCAAATGTTTATTAAAAAACAAACAAACAGGGACCAGCAGTTAGTGTAACGGCTATGTCGCTGGACTCCCATGTAGTCAACTGTGGTTCAAGTCCCAGACCTGGTGGCTTAAACTCACACCGGGCGTGTGTGCGTGCCCAAGATCCCGAGAGGAGAATGGAGGAGAAGGGATTGCGGTGTGGCCATCCCTCCTGGGGGGTGATTTCTCGCTTTCTGTCTCTCTGTCTCTCTCTGTCTGTCTGGTGAGCGCACGCGCCCTATAGCAAAAACCTCTCAAAAAACAAATAAACAAACAAACAAAAACAAATAAACAGGGACCAGCAGATGGTGTGATGATTATGTTGCTGGACTCTCACATAGTTGCCTTGTTTCAAACTCAAGCCAGGCACATTTGTGTCTGTGCTCCAAATCCTGAGAGGAGACTGAAGGTGAAGGGACTGTGGTGTGGTCATCCCTCTGAAGGGTGACTTCTTGCTTTTTCTGTCTCTCTGTCTCTCTCTCTCTGTATGTCTCTCTGGTGAGGGCATACACCCTATAGCAAAAATCTCTCTCTAAAAAACCCAAAGAAGACAAAAATGAAACAAATAGAAATTCTAAATAAAAAAAGAAAGAAAATAGTGGGACCAGCAGTTGGCGTAATGGCTATGTCTCTGGACTCCCATGTAGTCGACCGCGGTTCGAGTCCTGGACTCTGTGACTTAAACTTACACCGGGCACGTGTGTGTGCATGCCCAAGATCCCGAGAGGAGAATGGAGGAGAAGGGATTGCAGCGTGGCCATCCCCCTTGGGGGTGATTTTTCACTTTCTGTCTCTCTGTCTTTCTGGTGAGTGCATGCTCACCTATAGAGAGGCTGGGATAGAAAGACCTAAAGATAAGGAGAACAGGATTCCAGTGTTCATGTTCAGAGAAGTTTTCCTCTAAGATGAAGGAAAATGCATTTTTAGGGCATTTCCTCTTGTCCCAGTGAGGTACATCTCTCACCTTCTCAGACTGAATGATGATTTAATATATATTTTTATAAATATTATATATTCATTCATTTATTTTAATTTGACCAGAGAGACACAGAGAGAGAGAGAGAGAGAGGGAAAGTGAGAAAGCAGGTCACCAGGTCCAGGACTCGAACAGTGGTTGGCCGTGAGGGAGTGTCCAGCACCTTAACCACCACGCCACCTGCTGGTCCCAGTTTAATATTTTTTCAGCAGTTTCAGTCGCAGTTCCTAGGACTTTCCTTATGTTGCCCTGGAGTCTGCCTAGCCATGCACACTTGTGTCTTGAGGGAGCAGAACTGACCCTAATACCTGTCATTTAACGAATGCGAACACAGAGGTGTGGCGGGAAGTGGACTCCAGGGCCTCTGAGAGTTCCTGGCCCGAAGGTGGGTACTGGTCTGGGCAGCTCACAGAGCGCACTGTCAGCCTTTGACAGACCTTGTGGGCCACCCCAGAGCATCTCGCCCTCCCTGGACACCCGATACATGCGTTAGGGCATCTGGGACAGCCAGAGGACCACCTCCCACCATCAGCAAACATGCACGTGGGCCTTCTCTGTCCCAAATGCCTGCTCCACAGCGTGGATCACCGTGCAGCCGCCAGAAGAGTGTGACTGAGGCACATTACCCAGAAAAAAGAAACAGCAAGGTGTTACCTAGTATGCTACTTTTGAGATATTTTAAAAAGAAAGAAAAAAGAAAAGAAAGAAAAAAGAAAAGAAGAAGCTGGCCTCATGGTCTAATGGTTAAGGCAGTCAGATCCCACATGGCTAACCATGCAGTTCAAGTCCTGTCCCGGCAGCTTGAGAAACACCATGCATAGATGTACGCCTGCCCACAACTCTGAAAGGAGCGAGAGATGGAGAAGGGGTTGCAGCACGATCATTTCCCATGACCATTTCTCCCCTCTACCTCTTTCTGGCAAGCACACAGCCCTCTAGCAAAAACAAATAAACACATAAATAAATAAATAGTGTGTGTGTGTATGTATTATATGTGTGTGTATGTATATCTATATATATATGCATACGTATACATGGAGGCCAGGCAGTGGCACAGCGGTAGTGCGACGGAACCCCCATGGGAAAGATCCTGGGTTTGCACTCTCGGACCTCCGGGCACGCAGGATGTGCTGTGTGCCCATGATCTGGGGGGCTGAGGTTGCGGATGGATCATGGCCTGAGGACCCTGTTGGGGTGCCTCTCTCTCTCTCTTTTTGTGTCTGTTTCTTTTTCATGGAAGAAATAAACTAACAAACTTGAGAAAAAGAAAAGGAGTGCCGCCTGTCTGTATACCCACAGAACATCTCACAAGGATACAAAAGAAAACAGCAACACAGTTGCGTCTGATGCAGACACAGAGTCACTGAGGACAGCATGGGAAGGAGACTTCCTTTTCAGTGTTGTCTTTTGTACCCTTGTTCCGTATGTATGTGTTACCTGTGAAAAAATGAGGACAAAAAGAAGACTCCTTCCCTTTAAGGAGCTTATGGGGAAGGCAGACGTGCAACAATTACAGTAAGATATGCTCTTTGTTATCATGGAGACTCTGCAGGGCGGGGAAGGGAGGATAGGAGAGAGGTCACCTCAGGCAGCTTGAGGGCGTGGGGGACTTTGGAACCATTGTGGTGAGTGCTAGAGTCTCTCTGAGTTCACGTTGGTTACCAGGGCACGGTGAGCCCCACGAGAAGGGACCCGCGCTGGAGCTGCGGGAGCAGGCATGTGCCGAGCTGCGGAGTTCAGACTGGATCCTGTAGGAAACCGGCAGCTATTAGGGAATTTTCAGCAGGGAGTGATCTGCTCAGATCTGCTGTATAGAGCACTGACTGGCAGGAATGTGGAGGATAGATTGAGAGGCCAGGATGGGGCAGGGGGTACATTAAGGGCTAATACAATAATCTAGGTGAGACAAGGTGGATGGAGACTAGGGCAAAGGGAGTGGGGTTGGAGGAGAGGGGATTAAACCTGAGATACAAAACGGGCTGGCAATGCGCGTGGAGACCAGGTACAAAGCCTGCTC
>NW_006203772.1:839287-839703 GCF_000334495.1 Tupaia belangeri chinensis
CTTCCTCGCTTCGCACTGGCATCCTCTGCACATTCGAGACCCCGGACAGCCCCAGCAGCTGGCAGGATGCGTCCAGAGAGGCCTTCCTGGTCTGCCTGCCTGCTTCCTCGCCCCAGGCTCCAGCGCCTTGGCAAAGTGGGGCAGGGAAAAGAACAGAAACCTCTCCCTCGCCTAGGTCTCTTATTTATTCCACGATCTCCGGATTCAGGTCCTCTCATTATTTCTGAGCTGTACAGCTTGCTGCTTCCCTGGCTGGGCTCTCCCACCTCCGCCTGCAAAGTGTCAATCAAGCCATCAGATGCGCAGCTCAGCCTCACATCCTCAGCGCCTCTGCCCCAGGACATGAACGCGCTTGCTGACACACACACGAGCAGCAAGGTGTAGGGCTGCTGGCTCTCCCTTTAATGGTCTTCCGA
>NW_006203772.1:839734-848320 GCF_000334495.1 Tupaia belangeri chinensis
TAAAATGGAATTTGAGGGAATTGCTGCTCTCTGCCTGCTCCTGTCAGCCCATCCAGAAGGACCAGCAACCCTGAGAGAAGGAGAAGCCTTCAGAAGTCGATTTGCTTTTCATTTCAAGGTTGGGCCATGGCCAATGTCTGCTTTCGGAGGAGCTGTTTGAAATTCTTAACAAGAAGCAGAATGCTTGAGTCCAGGAATCCAGGGCAGGCTTGTGAAGTAGGGATGGGGAAATGGAATTGTCATTTTATCTCTGAAGGGATATTATATTAAACGAAGAGGGGAGGGGGGACACAGAGACGCTTTGCAGCTTCCCCGGAGGACTGAACAATAAGAAATGTGAAGGGCAGCAGGAGGAACTGAGATGAGAACAAAGAATGAACTTCCCAGGCCGAGAATCAGTGACCAGGGAGATTGGAAGCATCTGCCTCCCTGGGGGGACTTTTCCTTCTTTTACGAATTATGAATGGAAGCACAATTTCTATAGAATATGGGACCTAATGAGCAATAAGCTCAATTACTTCGCCAAGTTCTCTTTAGATCTAACCCAAGGCTGTGATCATGTCTGTTTGTGGTGGGCTTCTCTTTCTCAGTATTAGTTCACATACAAATTGCTACACAGTATTCCATTGTGCCAGAGTTCCTTCTGTTATTCCCAGTTGTTGGGCTGTTTCCTTTATTTTTTTTTTAATATTATAAAAGCACAGATATGAATGTCTTCATACAAATGCCTTTTCTTCCCCCTGGGATGTCAGTCTCTAAGGAGTTTCCAGATCAGAAGGTTTGAACCCTTTGGGGCTAGCAGGCAGCATGGTGGTTAAGGGTGCTAGACTCCCACATGGCTGACTGCGGTTCGAGTCCCAGACCTGGCGGCTTGCTTTCTCACTTTTCTTCTCTCTCTCTTTTACTCTGTCCCTCTCCGGTCAAATTAAAAATAAATAAATAAATAAAGTTAAATAAAATAACTTTTTTTTTGGAGAGGTTTTTGCTATAGGGTGCGTGCGCTCACCAGACAGACAGAGAGAGACAGAGAGACAGAAAGTGAGAAATCACCCCCCAGGGGGGATGGTCACACCACAGTCCCTTCTCCATTCTCCTCTCGGGATCTTGGGCACACACGCACACACGCCCGGCGTGAGTTTAAGCTACCGGGTCCAGTACTCGAACCGTGGTCGACTACATGGGAGTCCAGCGGCATAGCCATTACGCTAACTGCTGGTTCCTCTTTTTTTTTTTTTTTTTTAAGAAACAGGTTTGAACCTTTTTACTCTCATCATCAGCACCCTCCAGAAGACCTAGACGAACCAATGGCAACCCTACACTCTCTGGCCCACCACACTGATGAACTAAGGTTTTATCATTTTTATTTATTTTTGCTCATTTTATAGGCACCTCTAGTACTTTAAAGTTATTTAATTCCCATTTCTTTCATTGCTAGTGAGACTGGGCACACGTCCACGTGTGGATTTATGGTCTCCTTTCCTACGTGTAAACAGTTCACCTCCTCTGACAACTTACCAACAGGAACCTGGGGGCCGGCCTCATATCCCTACCTCAAGCCTCTGCACACTAACGGTCTATCTGTCTTGGTCATGGCTGCCATCGTTCCTCTAAGGCAGCTGTCCCGTGTTGGGAGGGGGTGCTATCTTGTCTCCCATGTAGGGAGGGAGTGGCACGGACTTGAGATGACGTTTGGATTCAAGATTTTTCTTTTCCCAGGACAAAACACCAATTGGATGGCACTTCATCTGCTGGGCCCCTATTTTCCTAGGAAAATAGGGCTGAGAAGACAGCTAGTTTTTTGTTGTTGTGTTTTTTTTTTTTTTGCCATAGGATGATGTATGTGCTGGCCTGAGGGACAGAGAGATGGAGACAGTGATAGGGAAAGTGAGAAATCACCCCCTAGGGAGGGATGGCCCCATCACAATCCCTTTCCCTCCGTTCTCCTGGAATTTGAGGCACACACACACATGCCAGTGTGAGTTTCAAGCTACAGGTCTGGGATTTGAACCATGGTCGGCTATGTGGAGTCCAGTGCCTTAACCACCACACGGCCCACTATTTCCGAGGACAGCTAATTGCAAGGCCACTCTGGCAGATTATCTGTGGAATGAGAAACCTTGGGGGTCAGTGGGCTCCCAGACTGAGTCATACGGGTCATCCCTGCAGTCACGTGGACTTCCCAGATCGTTGTTTTTTCCACTCGCAGTATGGCCGTGAGAGGAACAGAAAGATACTGTAATCAGAATCATCGCAAGTTTTGACTGACCCTCAGAATAGTGTGGTAGTTCACGAAATGTGTTCTGGATCAAACAGACCTAGGCTCATGTCTGTGTGTCTATGACTACCAGGCAAGTGGCTTTGGGCAAGTCATAAACTCTCCAAGCCTCAATGTCTTTGGCCGTTAGTGGCATTTTGGTCATGTGTAAAAAAACTACCCAACAATTAGTGACTGAAAACAACCGATTTTTTTTTTTTTTTTTTTTTTTTTGAGAGGTTTTTGCTATAGGGTGCTTGCAGTTACCAGAACGACAGAGAGAGCCAGAGAGACAGAAAGTGAGAAATCACCCCCCAGGGGGGATGGCCATGCCACAATCCCTTCTCCTCCATTCTCCTCTCAGGATCTTGGGCACGCACGCACACGCGCCCAGCATGAGCTTAAACCACTGGGTCCGGTACTCAAACTGCGGTCGACTACACGGAAGTCTAGCGACATAGCCATGACATCAACTGCTGGTCCCTGAAAACAACCATTTTATTCTGTCTACCAATCTGATGGATAAGGAATTCGGGTAGGGTGTGGCTGGGTGATCCTTCTGTGCCAATGTGGTAGTAACTGGATCACTTAGTGGCATTTGGTGGCTGAACTGGGCTGTAGAGTCTAATACAGCATCACTCTTGTCTGGCTCTCCATGTAGCCTGGGCCTCCTCCACATGGTCTCTGCCCCAGGGTGACTGGACTTCTTTTTTTTTTTTCCCAGAGAGATTTTTGTTACAGGGCAATATACTCACCAGAGAGACAGACAGACGGAAAACAAGAAATCACTCCCCCATGGGGGTGGGGGATGGCCATGCCACAATCCCTCCTCCTCCATTCTCCTTTTGGGATTTTGGGCACGCACACACATGTGCCCGGTGTGAGTTTTAAGCCATCGGGTCTGGGACTTGAACCATGGTCAACCTCATGGTCAACCATGGTCCAGCAATGTAACCATGATGCCATCCGCTGGTCCCTCAGGGTGGCTGGACTTTTAACCTGGTGACTCAGGACTCCATGAATGAGCACTCCAAGACAAAAAGAGGAAGATGCCCGTCTCTTAAGGTTTGGGCTCGCATATGGCACAGTGTCACTTCTGCTGCATTGGTCAAGTAGTCACAGTGATGGGAGGAGTGATAAAGAATTTGAGGCCATCATTACTCTGCCAAAAGTAGGGATATAAATACTTACCCCTAAGGCTGTGAGGATTAAGTGAGATAATGCATACACAGGCAGATTTACTGAGAAGCTAATGAAACTTTAACCACAGGGCTCCTTAATTGCAAGGCCTCTTCCAAGTTCTGGCACCAAATTTTGTATTTATAATTCCCCTTTTCTTTTCTTTTAAAGAGGATCTCCTGGAGAAAAATGAGGCCCTGAACATCCTGGCCGCGTGCCAATGCTATCACTGTGCTTACTTAGCACATCGCGGGGCACCAGGAGCTCAGCACACCCTGTCCCTCTGTGCACTATCTGGTGCCTGTTCCCTCCCCGCGCCTGAGCAAAGGTCCCTCTTCTTACTCTGTCCTTCCGTTTTTTTCAGAATCATTTCTCCCTCTCCTTTGTTTTGGAGAGGTTTTTGCTATTGGGTACGTGCGCTCGCCAGAAAGAGAGAGACATAGAGACAGAAAGCGAGAAATCACCCCCTATGGGGGATGGCCACGCCGCAATCCCTTCTCCTCCATTCTCCTCTCGGGATCTTGGGCACCCATGCACATGTGCCCGGTGTGTGTTTAAGCCACCGGGTCCAAGGTTCGAGCTGTGGTCGACTACATGGGAGTCCAGTGACATAGCCATTACGCTAACTGCTGGTCCCTTCTTCCTCTCCTTTTCTAAAAAAATGAAAGCAAAACGTGCTGAGAATAATTTCATAATCACAAAACTGTCCTCCCAATTGGCCCAGTTGGCTTCTGCATCTACCCCTGGCCTCACCACCCACCAGGGGGGTGGGCCTTACCCTGGGCATTGTGCCCAGTTCTTAGCTTGGTCCTCTAGCATCTCTGAAAGAAATCAGGCTGAGGAGAGGAAAGCCAGTAGGGGGAGGCAGCATTCCCAGTGCCCTGAGCTTGGTCTAGGAGGCATTGAAATTCCAGGGCCGATGTCCTGAGACAAAGATCATAATGAGACAGGAAGGTGGCATAGGAAGGAGCCCATTTGCATGACAATAATTGAACCAAGAATAGAAAGCTAGAGGGATGCAAGGGTGAGGCTGGCAGCTGAGCTGGGCGAAACCTCACAAATCAGGCTTTCCAGCTCGGCTCTGCAGGGCAGGCAGAGGCTGAGCCCTGTGCCAGGCCTTGGGGGAAGGGAGAGCGTGGGGAGAAGGACACGGCCTCAGGGGATTGTGGGAATGCTAGCCAGGCTGGACTTTGCCTTCCTCCTCCTCCAGCCAGAGCTTGGCTTTGCTCTCTGCCCCTTTGTGGCTCTGCGCAGAGCTAAGTGGACACCATGGCTGCTCAGAATGGTCTCTGGGACACCATTGTGATCGGAGCAGGCATCCAGGGCTGCTTCACCGCGTACCACCTGGCTAGCCACGGGAAGACGGTCCTCCTACTGGAGCAGGTACTGTGTCCCTTCTGCACTCCTGACCTCTGGCCATTCCTGGAGAGGTGTTTCCAGAGCCAGCAGGCTAGAGAGCTAGGCCAAAACGCCAGAATTATCATGCACCTTGTGCAGTCCGTAGCTCCACTGCCTGGCATGTTTCATCGCAATTCAGAGAAAGTTCTGCTCTCCCTCGGACCCACCCTGGGTTCCTAGGCACAGTGTCCTCCTTTTGCTGCCTTCCTGTTCCTGCCCTTGACCAAAGAGTATCCCAGGCCCTGTTCTCTCCTTTCTTTCCAGCCTCTTCTCTGTCTACAGAGTTGATCCAGGCCAGAAAAACAATCAGTTCTGTTCTGGGGAAACTTAAGTAAAGATAATTTAGCCTAGAGGCAAAGTTTTTTTTTTTTTTTTTTTTTTTTTTTTTTTTTTTTTTTTAAATAAGCCTAAGAAGTAGAATTTTTCCTTACAGGTTCCTGACCTCTCTCCACAGAACCCAGCAGAATCCTCTTTTAAGCTACCTCTGGATAATAATAGCCTCTTTGTTTGATACACAGGAAGTAAACTTAGGTCCTACTTTTCCTTTTTTCTTTTTCTTTTTTTAATGTTTTGCCATAGGGTGCACGTGCTTGCCAGAGAGAGACAAGAGAGACAGAGAGAGAGAGGAAAAATGAGAAATCACTCCCCAGAGGAGGGTGGCCATGCGGCAAGCTCTTCTGTTCCACTCTCAGGATTTTGGCCACGCATGCGCACATGCCCAGTATGATTTTCAAGTCACTGGATCTGGGACTTGAACCATGATTGGTCATGTGGGAGTCTAGTGCCTTAACCACCATGCCACCTGCTGGCATGTAAGTAACTAATTAACTTTTTTAATTGCCAGAGAGTACATATGCTTGCCAGAGAGAGACGTAGAGCGAGGGAGAGGGAGAGAGCACCCTCTGATGGAGCATGGTCACGTTGCAATCCTTTCTTTATCATCTCTCCATCCTGTCGGGGCTTTGAACATACACACACATGCACCAGGCATGTTCCCAGGCTGCTGGGGCTGGGACTCAAACTTCAGTCGGCCGTGGGGATCTAGTTCCCTTAGCCACTAGGCCACAGAGCTGGCCCAGGTCTTACCTTTCTTTCTTTTTTTGAAAAGAGATTTTTGCCTTAGGGCATATGTGCCCGCTGGGAAGAGAGAGAGAGAGAGAGTGAGAGGGAAAGTGAGAAATCACCCCCCAGGGGGATGGCCACGCCATCCCCCTTCTCCCCATTCTCCTCCCAGGATCTTGAACACACATGCACATGTGCCTACCATGATTTTGAAGCCACCAAGTCCAGGACTCGAACCATTGGCCTCGTGGGAGTGGAATGATGTAACCACTATGCCATCTGCTGGCTCTGGACTTATTTTCTTTAAAGAAAAGTTGGCCTAGGCTGGCAGGTGGCATAGTGGTTGAGCTGCTGGACTCCCACATGGTTGACCACGGTTTGAGGCCCAGATCTGGTGGCTTACTTTCTCACTTTCCCTCACTCTCTTCCTGGTCAACTTTAAAACATAAGAATAATAGGGACCAGCAGATGGTGTAATGGTTACGTCGCTGGACTCTCATGTAGTTGACCACGGTTCGAGTCCTGGACCAGAGGTTTTACACTCATGCCAGGCGCTTGTGTGTGTGTGCCCAAGATTCTAAGGGGAGAATGGAGAAGGGATTTCTCACTTTCTGTCTCTCTCTTTCTCTTTGGTGAGCACACACACCCTATAGCAAATATATCTTTTTAAAAAATAAAAAATACAATTTGATAAATAATTCTTAGAAAAAGTCATCCATGCAGTGCAGGCGGCAGTGACTGCTCCAGTGACTGTGGGTGGGCCCTGCATATCCTTCCAAGGGCAGGTCTACTGAACCCCCATCCGAAACATTCCTACCGCGGTGGACTCTCCTTTTCCAGTCTGCCTGCCACTGGCCAGGCTAGTTATGGCTTTCTCTGCTAGGTAAGGAGCTGCCGAGGTTAGAAACCTCCTCTGTTTCTCTATCCATTTTCTCCAAGCCCCAGGATACCTGGTTCATCCTTTCAAAAAATGTTCCATCTTTTGATCCATCCCAAGGTGGTTCCTTTATCCTGAGTGATGTGGAGGAAAATAAAGTCAACATCCATTTCCTTCTCCATCAAAGGAGGAAGCTAGGCTACAATAATCTGGAAGGTTCTTTCTCATTCTGTTTCTCTGAAAGTTTCAGTGGGGTAAGACTGCAGCAGAATGACCCAAGAGTGGCTCACAAAGGAACTTCTGGGTGAGAATGACGTTAGCAAGGACGCCTAAGTGACTATTTCTGAAGAGCTTCCATCTCGAATGCCACGTTTGTAAACTGGCCGTGAAGGGAGATTTTGGAAAGATGGTGTGGGAATATTTGAGGGGTGATCCATGGCTCCTGGTTGACAGCACACAAGGAGAGCCTAATGGGGAGCAGTAGAAGGGCCAAAGACTTCCACTCCAGCTCTTGTTCTCCACTTCCAGTTCTTTCTACCACACTCCCGAGGAAGCTCCCATGGACAGAGCCGGATAATACGAAAGGCATACGCTGAAGACTTTTACGCCCACATGATGGACGAGTGCTATCGGATATGGGCCCAGCTAGAGCACGAGGCTGGGACCCAATTGTACAGGTGAGCAGGAGGAGGAATTCCTTGAGTCCTGTGGCCCCACACCTGGAGACGTTCAGCATGTGAGGTGCTGGTGCCACGAACGCTGGGAAGGCACAGGCGGGGGGGACACGAGTCCTGGGGAACCCCTGGATACACGGGAAGCATTCTGCTCCTTGCCATTCTGGTCACCTGCAGGTCCAGCAGACTCCTGCCAGGTTCTGAGTTCTGTGCCTGAGTTCAGGCCACGAGTCCTAGGCTAGGAGAGGCCATGCTGGAAGAACTGCTGGAGATACTATGGGTGATCCAGAGCTGGGCAGACCCAGGAGGAATCTGTGCCTATGAGACTCTTTTAGGACAGGGGTAGAAATGGAAGAGGAGGCTGGATGTTTTTGTTTGTTTATTTACTTATTTTTTACGTTTCTTTTCTTCCATAATTGAGAGCGAAAAGAGGTACCCCCCATAGAGTCTTCATGCCATGATTCATCCCAACTTCAGCCATCCCAGATCATGGGCACATGTATGCCCAGCATGCTCAGCATGACCCACTCTGGAACTTTCCATGTGGGTCAGCCTTGCAGAATGTTGCATTACCACTGCACCACTGTCTGGCCACCTTGATTTTTTATATTCCTGAAAGGTACTTTAAAAAAATATATTATTTATTTAATTTTATTGATTTATTCATTCACTCATTTTATTTATATTTTAAAAATTAATTCATTAATTAATTTAATTTGATGAGAAAGATTGAGAGAGAAAGCAAGCCGCCAGGTCCAGAACTCAAACCACGGTCGGGCATGTGGGAGTCCAGCACCCTTAGCCACCATGCCACCTGCCAGCCCTCATTCATTCATTTTAATTTTGACCAGAGAGAGACAGAAACAGAAAGGGGGAGAGTGAGAAAGCAAGACACCAAGTCCAGGACTCAAACCATGGTTGGCCATGTAGGCATGTCCAGTCCCTCAACCACCAGGTCACCTGCTGGCCCCTCCTGCTAGTACTGTAACTTTTCATGTGGAATCCTCACCCCCATAGCAACTTTGTAAATCCATTTCATTCTCTTTGAACACCCTCTCCTTAGGGACAAATGGGAGTGCTCCTCAGTCCAGATCACGTTCCCAGGAAGGAGCCTGCGAAGAAGGAGCCTGTGGCTCTTTCCC
>NW_006203772.1:849080-850579 GCF_000334495.1 Tupaia belangeri chinensis
TCTTTCCCTGTAGTGCTCCTCCTCCCCACCCCTGAAGACTCCGCCCCTCCTACCTCTTCTGTGACTGTTAGCTGAACTTCCCACAAAACCCTGGCTCAACCCTACAGGGTCGCAGTTATTTTAATGGCCAAGAACCAAGAGGTTACTGTTCTGTTGCAAAAACACCATTAACTTAAGAACGAAGTGAAATCCATTATGCAAATACAGTTGGGGCAGCTAATTACAGATTTATTCAGGGACAGCTAATGCACCCCACATCCAAATAAAGGAGCAAGTCTTGCTGAAGGGTGGCCTGGCAGACAGACCTTTCTCTGTCAGTTGGCTATGAACATTGCTGAGTGTTTTGGGCAAGAAGAATTTCCTGAGGCCTTGGAGGGCACATTCCCTCCTAGCAGATGAAGAAGATGGTTCTGGAGTCAGACTTGGGTTTGGTTTTTGTACTTCACCTCTCACCAGTTCTGTTATCTGAGCAAAGTTTTTTTTTTTTTTTTTCCCCTTTTCTGGGCCTCATTTCCCCCATAGGGCTTTGCAAGGATTAAATGAGACTTTTATAAAACACTTGGCATAGTGCCTAGCACCTTTCAGTAAGTGGCAGGCCCTTCCCCCTGTTCTGGGTCAGCTGTATCCTGGCTTCATTGAGTGATGGAGGAATATGGGCAGGAGGGGACAGATGGGAGGCAGCCACTATGACATGAAGGGGAGTAGCTGCCGGAGAAAGGAAAGGGACGCTTGGGTAGAAGAGTCTCACAATCCCCCAGTCTTTCTCTGTGTCGAGAGGACAGGAATTTGCAAGGGTTTTGGAACTATTCAAGCCTGGCTCTAAAACTCAGCTCTGACACAGTTATGTGGCTTGGGGCAAGCTCTGTAACCTCGGTGGCACTCAGTATTCTCCTCTGTGAAGTAGGGGGAGTAGCACCTGTCCCGCGAGGTGAGCTGTAATGGGTTAAGAACAGTAACTGGAAAATCAAGTATCCTCATTGTATATTCAGTGCTTATTATCAGAAACTAGGGGCTGCTTTTGTTTGCTTGTTTACATTTTTTAATTTACTGGAGGATGTGCACTTGGGGGAGAGACAGAGAGGGCAAGTGAGAAAGAAAGCACACCCTGTGGAATATGGTCACACCGTAACTGCTTGTCCTTCACTTCTCTCTCTTATTTTGGGATATTGGGCATGCACACACACGTACCCAGTGTGTTTCTGAAGCTCTGGGTCTGGAACTTGAACAAGGCATTGGTCATGTGAGATCTAGCTGCATTAACCACTAGGCTACAGGCTGGCCCTACGGGCTATTCTAAGTACCTGTGTGTGTGTGTATATACATATATGTGTGTGTATATATATATATATAAAAATGTGTGTATATACATATATATAAATAATATATTATAAGATACATACACATCATAAATATATATCATATATATTTATAAATATAAATATTATATCATATACCATATATTATATAATATGTAATGTTTATATTTATAAAATATATAT
>NW_006203772.1:850595-859200 GCF_000334495.1 Tupaia belangeri chinensis
TATATATTCATAAATATTATATATTATAGAATATACAATATATATTTATAGTATGTTATAATATATATTATAATATATATACACATTATATATATATATATATATACATACACACATTATAAATAATACACAATACACACACACACACACACACACACACACACAAAACCCTCATTTAATCTCCCCACAACCTGATGAGAGGGATGCCTCAGAGTAGTTAGTGTCCCAAATCATTAATGGAAATAGCAGAATTGCTCTATGAGTGGACTCTAAAAAGTTCAAGGAAAAACAGAATTAAAAGTCTAGTTTGGTGCAAAAAAAACAACAAAAAACCCTTGAAATCCATGCATAATTTTTCTTACATGTGCACTTCCCATGAACTCCTTGAAGTCCCTTTGTTTTCTTAGTCTAACCTGGGGTTGGCGATTTTTTTCTGCCAGTGGCCACACAGTGAGTAGTTTAGCCTTTGCTGACCACGCGGTCTCTGTTGCAACTGCCTGCCTCTGTCCTTATGTGAAAGCAGTCACAGACGAGATGTAAATAAGTGGACGTGGACGTGTTCCAACCAAACTTTGTTTGTGGGCACTGAAGTGGAATTTCACAATATTTTTATGTGTCACCAAATATTCTTCTTTTTTTTTTATTTTTAAAAAATTAAGAGGGGGAGGGAACCAGCAGTTAGCGTAATGGCTATGTCACTGGACTCCCACGTAGTCGACCGCGGTTCGTGTCCCGGACCCGGTGGCTTAAAACTCACGCCGGGTGCGTGTGCGTGCGTGCCCAAGATCCCGAGAGGAGAATGAAGGAGAAGGGATTGCGGCGTGACCATCCCCCCTGGGGGGTGATTTCTCGCTTTCTGTCTCTATGTCTCTCTCTGTCTGTCTGGCGAGCACACGCGCCCTACAGTGAAAATCTCTCCAAAAAAAAAAAAAAATTAAGAGAAAAGGATGGAAAGATGGAAAGTAGATAACTTATCATCATGCCTCAGAGAACTGGAAAAACAACAACAAACAAAACTCCTCTCTCTCTCTGTGTCTCTCTCTGGTCAAATTAAAATAAATGAATGAATAAATTAAAAAATGAAATAATTATAAAAAAAATTAAGAGGGTGGAGCTGGCAGGTGGTGTGGTGGTCAAGGGTGCTGGACTCCCACATGGTCAACCACAGTTTGAGTCCTTGACCTGGATTTTTCACTTTCTTTCTCTTTCTTTTTTTCTTTTCTCTCTTTCTCTTTTTTTTTAAAAAAAGAATTATTTATTTATTTAATTCCGTTTGTTATTATTTTTTAATTTGGCCAGACAGAGAGTGAGAGAAAGGGAAAGTGAGAAAGCAAGCTACCAGGTCTGGGACTCAAACTATGGTTGACCATGTGGGAATCTAGCACCCTTATCCACCACACCACCTGTTGGCCCCTCATTTTCTTTCTCTCTCTCTTGCCCTCTCCCCATCCTTTTCTGATCAATTTTTTAAAATAAAATTAAATAAAGTTAAATAAAATAATTAGAAGAAAGGGACCAGCAGTTGGCATAATGGCTATGTCACTGGACTCCCACATAGTCGACCACGGTTTGAGTCCCCGACCTGGTGGCTTAAACTCATGCCAGGAGCGTGTGTGCGCGTGCCCAAGATCCCGAGAAGAGAATGGAAGAGAAGGAATTGTGGCATGGCCATCCCCCTACACCCTGGCGAGCCTACGCACCCTATAGCAAAAAACCTCTCCAAAAAAAAATTAGAAAAAAAATGAAGAGGGCAACCTATTTTCTGGAACCCCTCTCTTCTTGGGAGCTATTTTTCCTTCCCTCTCCTTTAATAAACTCCCCACTTTCCTATAACCAAAAAAAAGAAAAAAATTAAAAATTAAGAGTCAGCCCGTGGTGTGCTAGCTAAGGCACCTGGATCCTATATGACTTGACCATGTGGTTTAAGTCTTGGACTTAACTTGAGATAAAGCCAGGCATGTGTGCCCAACATTCTGAAAGGAGAAACGGAAGAGAAGAGATTGGGGCATGACCACCCCCCATCAAGGTGTTTTCTTTTTATTTTTTTTTCTTTTCTTTTTTAGAGAGGTTTTTGCTACAGGGCATGTATGCTCGCCAGAGAGACAGAAAGTGAGAAATCACCCCCCAGGAGGGATGGCCACACCGCAATCCCTTCTCCTCCATTCTCCTCCCGGGATCTTGGGCACGCACACACACGCGCCTGGCATGAGTTTAAGTCACCGAGTCTGGGACTCAAACTGCGGTCAGCTACATGGGAGTCCATATTGCCATTATGCCAATTGCCAATTGCTGGTCTGCAAGGTGTTTTCTTCCTTTCCTTGTCTTTCTCTGTCTCTCTCTGGTGGGTGCACATGCCCGCTGGCAAATTAAAACTAAAAAAAAAAAAGCAACCGTTTAAAAATATGAAAACCATCTCGGCTCATGGGTCAGACAAAAATTGGCAAAAGGATAGATTTAATCCAGAGGTGTAGTTCCCCGGCTCCTGGTCTAGAAGAATATCACAGACTAGTTACCTTTTCCATTCCCCTGTCTCCAAAGAAGTTTGTGTCCCCAAAGCATGCCAGGTCAAAAGACTGCTACTGTACATGTAAGGACAGGCACATACCATAGCCCTGCTGAACGACCATTTCCATACCTCACAGCCCCAATTATGAAAAATGAAGAGTAATGTGAATGTGCTTTAAAATCTTCTAAAGTGCTACAGTGTGCTGCGTATTATCATCATTGTTACTGTTCTACTATTAACAAGTACTTTCTTATGGCTAACTTCATTTATCAGGCATGCTCATTCATTTGGTTCTTATACTTGGTAGGGACACAGAACAGGTACTTCCCATTCTCAGAATGATATCTCAATACAGCTCTACCTTTGGGCTAAAAAGCCATTCCAATTCCTTTAGCTTTTACGCCTAATTCTGATTTTTCTAAGTGATTCACCATCTTTGTGGTTCTGACTTCTCCCCAGGTTCTTCTAGGAGAATCAGCACACAACTATAAAATAGCTGACAGATAGGAGTGCACTTAGTGCCATTTGATGATGATTAAAAGAAAAAAAAAAACCTTTAGGAATTGGTAGTGAAAGTAGTTGTTTAATGCATTTTATTCTGTTCTGCTCCTGTGATAGCAGCATACTAAACATGGGTGTTCTCGGAATATTTGCATATATTCTGGGGACAATGACACATGTGTCAGATGACAAGGTCTGAATCTTCTGTGATGTGCACGGCCAGGATGCCGACACCAGCAGCAAAGCCCAGCTCTGTGGCCGGCTCTTCCCTGCCCCGCCTTCTCCCTTTGAGCCCTCCTATCTAGCGCCTGAACTGGGCTGCCCCTGCTTAGCTGACAATATCAGACAAGATCACAGCCGTAGGCAGTACAGCTGCCGGCAGAACCTGGTGGCCCCCTCCGCAGCTGCTGCTTCCTGTGTCTGCGAAGTGTCTGGCTTGTCAGCCACATCCCCTCCCTGGAGCAGTCTTTGTTAACCAATTCCACCTCGGCCCACTGAGCGGAAGATGAAACGTACAGAGCTCCTCCAAAACCCAACAAAGACAGCAGCCATTACCAGTCTTCATCCGTGTCCCTTCCCCAAGGTGACTCTGGCTCACTGGCACTTTTAGCCCAAAGAGGAAACACTGGAGCCTGGGATGGGGGTGGTGGTGGCAGAAGCAGGGAGAGCTGTCTTCCCCTCTGGATTCCTCCCCGATCCATCCTGCACTTTGTCCTGCCCTGGGAGCTGGTGGAAATCCTCTATCGCTAACTCCTCACATCGTGTCCCCTTAGTTGGACCGTGGAGGAGTCAATAAGGCCATTGGGAGGAATCTTCAATGACCTCTTCCTAGAGCTGGATCAAAGTGGGGTCAGGAGGAAGGCAGAGTTCACGCCTAATGCTCTCAACCCCGCTGATGGGCTTTCTGGGGATTGCAAGCTGCACTCTTTTCTAGGTTCCCTGGCATCCCTTCGAGCCCCCCCTTTTTTTTTTGGAGAGATTTTCGCTATAGGGCGCGTGCGCTCGCCAGACAGAGACAGAGAGACAGAAAGCGAGAAATCACCCCCCAGGGGGGATGGTCACGCCACAATCCTTTCTCCTCCATTCTCCTCTCGGGATCTTGGGCACCCATGCCCACGCGCCCGGCATGAGTTTTAAGCCACCGGGTCCGGGATGCGAACCGCAGTCTACTATGTGGGAGTCCAGCGACATAGCCATTACGCTAACTGCTTCCCTCAAGCCCTTTTTTTTTTTTTTGGGGAGTTGTTTTTTTTTTTTTTTCCCCCTTAGGGGGCGGGCCTTCGCCAGCAAGAGAAATCACCGCCCGGGGGGATGATCACGCCGCAATCCCTTCTCCTCCATTCTCCTCTCGGGATCTTGGGCATGCACGCACACGCGCCCGGCGTGAGTTTTAAGCCACCGGGTCTGGGACGTGAACCGTGGTCGACTACATGGGAGTCCAGTGACATAGCCATTACGCTAACTGCTGGTTCCCAAGCCCTTCTTTTAAGATCAGTTCTACCAATCGTTTCCGGATTGTTTTTCTCCCTGCAGATGCCCTAGTCTCTTCCTGCCCTTCGCCTTCCCAAACTTTGTATCTGAAAGTTTGTATCTGAGGTCTGGGCAGAAAATGGGGGGAAGGCAGAGCACAGGGGTGAGAAATTGATGCAGAATGAGCTGCCTATTTATTGGGATCTAGGAAAAGCCATTAAGAAAATAAGCACTTAAATGATTTTCAATCTGCCCATGGAAGTCATCTATCTTCATACTGGGGGGAAAGGCCCGTTCTCCCATCCCGGTTTTGATTGACTGATTTCCAATTCTCTAAGCATTTCCCATAGGAGCCTCACACCTATCTCCCATAATGACAGGCCTTTGCATTTCCAGGCAGTGTTTTACATTTATTTCCGATTTGCTCTTAATGGTCAAAAATCTCTCTCCAATCCAAGGCGTTTCTCCAGCAGTGCACAGTTTCCCTTAGGCCAAATAACTCAGCTGTGATCCATAGAAAATGAGAATTTCCCACACGCGTCTTTGGACCAGGGGAGGGTCCAGCATCTCAGATTCAGATGGAAAATTTCCCACTGTTAGATCAATATCTGGGCTAAGGAATAAATGCCACAGGGGCAGAGAGCTGGAGCAAAATGATTACAATCGGCACAATTACATTCACCGGTGGAATCAGCTCGCTGATTACTCCCAGGGATGGGGAGTTCCCGCTTCATCCGCCACAGCACGGCCTGGGAATTAGAACGTCACTCGGCATTTCATAATTCGACAGATTTGCCCATTGTCTTGGCATAGATTAATTTTTCCTATATGGTGCATTTCTATAAGAGGAGTTCTTATTTCAAGGAAAGAAGGAAGGAAAGGGAGAGAGCAGAAAGAGGAAAAGGAAATCTCAGAGTACATGAGAGATCAGGGCTGTTACCTTACAGGCAGGGGTTAGAATATTCTGCTCTGGGAGGCCGGCAGGTGGCATGGTGGTTAGGGTGTTGGACTCCCACTCATTTGACTGTAGTTCAAGTCCCAGACCTGGCAACTTGATTTCTCACTTTCCCTTTCTCTCTCTCTCTGTCTGGTCAGTTTTTAAAAAATGATAATAACTAATAAAATTAAAGAAATAATTATTTTTTTAAAAAGAATATTCTGCTCTGGAATTTCTGAGCCAGGGATCTGACATAATATTGAGGATTACGCCAGGTCTTTCCCAGAATCCTATCCAACCTGAACCCTGTGGGGTAAAAAGGATTCAAGGACATACAGCTAACTTCTTAATTATCTTGTTGCCCAAGAAGTTTGCCAGGCAAGTTTTCATTACCTGAGAACCACTCTGAAGTCCTTGTGGAGGCCACAGAAAAAAGGCCATCTGCCGGCTAGTGGGGATTTCGACAGCATCTCTCCTCTGCTGCGCTTTGAAGCGGCGGGCCGCGTCGCTATCTCACCAGTGGTGAATGCTGGGTAGGCGGGGGCCATGACAAATGGATTGGGCACGCTGCGCGGCTCTGTGTACTGACACCAGCCCCTGGGCCCAATGTGTCCCTACCCCCTCCCAATCTTCTCTTTAATCCCCCCAACCAGATAATGTGGGATTTGGAAGCATGTAATATCCATGAGACTCCATTATAGGCTATTACGAGCTTTATATGCAGTACCTGAGGGATGTACCAGGCTGCTGCTGGTCACTGTGGCTGCTGAAACCGAGGGGGGCCACAGCAACGGTCCCAAGGGCCCGGGTGACCCTTCCCTTGTTTAGATCAGTTTCTCCCCAAGGGAGCTCTAGTCTCTTGTGACAAAAGGCAGGACACTTTAAAGAGAAACAACTTTCACTCCTTTAGGGAGGGGGAAGCTTAGAGGGAGGTATGGGGAGAAAAGAAATCATAGAATCGCTGACTTTGTAGTTGGAGCCCAAAGAGACCATCCACAGGGGTTACTGCCCCAGGGCACCATCGGCCTTTGGGGCACAATCTTCTCCAGCACTGCAGGCTTAGCATTCCTGACTCCTGCCCCCTAAATGCAACTGGCCTCCCCAGACATTGCGACAACTACAGAAATGGCCCCTGATGTTTCCACAGGCCCCGGGTGGGGGGAGGGGAGTGCTGCCCACTGTGGAAGCACCCACAGGCCAACGTGCGCGTGTTACAAGGAGGACGCTGGGCGTGGAACGGTGAGAAGCCAGACCAAGGTCCCATCAAGGTGAGACCAGGACGAGAAGCAGAGCCAGGCTTCCCGCCTCCAGCCCTTCTCACAGTGAGCGGCCTCTGAGGAGGGACGGAGAGACAGACGGACAACAAGAAAGGCCACAACAGGACATGACCATAAAAGGGGAAAGAGGAAGGGAACAGAGCAGAGGGTGGCATGGGGCGGGCAGGCGGGGAGGAGAGAGAGAGCAGAATAGTGACAGGAGGAAGGGAAGACTCACGAACCAGGTCGGACACCGACCTCCTGCAAGTTCCTCCCGGAGATGAAAAGGGACTTAGGAGGGCCAGCCAGTGGCATGGTGGTTAAAGCAGCTGGATCAAATGAGACTGACAACCTGGTTTGCATCCTGGAGCACACGCTGGGCATGTGCGCATGTGTGCCCGGAATCCTGAGAGGAGAACGGAGGAGAAGGGATTGTACTATGGCCTCCCCTGGGGGGGGGGTGCTTTCTCATTTTCTCTGTCTCTTTCTGGAGGGTACATATGCCCTCTAGCAAACTAAAAAAAAAAAAAAAGGAAGGAAGGAAGAAAAGAAAAACTAACAAAGAAGAAAGAGGACTCAGGATCTGTGCTGGAGAGCAGCATGGATTTCGAGGTGGGACCAACATGGTGAAAGGCCAGGGCAGACTCGGCCTGGGCTGGCGACCGGCTGACTTGGGACGGAGTCTAGAGCCTCTACCCATCCTCTGAAGGCGAGGCCCTCACTCCCCTCCATGACTGTGCCTGGCCCTGGGATCCTTGCTGAGGAAAAGGAGCAAACGGCCCCAGGCCCTGACACATACCTTCACCCAGATGGCTTTCTTTTTCTTTTTCTTTTATTTTTTAACAGGCAGACTGGACTACTTCTGCTGGGAATGAAGGAGAACCCAGAACTGAAGACAATCCAGGCCACTCTGTCCAGGCAGCGGGTGGAACACCAGTGCCTTTCATCTGAAGAACTGAAGCAACGTTTCCCAAATATTCGGATGAGCAGAGGAGAAGTGGGACTTCTGGAAATGTGTGGAGGAGTTCTCTACGCAGACAAGGCCCTCAGAGCCCTGCAGGTGGTCTGGCTCCCAATCAGAGCCTTGCTCTAGGCCTCCTGGGACTTGGTCGGCCTGCTCCGGGACCCCTTGCTGGACGAGGGCCGCTGCCTTACTGCCCTGTCATGACCTTGGGGCAGGGCTGTCCATAGACCCTGCTGGCCTTGACGATGTGGGAGAGGGGCTCTGGGTTCTGTGCTGTCTTCTGCCTTCGGCGAAGGCTCTTTGTCTACCAGGGTGCGCCACTTGCACAGCTAACACGCCTTCCTCTGTCCTGTCCTTTCAGGGCGTGGTTCGCCAGCGAGGAGGCACGGTGCGTGATGGAGAGAAGGTGATAGAGATCAAACCAGGGTTACCAGTCCTGGTGAAAACCACCTCCAGGAGCTACCGAGCCAAGAGCTTGGTCATCACAGCAGGTCCTTGGACCAACCGGCTCCTCGGTCCTCTGGGACTTGAGCTCCCCCTGCAGGTAGGGGGTGAGGCGGACAGCTGGTGCATAAAAGAATAGGCCTTGGGGCCACATGGGCTTGAATTTCAGTCCTAGATCTGCCACTTGCTAGTGGATGACCTTGAACAAATTAGGTCTCGTCATCGAGCCTCAGTTTTATCAACTGTATTATGTGGGGTAAGGTAATAACTACCTAAGAGGGCAGTGGCAAAATTCAATTATATGACATATCTAAAGCCCTTAGGGGATGGCCTGGCTTATAGTAAGCATTCAAAAGACCAGCAAATAGCATAATGTTTATGTCACTGGAGTGCCGTGTAGCCGACTGCAGTTTGAATTCTGGACCTGATGGCTTAAACCTCATGCTGGGCGTGAGTGCATGCATGCCCAGGACCCTGAGAGGAGAATGGAGGAGAAGGGATTGCAGTGTGGCCATTCTCCGGGGGGG
>NW_006203772.1:859379-868087 GCF_000334495.1 Tupaia belangeri chinensis
CAGTGGGGCCATTCACCCGGGGGGGGGGGTGATTTCTCCCTGTCTCCCTGTCTGTCTTTCTGGCGAGCACACATGCCCTATAGCAAAGAAACCTCTCTGGTGAGCATATAGTAAGCGTTTCAATAGATACCTGGCATTTATTTGCTCAGGCCAGGGAGGATAGAGAAAGGAGAGCTGAAGCGCAGCTCTGGGGGAAAACTAGGAATGTGAGGAGAGGCAGAGGCTCAGAGGTCTTTGTTTCAGGAAGTAACAGGTAAATGACGTAAGAATTGAGTGAAGCAAGGATGGCTGAGTTGGCATCCCAACTTGTATTAAAGAGTTGCAGAATCCCAGAAGAAACTGCTCTCATTGTAGAGTTCCATGGCTTTCTCCCTTCATCTCCTACTGTCTGTTTTTCCTCCTGCCTGAAGACCCTGCGGGTCAACGTGTATTACTGGCAAGAGAAGGTTGCAGGGAGCTATGGAGCGTCTCAGGCCTTCCCATGCTTCCTGGGCCTGGACCTGGCTCCCCAGCACATCTACGGGCTGCCTGCAGGAGAGTACCCAGGGCTGATGAAGGTGAGCAGGAAGGCCGAGGGAGGGCCCATCAGTGCATGTGCAGATTTAGGGCAGCTGCCCTGCCTGTCCCCTCCACAGACTCCTTAGAGGCCCGTGGGCTCAGCAGGTGCCTGCTTCCCTACTTCTCTCTTAGCGGTGCAAGACCCTTGGCTGCCCTGAGGCCCAGCAAAGGAGGCCCTTCCTTTGCATACCAAGGGTGGGAGCAGGGGTGGACGGCTAGGCCAGCTTGTGTGGGAACACAGCATCTGTCAGGGTCGGGGAAGGCTGGAATGATGGATGGGGACGTTCTGTGTACAAGCCTGCCCCTGGCCCCCGCCGCTCACACCGCTCTGATTGGGAGCCAGGTCTGCTATCACCACGGCAACAGCGCAGACCCCGAGGAGCGGGACGGCCCCACAGCATGCTCAGACAGCCAAGACATCCGGATCCTGCGTGGCTTTGTCCGAGATCACTTGCCTGACCTGAAGCCTGAGCCCAGCGTCATGGAGTGCTGCATGTACACGGTGAGGGGTCGGCGCAGCCTCGCCAGGCGCTCTCGGGGCTCCGGGGATGGGGGAGGAGACAGATCTTGTGCTGGCCAGGCCTGTCTCTATCTGTCCCTTGACGGAGTTTGTGACTTTAAACAAACGAGCTAATTTCTGTGGGTCAGTCCACCTCTACCAGAGAGGGGCCAGTTAGGGATTATGCATATTCTTTTTCATTAGGGAACTAGGCTTATGTCTGGCAGTCCTTCACTCTAATTCCCAGAAGAGCTCTAAAAGATTTTTTGGCAAGATGCTCCAGTTGAGCAGGCCCTAGGGACAAAGAGAAGAGACAGATGTCACCAGGGCCTGCAGCGTCTTGGCTAAAGTTAGTTTACCAAGATGATCTGTGCACCCACTGTGTCCACAGCTCTGTATGAGAAGAGAGGCAGAGGGACGGAGGAGCGAGGCCGGCACCCCTCGAGCATGGCAGGCAGAGCGCGTGCCTGGCCCCATCCCGTCCTTTCTGCAGAGAAATCCAGCTCGGTCCCCTCCCGTTAGAGCCTGCGTTCCTCCTCCCGCTATCCTCAAAGGACTCAGCTGTGGTTGTTTCTTTACAGAACACACCTGATAGGCACTTCGTTCTCGATCGACACCCGATGTATGACAACATTGTCATTGGTGCTGGATTCTCTGGTAAGCCCGAGGACAGGGAGATGGGACACCTTAAAACCTGCCTACCAGCCCAACTGTGACAGCACGTGGCTGAGGCCACCACAGGGGAGGCCTGGGTTCAGTTCTACCAGCCCAGCTGTGACAGCACAAGGGGGAGGGCCCTGCGGTGTGGTGGCTGAGGCCACTGCAGGGGAGGCCTGGGTTCAGTTCCCGGCCCAACCTAAACAGGTCAGGCTTGGTGGTGCACAGCTGCGGTTGTACTGCCTGGGAGGCTGGGGCAGGAGGACCATGCTGTGGTAAGACCTTGACAAAATTACCTTTCTCTCATAAAATAAATAAATGAACAAATAACTGGGTCTGCCCTGTAGCCCTGTAGTTAAGTGCTATGTATCTGGAGCCAGATCCCACAAGTCTGACCACAGTTCAAGTCTTGGCCTCAGCAGCTTGTAAAACATGCTGGGCACATGTGTGTGCATGCCCCAAATCCGGATGGGATGGAGAAATGAAGGAAAGGGATTGTGGCATGACTACACCTCCCTGGGAGATGTTCTCTCTCTCCCGCTCTCTTCCTCTCTCTCTCTCTCTTTGGTGAGTGCACATGTCCCCTGGCAATTAAAAACAAATAACAACAAAACAAAGGAAAAAAGGCCTATCTCAATACAAGAAAAAATAGCATTTCCCATGCTTGGATAGGTACTAAAAACTGGGCTTTGAGTATGGAAGGAGGCTGGGTAGTCCAAGAAGGTTGGATGGTCCAGGAGGCAACTTCCGGCTTTGGAGTGTGACCAAGAAGAGGGTCAGCCCAGTGTGGCTGACTAGGGACCTTCTAGAATCCAGTCTCTTGGTTTCTGAGCATGCTTGACAATCTGCTCTCCTTTTCCTAGGGCACGGATTCAAGCTGTCCCCAGTTGTGGGGAAAATCCTGTGTGAATTAAGCATGAAAGTAACGCCATCCTATGACTTGACACCTTTTCGAATCAGCCGCTTCTCTGGCCTGGGCAAAGCCCACCTTTGACCCCAGACCAGCAGCTCTTCCTGTGCACAGGAGCCTCTGCTGGGTGGGGAGGGGATGGCTTCTCAGGACGTCATCCTGTCACCTCTGGCCACCTGTAAATCCCCACAAACTCCAGATGACTGAGACTACCCTCTTCCCTGGCTCTCTCCTCCCACAAGGTTGGTCAGCTATTCTGCAACCACAGAGTGGAAAGGGCCTTGGCGATGTGTCTCACCCAGCGGGGAGCGCAAGGGCTGGCTCGGGAGGCCAGAGCAGTTGTTAAAATTCTCTTCACTGGGTCATTTAATGATCTCGACACAGATTTGGCTAAGTCTGCCCAGAGGGGGGTAAACAAAGTTGATTTCTCATAGATCACTACTGCTCTTGGAGTTCCTTTTCCTAATGTGAGAGCCATCCTCCCTCGCAAAAACCCAAAAAGTCTGGCTCATCTTAGCTACACAATAAGTGTTCATTGAAACAGATTTGTTGGGGTGCCAGCAGGTGTATGGAGGTTAAGGTGCTGGATCCCACATAGCCCACTGTGCGGTTTGAATCCTGGACTTGAAATCCTGGTGGCTTGAAAAACATGCCAGACCAATGTACATGCATGCCCAAAATGCTGAGAGGAGAATGGAGAAGGGATTGTGGCATGGCCATGTCCGGGGGGAGGAGGCGATTTCTCACTTTCCTTCTCTCTCTCTGGTGAACACCTATGCCCTGTAGCAAACTGGAAAAGAAAAAAAAAGAAAAGAAAGAAAAAGAAAGAAACAAAGAAAGAAAGAAAGAAAGAAAAGAAAAGAAAAGAAAAGAAAAGAAAAGAAAAGAAAGAGATTTGTCAGGGCTGGTCCTAAACCCTACTGGTTAAAGCAGCCGTGTCCCACATGGTCCACTGTAGTTTGAGTCCTGGCCTAGGTGGCTTGAGAAACATACCAACTGCATGTGTGGGCATACCCAAAATCCTGACAGGAGGAAGGAATAGAGGAGAAGGGATTGTGGCATGGGCGCTCCTTTGGATGGTGTGCTTTCTCTCTTTCTGTTTCTCTCTGGCTCTCTGGCAAGGGTGCATGCCCTCTGGGAATTAAAAAAAAAAATGTGTTGAACAAACAAACAAATAAATAACTATTACATTAAAGTCTATGGTGGGTTTTCTTTTCCATGTGACCTTATTTCTTACAGGCTCTAATTGTCTAAATTAGCACCACACGCAGGACCCATCACCCCGGGAACCTTTAGAGTCATTATCCCCTCAGCGCTCTGCACCCTCTGTCTCTGGGTTCTTTGGTCCTCACCCTCTCTCTGACTCTAAAGCTGCTCAGCTCCCTGGTCTCTCATTAAGGTGTATTGTCAGGTCCTTATGAAGATGGAGCTGTTATACCAGAAAGAAAGAGAGAGACACACTCGCGTAGAAACCCTGTTCAATGTTTGAATGTTAAATGTGCCATTTTATTATCATTAGGATTGCTCCCACTTAATGAAACGGCATTAGCACCGAGGCGGCTGGCCTCCTTGCACTAATTGCTTTGGAAGGAAACAGGCTCATAACTACCCCGGGGTGGGTGGAGGGGTGAGGGGCGTAAACAGGGCCTCAAGCAAGGCTGGGCACTCTCAGATGAAACCCACCTGGAGGGTCTCCAGATCAGGTCAGTGCAACCACAGGGAACGGGAGCTGAGCTGCTCTAGGGAGAGAAAGACTGGGACTGGATGGGCTGGATGCTAGGAAGAGCCACTGCGGAGGAAGAGTGGGCACGAGGATGAGCGTAAATACATTCCCAGAGGAAATCCAGCACAGAGGCCATGCTCTTCAGCAGCCTGCGTTCTTAAAGCCCGGGCTCATGGCTGGCACTGGCAACTCTAGTGAATTAGAAAAGCCAGCCAATCCTTCCACCCCAAGCCAAGTGTGTTGTATCGGCAATCTCGGATTATTTCCTGAACCTCATTCTATAAAATAGGAATAATCATATCTGTAAAATGCAAATAGCAATACTAACCAACTCTACAGGGGTGTGTGACGATCAAATAAGACCATTCATTTATGCGATACACAAATACTTAGTATGAAGATTCCTCAAAAAATTAAAAATGGGGCACAGTTGTCAGCAAACTGAACTGCAGAGCTGGAAGCTGGAATCCACATGATACTTTGTGGGTTCAGATCCTCCGTCAGCCTGAAAACATGCCGGATGTATGTGTATGTACTCAAGATCTCGACGAGCTGGAGGGCCGGGAAGAGGGAATTGTGGAATAACAGGACCCATCGAGGGTGCTTCTCTCTCTTACTCACGCACACATCCTCTCTATCATGGATAAAATTAACTTCAGAAAAAATTAAAAATAGGGTTGGCTCAGTGCACAGTGATAATGCACTGCTCAAGAGATGCTGGGTCCATATGGAAGATGGAAAGTTCAATTCCCCGGCTGACCTGTACATGTCTGCACATGCTCATGATCCCGGCTGGCTGGGCAGGCTGGGGGAGTCGCGGTGTGAGACTCTGTTGAGATTCTCGTCTTTCTCTTATCTTTTCTGTCTCTTGCTCTCATGAAAAAAATTTTTTTAATTTTATTTTACTATTTTTTTTGGTAGAGTTTTTTGGCTATAGGGCGCGTGAGCTTGCCAGAAAGACATAGACAGAGAGACAGAAAGCGAGAAATCACCCCCAAGGGAGGATGGCCACGCCGCAATCCCTTCTCCTTCATTCTCCTCTCGGGACCTTGGGCATGCACGCACAAATGCCCTGTGTGAGTTTAAGCCACCGGGTCTGGGACTTGAACCAGGGTCAACTACATGAGAGTCCAGTGACATAGCTATTATGCCAACTGCTGTTCCACCCCCAAAATTTATTTAAATTAAAAATAGAATTATCATATGATCCACCAATTTTACTTCTGGGTATATACCCAAAAGTATTGAAAACAGAGTCTTAGAGAGATACATACCATGGACAGAGCAGCACTATTCACTATGGGCGAGAGGGAGAGAAGACCCACGCATCCATGGCCAGATGAAGAGCCAAAAAATGGAATATTATTCAGCCTTAAAAAAGAAGGAAATTCTGATATTCTAAAACATGGATGAACCTCAAGGACATTATGCTAAGTGAAAGAAGCCAGTCATGAAAAGACAGACACCGTATGATTCCACTTCTGCGAGGCACTTACAGTAGTCAAATTCATAGAGACAGAGAAGGCCATGGTGGTTGCCAAGGGCTGGGAGGAGGAGGAAATGGGGATTTGTTTATGGGTATACAGCTTCAAATCTGCAAGATGAACAGAGTTCTGGAGACTGGCTGCATGACACCGGGAGTGCATTGGTGCCACGGAACCATACACTTAAAACGGTGAGGATGGCAAATTCCGTGGTATGTGTATTCTACCGCAATAAAAAGAACTCTTGTTCTTATAGCGCTTACAGTTCAATGAGGAAAAGATAAATGCTTACAGCCCAACAAGAAAAAGATATGTAAACAAGACACACAAGTAATTATATCATATATTAGAAGGTAACGAGGGCTTGGGAGCAGAAGCAGAGCGGGGTGCAGATGGGGATGGGGAGGATTCACGGGTGGCCAGGGTAGGGCCTGCTGAGGAGGGGGCCTTGGAGCAGACCTGAGGGTCTGAGGAGTGAGCCATGCGGAACCTGGGTGTGTGGAAAAGCATGTTATGAGCCGTAAAGCAGCTCACAGTGACGGGGAGAGAAAAGTGAGGAACTGAGTGGCCAGTATGCCATCCCACCATTCTGAAGCTTGGGGAGAAAGGGCGGTGAGGGTTTGCCCTCCTGGTCCGGGGCTGCCCGCACTTCCCTCTGCCTCTCCTAGCACTGCCACCCTCCTCCCCCGCCCAGCTGCACCTCCCTTCCAAAACATCCAGCCTTATACAGCGTTTGGTGACAGCTGAAGGAGGGGACCAATGTCTGAGAGAGGACGAGTGGGGGATGTGTCCCTGAGCTGGCTAAGTCCCGTACAAATGAGCCCTGTGTGTCCTAGAAACAAGACTAGAAGGGCAGGGGCTTGAGTGGGGGAGGGGGGGAGTGGGGGATGTGTCCCTGAGCTGGCTAAGTCCCGTACAAATGAGCCCTGTGTGTCCTAGAAACAAGACTAGAAGGGCAGGGGCTTGAGTGGGGTAGGGTGGGTGCGGGTGGGAGGGATGGGGCCAGCGAAGATTGGAGAGCGACAGGACTGGATAAGAAGAGACGAGCAATGTGCAGGCCAAGAAGGCGGGCAGGGACCTCCAGGGATGCCTCCCACCCCCTAAAAGTCAAAGGAAATGGGTCCCAACTGCTCAAGGGGGAAGAAGTGAGAACCTCTTAGTTGGGGCGAGTGGGGTTATGGAGGGGAGAGGTGTAGGGAGTAGCCTATGGGCACAGAGAGAAGCACAAGCCATTGCAGAAAGGCTGGAAGGACAACTTGAGTGTTGCGGTAATGTGGACGAACTGCCAAAACGGACCAACCAGAATGACCTCACAGCTTCCATTCTCCCTGACCGTGGCCAGGCCTCTCCTTTCAGGCAGATCCTACATATCTTCAAAATGGAAGAAAACCAAAATCTATCGGGCAGGCAGTAAGAGACCTCTGGAAGGGCAGCTGGGGTCTGCACAGGCTGCAGGGGAGAGATAAGGGCGATGACGAGAAAGAGGCCAGCATGGTTGCCAGCCAGACTAAGGAAAACAGAGGCAGGCTAAAAATAGGTTGGGGGTGGGCCGGGAAGAGAGCCAGGCCAGAAGAGGAGGGAGAGCAGAGGCAATCGATGCCATCCGACGCTGACCCAATTTTTCATCTCTCAGCCTCACCAAACTGACAACTGAGGGGGTGGGGAGTGGGGAGAGAGGGAAAGGCTGGAACAGAGGGAGGCGAGTCAGAGGAAAGTAATTTGAGTGCTCGAGCTAGGTGGTCGCCGGGAATCATGGTGGGGAAAGAGGAGATGCATGTGGAGGCGGTATTAGTTCAACCCACACTGGAGCTCGCTCTCCCAGAGCAGGTTTAAGAGTTTAATAACCATGACTCTAGGGCCAGCTGCTGGTGTGGTGGTTAAGGTGGCTGGACTCCCACATGGCCAACTGTGTGGTTCAAATCTCAGACCTGGTGGTTTGAAAAACATGCCGGGCATGTGTGTGTGCATGCCCAAAATCCTGAGAGAAGAATGGAGGAGAAGGGATTGTGGCGTGGCCATGCCCCTTGGGAGGTGATTTCTTATCCCTCCCTTCTCAGCAAGCACATATACCCTATAGCAAAACTTCAAAAAAAAATAGTGCCTGTACCTTGGAAGAAGTTTCAGTCTCTCAGAAAGGTAAACAGATGAGCTAGTTTGGAGACAAATAAGCTAGACAGTGACTTGATGCCTGCATTTTCTTGCTCAGAAGAGTGCTTAAAGAGAATTTGGTTATTTCAGCGGTGGGCTTTCAGGACAGCAAGAGGGATTTCCTTTAGACATCGGGAAGTCCATTTTGCCAGGTAGGTTTGTGAGATATTAACACATATATAAAAGCTTTCCTATGGTATTCTTTCCTTGGAAATGTTGCATAATGAGAAGCCTGGGGCAGGGAGGTGGCACGGGGGTAAATGCAATGCTCTTTGAGGTATACCCACATGGGTTGCTGGTTCGAGTCTGGAGGCCTCAGTAAGTACCAGGCACATCTGTGCCCATGAGCTGAGCTGGCTGAAGTTAGGGGGTGAATTGCAGCATCATGACCCTGCCCAGGGCGCTGTGTCTCTGTTTATCTCCCAGTCTCTCACTCATGGAGTAAATAAATAAACTTGAGGGAGAGAAAAAGAGAGAGAGAGAGAGCCCATGGAATAAATGAATAAACTTAGGGAGAGAGAGAACCATCCACCTGGGCCTCCAGAGGCCTGTCTGAAGGCCAGGGTCTCCCCACAAAACCTCTGGGAAACTGGCTTGAAAGGGGGTCTAAGACTTTCATCGCCCTGAGGATCCAGTCTGAAGTGAGTATCTGGATGTAGACCTACTCGCAGGGCCAATGCATGCACTTGGGGGAGGGGAGGGGAGGGGAGGGAAGGGAAGGGGAGGGGA
>NW_006203772.1:869463-869828 GCF_000334495.1 Tupaia belangeri chinensis
TGCAAATCTGCAAGATGAACAGAGTTCTGGAGACTGGCTGCATGACACCGGGAGTGCATTGGTGCCACGGAACCATACACTTAAAACGGTGAGGATGGCAAATTCCGTGGTATGTGTATTCTACCGCAATAAAAAGAACTCTTGTTCTTATAGCGCTTACAGTTCAATGAGGAAAAGATAAATGCTTACAGCCCAACAAGAAAAAGATATGTAAACAAGACACACAAGTAATTATATCATATATTAGAAGGTAACGAGGGCTTGGGAGCAGAAGCAGAGCGGGGTGCAGATGGGGGTGGGGACGATTCACGGGTGGCCAGGGTAGGGCCTGCTGAGGAGGGGGCCTTGGAGCAGACCCGAGGGGC
>NW_006203772.1:869894-883248 GCF_000334495.1 Tupaia belangeri chinensis
TGAGGACCGGAGTGGCCAGTATGCCATCCCACCATTCTGAAGCTTGGGGAGAAAGGGCGGTGAGGGTTTGCCCTCCTGGTCCGGGGCTGCCCGCACTTCCCTCTGCCTCTCCTAGCACTGCCACCCTCCTCCCCCGCCCAGCTGCACCTCCCTTCCAAAACATCCAGCCTTATACAGCGTTTGGTGACAGCTGAAGGAGGGGACCAATGTCTGAGAGAGGACGAGTGGGGGATGTGTCCCTGAGCTGGCTAAGTCCCGTACAAATGAGCCCTGTGTGTCCTAGAAACAAGACTAGAAGGGCAGGGGCTTGAGTGGGGTAGGGTGGGTGCGGGTGGGAGGGATGGGGCCAGCGAAGATTGGAGAGCGACAGGACTGGATAAGAAGAGACGAGCAATGTGCAGGCCAAGAAGGCGGGCAGGGACCTCCAGGGATGCCTCCCACCCCCTAAAAGTCAAAGGAAATGGGTCCCAACTGCTCAAGGGGGAAGAAGTGAGAACCTCTTAGTTGGGGCGAGTGGGGTTATGGAGGGGAGAGGTGTAGGGAGTAGCCTATGGGCACAGAGAGAAGCACAAGCCATTGCAGAAAGGCTGGAAGGACAACTTGAGTGTTGCGGTAATGTGGACGAACTGCCAAAACGGACCAACCAGAATGACCTCACAGCTTCCATTCTCCCTGACCGTGGCCAGGCCTCTCCTTTCAGGCAGATCCTACATATCTTCAAAATGGAAGAAAACCAAAATCTATCGGGCAGGCAGTAAGAGACCTCTGGAAGGGCAGCTGGGGTCTGCACAGGCTGCAGGGGAGAGATAAGGGCGATGACGAGAAAGAGGCCAGCATGGTTGCCAGCCAGACTAAGGAAAACAGAGGCAGGCTAAAAATAGGTTGGGGGTGGGCCGGGAAGAGAGCCAGGCCAGAAGAGGAGGGAGAGCAGAGGCAATCGATGCCATCCGACGCTGACCCAATTTTTCATCTCTCAGCCTCACCAAACTGACAACTGAGGGGGTGGGGAGTGGGGAGAGAGGGAAAGGCTGGAACAGAGGGAGGCGAGTCAGAGGAAAGTAATTTGAGTGCTCGAGCTAGGTGGTCGCCGGGAATCATGGTGGGGAAAGAGGAGATGCATGTGGAGGCGGTATTAGTTCAACCCACACTGGAGCTCGCTCTCCCAGAGCAGGTTTAAGAGTTTAATAACCATGACTCTAGGGCCAGCTGCTGGTGTGGTGGTTAAGGTGGCTGGACTCCCACATGGCCAACTGTGTGGTTCAAATCTCAGACCTGGTGGTTTGAAAAACATGCCGGGCATGTGTGTGTGCATGCCCAAAATCCTGAGAGAAGAATGGAGGAGAAGGGATTGTGGCGTGGCCATGCCCCTTGGGAGGTGATTTCTTATCCCTCCCTTCTCAGCAAGCACATATACCCTATAGCAAAACTTCAAAAAAAAATAGTGCCTGTACCTTGGAAGAAGTTTCAGTCTCTCAGAAAGGTAAACAGATGAGCTAGTTTGGAGACAAATAAGCTAGACAGTGACTTGATGCCTGCATTTTCTTGCTCAGAAGAGTGCTTAAAGAGAATTTGGTTATTTCAGCGGTGGGCTTTCAGGACAGCAAGAGGGATTTCCTTTAGACATCGGGAAGTCCATTTTGCCAGGTAGGTTTGTGAGATATTAACACATATATAAAAGCTTTCCTATGGTATTCTTTCCTTGGAAATGTTGCATAATGAGAAGCCTGGGGCAGGGAGGTGGCACGGGGGTAAATGCAATGCTCTTTGAGGTATACCCACATGGGTTGCTGGTTCGAGTCTGGAGGCCTCAGTAAGTACCAGGCACATCTGTGCCCATGAGCTGAGCTGGCTGAAGTTAGGGGGTGAATTGCAGCATCATGACCCTGCCCAGGGCGCTGTGTCTCTGTTTATCTCCCAGTCTCTCACTCATGGAGTAAATAAATAAACTTGAGGGAGAGAAAAAGAGAGAGAGAGAGAGCCCATGGAATAAATGAATAAACTTAGGGAGAGAGAGAACCATCCACCTGGGCCTCCAGAGGCCTGTCTGAAGGCCAGGGTCTCCCCACAAAACCTCTGGGAAACTGGCTTGAAAGGGGGTCTAAGACTTTCATCGCCCTGAGGATCCAGTCTGAAGTGAGTATCTGGATGTAGACCTACTCGCAGGGCCAATGCATGCACTTGGGGGAGGGGAGGGGAGGGGAGGGAAGGGAAGAGAACCATCCACCTGGGCCTCCAGAGGCCTGTCTGAAGGCCAGGGTCTCCCCACAAAACCTCTGGGAAACTGGCTTGAAAGGGGGTCTAAGACTTTCATCGCCCTGAGGATCCAGTCTGAAGTGAGTATCTGGATGTAGACCTACTCGCAGGGCCAATGCATGCACTTGGGGGAGGGGAGGGGAGGGGAGGGAAGGGAAGGGGAAGCAGAGGACCCCACAGGAGCAGCAGGGACAAGGGGCAGGATTCTAACACACAGGGCCCCGTGGCATTTACATAACGGAATAATGAATCAGCCCAGCTCTGGGGTTCCTAGTCAGCACCACTCATCTGCATCTTTATTAAGCTTTATAAATGATTCAGCTCCCTACCCCTTCCCCCAGCCCCTGCCCAGCCTGCCCTGAGCATCAGGGTAGTTGATTGCTCATTATTTTAGACTAGAATTGTTTCACCAACAGTCAGTGAGGCATGGAGTGGGGGGCACAGGAGGGAAGAACGAATCCAGAAGGCAAGTGGAGCGGAGGGGTGTGGGAACAGCCGTGGGGGAGGGCAGAGGCCTGGCGCTGAGGACAGGGACATAGTTCCCTAAGGTGTTCCTGGGCCAACATCTTAAGGAGAGAAAGGCTTCTTCAATTCCCTGAGATGTGCTGGGTTCAAGTCCCACTCAGATCCGGAGTTCCTCTCACAGCTGCTGCCAAGCCGCAGCAGGCCCCATGCTCAGCTCCAGCACCGCGCTGAGCCTCTGGAGCAGTCAAATGAGTACAGCCCCCGGGGAAGTTCTCACTTTTTCCTGAGGCAGGAAATTTGCTATTTTCACGTTAAAAAAAAAAAAAAATTCTGCTACGCTTGCAAGGCAAGAACAAGCACCAGGCATATTAGACGAGGAAGAGCTAGGAGCAAGCACACATGGCAAGGGGACTCGTAGGGGAGGGATGCAGGGTCCCAGCTCACCTTGCCAGAGGAGCCTGCAGGTGAGGAACATCCAAGCGGTGTGATCGAGCCCACTGCTCTCCGAGCGGAGCGGCCGGTGTGCTGCTGTGGGCGGCAGAGGTAGCCACAGCCCTGCCCTGGGAGAGCTCGTGGGAACCGGCGGGAAAGGCAGAGCGTTTCTCAGCCCTGGCTGCACATTAAAACCACCTGGGGAGCTTTCAACAGGATGAAGCTTGGGTGCTACTCAAGACCAATTAAATCAGAACCCTGAGAGAGAAGGCCCGGGGTGCAGTATTACCTAAAAAGCTCCCAATCTTGTTTATATCCTGGTTTAAACAAACCAACTTAAATGAATATACAAACACACACACACACACACACACACACATGCATATTACATATATATGTGTGTGTTTCTACACTAAAATATATAGTAAGTTGAGGAAATTTAAACATTTGATATTAAAGGATTGTCCCTTTCATTATGTATTATTAATATTTTTTAATTCAGGGTAGAGCATGTGCATGTGAGAGAGAGAAAGGGGGGCGCCCTGCGCAGTCTGGGCGCACCACACTCTCCCTCCAGTCCTTTAGTCCGCCAGGATCCTGCTCTTGCCCTTGGTGTGTTTTCAGACCGACAGGGCTGGGGACTCGAACCTTGGTCGGCCTGTGGCTTCCAGCTCCGACATCTGATATGCTCCTGACTGCCACAGAGGCTGGGCCAATCTGAAGGAGTTATTGGTCATTTTTCAGGTGTGATAAGATTACGTCTTTGAAAATTTATTTTTAAGCATGATAGACAGTACTTGCATGCGCGAGGCAGTGGGAGAGAGAGAGAAAGCACCTCCTACTGAGGTTGGTCACGCCGCAATCTCTGACTCTCCATCCATGAGGCCCCTGGGCATGGGTGTGCACAGCTGGTGTGGTATTGCCGGGGCCAGAGTTTGAACCACCATTAATCACATGGGATCCAATCTCCTCTGCATAGCTGTACCACAGGACTGGCCCATGGTTATGTTTTTTCAGAGTAGCTTTCTTTTCTTTGAGGCATACATACTCAAGTGTTTGCTAATGGAATGACATCATATCTGGGGTCAAAATAATCCAGGGAAGGGAATGAGGATGTAGGCGGGGGTGTGGGTGAAGTCACTGCTGATTACTGTTGGAGCTGCTGGGTGAGTAAACAGGTTCTTCTACTAGTCTTAGTTTTTGTATACAAGCCGAAAGGAGGACAGAAACCTCGAAGGTTTCTGACAGGTAGCCAGGGCCGAGGACCACAGGGCCAGGTGCTTAAAGGACAGGGACCACCACAGCACCTCTGTGAGCAGCAAGGGCTTGGAGGAGAACAGGTTTGCAGGACTCTAATATTAGCTAGGGAGGACCCTATCCTCCAGTGTCCTGGGCCCCAGACAGCACAGCAGAGGCTACCTGAGGGCAAAATAACTGGCCATTGGAGACAGGAGTGGAAGGTGGGAAGGTCTGCAGGCTTCTTCCCTCCCGCCCACTCAGCCTCTGGGCACTCAGAGCCCCATGCTCCTTGTACCAGGCCTGGCAGCTGGACTGAGGGACCGCCTGCTGAGGCACCCAACACAAGCAATCAGCCTCACCCCTCCTCCGCCTCCTCCGCACTAGCTCCACATGGAGCTGGGCCCCCATCTCAGCCTGCACCCCGACCGCGCGTCGCCAGTGCTTCCCTGCACTGTCACTTCCATGATGGCGCATCGGCTGCTGCCGGGGAACATTAGCCCAGCTGACTTCATTGGGGAGGTGAAGGGAGGCTGAACGCAAGTCTACAGACTCCCAGGCACCCAGGCTCCACGGACAGATGGGGAAGAGAAGACCTCAGCGGCTGCAGCCGGAGCTGTCTGAGCTGCTCAGAGATTCCCCGGTGGCTTGATCCTATTTGCATATCTCTGCCTTAATGAACATACCCAGATGAATCCCCACTTCTCAGATCTCTACTGTCGGGATGGTCAGGTCTCCTTAACCTTGGCTCACCCATGGGCCCCTGTCCATTTCACATTCTCCTCATGCTCCTGAGAAATCATTTCTTGCCCTGCCAAGGTGAATGCCCGCCCCCACCAGTCCCATGGCAGAACTCGGCCCTGCCCTCCACCCAGCCCCGGGCCCTGGCACCACTCTGGGGATCTATCTGTTTTCTCGCTCCATTACTTTCCCCCACGGCCTCTGGGGGCTGGGGAGGGGAGAGAGTTGGAGGGGCTCTGTTTAAGAGGTTTTTGGAATCCGTGCCTGCGCATCACCCGCTGCCATGAGTTATTTCAGCGCCGATGTTTGTCTCGAGCTGATTATTTCAGCCTGAGAACAGGTGGAGCAGCCTGCGGTGGCTTATTCGTCAGCCTCGGCCATCTGTTCCCAACAAGCTGAGATTTGTAGCTGATTTCTACTGGGGAGCAAGGAGTGGGGGTGGGGAGGGAGATGGAGATGGCACCCACGCCCCGGGGGACTTACTCCTCCCAGGCCTTTCCGGTGTCTGAACCCCCAGGCTTCCCTTGCTGCTAGGAAGATCATCTCATGGTCTCAGAGAAACTTCAGTGGTCACTTGACTCAGCCACTGTGCTGTTTCCTTTAGGGGATGAACCTTCTCAGGTGGAACCAGGTATTAAAATACAAATTCATCAGCTAGGCAGAAGGTTTGGCCAGGAAGCCACATGCTCACTTACAGATCTAAAAAAAAAAGTATATAACCATGACACAAATATCCTAAGTGACCTTCTCAACTCCTGGCATTTCCTAGTCCCAGTCTCGATCCCTTTATCAACTGGAACGTCCTCACCTGAACAGGTCACCTGCAGGGTTCCAGACTGGGAGGGCGCCTGCTAGATGCTTTCTCTCCCTCGCCCCGAGTCCCCTCCCTTAAACATTCCCTTTCAAGTTCCACCCTCCAATCTGTTCAGCTTCCAGCGTCTGCTCTCAGCCATGCCAAGCAATGCCTGCTGCTTTAAGAACGGCTTTCCCTAAGCAAGGGCTCTAAGCAGTTTCTAAGCAGCTTTGCCACATGGTTTGCCCCCCACAGCTATGATTTCTATACATGAAATGTCGGGAAGGAAGTGACTCTTATAGTCACATAATATGACAATCTGGGGCCTTCCTTGCGGTTGGTGCACACACCTACATGGACCTCTTAAATTTAGGCCTCTGTGGTGCAGTCTGTAGCACGGAGGACTCCAGCACTGGAAGCCACATTCCAGCCGTGAGTTTGGATCCTTGGATCGGTCTAAAAACATGCCGGGCACGAGCAGGGGCACCCGAGATCCTGCAGAGATGGAGGACTGGGGAATAGCGGATTGCAGCGCGAAGACATCCTGTCAAGGGAGCTTTTCTGTCTCGGCCTCTCTCTGTCTGCCTCTCATGCACATTCTTTATCATAAAGAAAATGGTATGAACCCTTGGTGTCCAAAGCCCAGAGACTTTGGGCTAGCTGGGGGGCATGGTGGTTAAGATGCCTGGGTCCCACATGGCCGGCTGCAAGGTTGGAGTCCTGGGCCTGATGGCTTAATAAATACACCGGGCACATTTGAGTGCGCACCCCAAATCCCAACAGGAGAATGGAGGAGAAGGGATTGCAGCGTGGTCATCCCCTCTAGGGTTGTTTTCCCACTTGTCCTCTCTCTCTGTCTCTCTCTGGCGAGTGCATATGTCCTATAGCAAATTAAAAAGAACAGTAAAATAAAGCACAGATACTTCATGTATAATCTCACATCCTCAAATAAAACTCAGTAGCTTGCAAGGGTCCCTGCTTTTATTTATTTTTAATTAAAATTTTGTTTTGTTTTGTTGTTGTGGTTCCATCTAATATTTATTGATTTATTTGTGTTCTTTTTTTTTTTATTTCCCCAGGCTTTTATAGGGTGCATGTGCTTGCTGGAGAGAGACAGAGAGAAACAGTAAGAGGGAAAGTGAGAAATCACCTTCCAGGGGGGTGGCCATGCCACAAACCCTCCTCTATCCTTCTGGGATCTTGAGCATGCACACACACATGCTGGGATGACTTTCAAGTCACCAGGTCTAGGATTCGAACTGAGGTTGGCCATGTGGGAGTCCCATTCCTTAACCTGCATGTCACCAGCTGGTCCCTTGGTTTGTATTTTCACATGTACTTTTGTCATGTATACACATAATCCTAAGAACCCACTCATTAACAAGGCTGTAAGACCGCCTCACTTTCTAATTGGTTCTCTAGGCTGCCCTTGCCAGATCTTGGGGTCAGGAGCACCTTTTCTATTTAATCCCACCCAGTGGCAAGTATGTGGGCCACCCGAACAGCCCCCACAGATGAGCTCTGGGAAACACGGGGACAGCTGTGAGACCTGGGCTTTCAGTGCAGTCTGCCAGCGAGTGCCACTCATCAGGGTCACTCTCCCTTGCTTTCCACGGGACAACAGTCCTGAAGGGACTAGAAGCACCCCTCAAGCAAGCATGCCAGCCCTCAATTGATGGGGCAAGATGAGCCATGAGGCTCAGCCTGCTGGTGCAGTTGGTAGCAAACCGCACTGCAGTGACGGATACCACATGGCTGGCCAAGGGTCCTGATCCCTGGGTTGGCCTGTAAACATGCCAGGCATGTGTTTGTATGCCCAGGATCCTGACGAGCTAGAGGGGCAGGGAAGGAGGCTTGTGGACCTATCAGGGGGGCCCCCCCTTGCACCCTTGCACGCACGCACACACGTTCACACACATATTCTCCACTGTGAATAAAATGTACTTAAAAAAAAAGCTGAACTATGAGACCTAGTTCGTCATGTACGATTTATATTTACCTGGCTACCAGTCACCGACCTGCTTTTCAAAGACCTAACGTTTCTGAAGCTATTGGCTCTATCTCCCCCACACTGGGATCTTTTTTTCTCTCTTTTATTCTCTGCTTTCAAACTCCCTAGAGTCCTTTGTTTCCCAAATCCATTTGCTGATTTTCCTAATCTAGTCAGATCATAGATGTGGCACAAAACATATCACAATTTATTAAAATGTGGAAACTCTTTGACTCTTAAGCTACCTCAAATATAATTTGCCTGGATGGTGTCGAAACTTAATATCCTTTTGAATTTTTTTTTTTAAACTGTCATCGCTGACTTTTGATATCTAAAGCAAATTCTATCTGAACATATAAGCGCTCTACTGGGAGAGTCACGTCACTGACTTCAATCTCAAAGCACACATCCACACATCCTTTTTGGAGCCTCCCCTATGTATATGACCCATCACTGGGGCTTACACTACTGAAGTCTCAATTTCTCGGTAAAATTTCTTCTGAGCAAATCTAGTCTCCTTGTTAACTCTAACATGGCAATTGCTCTGGAATTCTGTCTTCCCAGATCAAATCACGCAGAATGGTCTAGATTGTTCTGTTGTACTCTCGTTAAGTCAGACCTGAGTGAATATAGCTTAAAATACACACTCCAGGTCTCATGGAATGTTACGTGTATGGCTGGTACAGTGGGAGTGAAGGGCGAATGTGATACCGTATGGGGGATGCTCTGAACATTGAAACGAGAGATACAAATGTAAGGTAGGCGTTTTACCCCAAATTTCCAAGAATGGTTTCCTTCCTACGGCCTGGCCTTATGAATCCTGCCACGCACACAGTGATTTGAGACAAGGACCATGACAGTGGTTCTCCGCTTTCCCGTCTCTCCCTTCAAGTAACTCTCTTTTCAAAAAAATATTAAAATTTTCCCTCTAGGACATGTGTGCTTGCTGGAGACAGAAAGAGAGAGAGAGAGAGAGAGAGAGAGATAGAAAGCGAGGAAGCAGCCCCACCAGGGGGGAATGGTCCCACTGCAGTCCCTTCTCCATTCTCCTCTTGGGAATTTGGGCACACACACAAATGCTCCTGGTGTGTTTTTTAAACTGCTGGGTCCTGGACTCAAAACATGCAGTTGGCTGAACGGGATCCAGCCAACCTAACCTCCAGGCCATCTGCTGGCCCCCTGCCTCTCCCTTCATCCTCTGACAAGGCCCACATAGTTTGGAGACCCCTGGCCAGTTACTGGGACAAAGCTGAAGATCCTGCCCAGAAAGATGGCACCCGAGTCTCTTTCCACATGGGGACGAGGACAGTGACACTTCACAGAGTTGTGATGACGATGAAATGAGATTATATAGGCAAAGTGTACAAGCGTTGGGGACCTAGAGAGTGCCAGGTTCCTCCTCATTGCACAGGTCACTACTGGCAGGCTGGAAAGGGCTCTTCAGCCCATCGTTACCTCTGCCCCTGCTGAGGCCAAGAGCCTTTTTTTTGGAGAGGTTTTTGCTATAGGGCGTGTGTGCTCACCAGACAGAGACAGAGAGACAGAAAGCAATAAATCACCCACAGGGGGGATGGTCACACTACAATCCCTTCTCCTCCATTCTCCTCTCGGGATCTTGGGTACGCACGCACACATGCCCGGCATGAGTTTTAAGCCACCAGGTCCAGGACTCGAACTGCGGTTGACTACATGGGAGTCCAGCGACATAGCCATTATACTAACTACTGGTCCCGAGGCCAAGAGCCTTTAAAAGGGCGGGAAGTGGGGCCAGCATATGGCATAGGGAACATTGCTGGACTCCCACATGGCTGACTACAGTTTAAGTCCCAGACCTGGTGGCTTGAAAATTACACCTGGCATGTGTGTGTGCATGCTCAAGATCCTAGAAAGAGGGGGACCAGCAGGTGGTGCAGTGGTTAAGGTGCTGGATATTCCCACATGGCCTACCAGGGTTCGAGTCCTGGAGCTGGTGGCTTGCCTTCTCACTTTCCCTTTCTCTGTCTCGCTTTGGTCAAATTGAAACATATGAATGAATAAATAAATTTAAAAAAAAAAGATCCTAGAAAGAGAATGGAAGAGAAGGGATTGTGGTATGGCCATCCCCCGGGGGGTTTATTTCCCCAGGCTTTTATAGGGTGCATGTGCTTGCTGGAGAGAGACAGAGAGAAACAGTAAGAGGGAAAGTGAGAAATCACCTTCCAGGGGGGTGGCCATGCCACAAACCCTCCTCTATCCTTCTGGGATCTTGAGCATGCACACACACATGCTGGGATGACTTTCAAGTCACCAGGTCTAGGATTCGAACTGAGGTTGGCCATGTGGGAGTCCCATTCCTTAACCTGCATGTCACCAGCTGGTCCCTTGGTTTGTATTTTCACATGTACTTTTGTCATGTATACACATAATCCTAAGAACCCACTCATTAACAAGGCTGTAAGACCGCCTCACTTTCTAATTGGTTCTCTAGGCTGCCCTTGCCAGATCTTGGGGTCAGGAGCACCTTTTCTATTTAATCCCACCCAGTGGCAAGTATGTGGGCCACCCGAACAGCCCCCACAGATGAGCTCTGGGAAACACGGGGACAGCTGTGAGACCTGGGCTTTCAGTGCAGTCTGCCAGCGAGTGCCACTCATCAGGGTCACTCTCCCTTGCTTTCCACGGGACAACAGTCCTGAAGGGACTAGAAGCACCCCTCAAGCAAGCATGCCAGCCCTCAATTGATGGGGCAAGATGAGCCATGAGGCTCAGCCTGCTGGTGCAGTTGGTAGCAAACCGCACTGCAGTGACGGATACCACATGGCTGGCCAAGGGTCCTGATCCCTGGGTTGGCCTGTAAACATGCCAGGCATGTGTTTGTATGCCCAGGATCCTGACGAGCTAGAGGGGCAGGGAAGGAGGCTTGTGGACCTATCAGGGGGGCCCCCCCTTGCACCCTTGCACGCACGCACACACGTTCACACACATATTCTCCACTGTGAATAAAATGTACTTAAAAAAAAAGCTGAACTATGAGACCTAGTTCGTCATGTACGATTTATATTTACCTGGCTACCAGTCACCGACCTGCTTTTCAAAGACCTAACGTTTCTGAAGCTATTGGCTCTATCTCCCCCACACTGGGATCTTTTTTTCTCTCTTTTATTCTCTGCTTTCAAACTCCCTAGAGTCCTTTGTTTCCCAAATCCATTTGCTGATTTTCCTAATCTAGTCAGATCATAGATGTGGCACAAAACATATCACAATTTATTAAAATGTGGAAACTCTTTGACTCTTAAGCTACCTCAAATATAATTTGCCTGGATGGTGTCGAAACTTAATATCCTTTTGAATTTTTTTTTTTAAACTGTCATCGCTGACTTTTGATATCTAAAGCAAATTCTATCTGAACATATAAGCGCTCTACTGGGAGAGTCACGTCACTGACTTCAATCTCAAAGCACACATCCACACATCCTTTTTGGAGCCTCCCCTATGTATATGACCCATCACTGGGGCTTACACTACTGAAGTCTCAATTTCTCGGTAAAATTTCTTCTGAGCAAATCTAGTCTCCTTGTTAACTCTAACATGGCAATTGCTCTGGAATTCTGTCTTCCCAGATCAAATCACGCAGAATGGTCTAGATTGTTCTGTTGTACTCTCGTTAAGTCAGACCTGAGTGAATATAGCTTAAAATACACACTCCAGGTCTCATGGAATGTTACGTGTATGGCTGGTACAGTGGGAGTGAAGGGCGAATGTGATACCGTATGGGGGATGCTCTGAACATTGAAACGAGAGATACAAATGTAAGGTAGGCGTTTTACCCCAAATTTCCAAGAATGGTTTCCTTCCTACGGCCTGGCCTTATGAATCCTGCCACGCACACAGTGATTTGAGACAAGGACCATGACAGTGGTTCTCCGCTTTCCCGTCTCTCCCTTCAAGTAACTCTCTTTTCAAAAAAATATTAAAATTTTCCCTCTAGGACATGTGTGCTTGCTGGAGACAGAAAGAGAGAGAGAGAGAGAGAGAGAGAGAGATAGAAAGCGAGGAAGCAGCCCCACCAGGGGGGAATGGTCCCACTGCAGTCCCTTCTCCATTCTCCTCTTGGGAATTTGGGCACACACACAAATGCTCCTGGTGTGTTTTTTAAACTGCTGGGTCCTGGACTCAAAACATGCAGTTGGCTGAACGGGATCCAGCCAACCTAACCTCCAGGCCATCTGCTGGCCCCCTGCCTCTCCCTTCATCCTCTGACAAGGCCCACATAGTTTGGAGACCCCTGGCCAGTTACTGGGACAAAGCTGAAGATCCTGCCCAGAAAGATGGCACCCGAGTCTCTTTCCACATGGGGACGAGGACAGTGACACTTCACAGAGTTGTGATGACGATGAAATGAGATTATATAGGCAAAGTGTACAAGCGTTGGGGACCTAGAGAGTGCCAGGTTCCTCCTCATTGCACAGGTCACTACTGGCAGGCTGGAAAGGGCTCTTCAGCCCATCGTTACCTCTGCCCCTGCTGAGGCCAAGAGCCTTTTTTTTGGAGAGGTTTTTGCTATAGGGCGTGTGTGCTCACCAGACAGAGACAGAGAGACAGAAAGCAATAAATCACCCACAGGGGGGATGGTCACACTACAATCCCTTCTCCTCCATTCTCCTCTCGGGATCTTGGGTACGCACGCACACATGCCCGGCATGAGTTTTAAGCCACCAGGTCCAGGACTCGAACTGCGGTTGACTACATGGGAGTCCAGCGACATAGCCATTATACTAACTACTGGTCCCGAGGCCAAGAGCCTTTAAAAGGGCGGGAAGTGGGGCCAGCATATGGCATAGGGAACATTGCTGGACTCCCACATGGCTGACTACAGTTTAAGTCCCAGACCTGGTGGCTTGAAAATTACACCTGGCATGTGTGTGTGCATGCTCAAGATCCTAGAAAGAGGGGGACCAGCAGGTGGTGCAGTGGTTAAGGTGCTGGATATTCCCACATGGCCTACCAGGGTTCGAGTCCTGGAGCTGGTGGCTTGCCTTCTCACTTTCCCTTTCTCTGTCTCGCTTTGGTCAAATTGAAACATATGAATGAATAAATAAATTTAAAAAAAAAAGATCCTAGAAAGAGAATGGAAGAGAAGGGATTGTGGTATGGCCATCCCCCGGGGGGTTGATTTCTGACTTTTTCTCTCACTGTCTCTGTCTCTGTTTTTCTAGAGAGCGCTTGTGATCTAAGGCAAAAACCTCTACCAAAACCAAAAAAGGGGGGAAATGACCTGGCATTTCATAGCTAGGTGATAAAGGCAGCCACATGACTGACCGTAGGTTTGATTCTGTAGCCCACAATTTGCAAAACACACTGGGTGTGCATGTGCATGTGCATGTACCCAAATTCCCAAACAAGGGAGAGGTGGAGAAGGAATCTGCAGCACGACCATCTCCCATAGGGAGTGTTTTCTCCTCTTT
>NW_006203772.1:883279-915197 GCF_000334495.1 Tupaia belangeri chinensis
CTCTCTCAGGCTGGAGCCCTTGCCTTTTGGGAAAAAAAAAAAAAAGGGGGTGCTGAAAAGTAGAGGGCAACATGATGGACTAGGCCCTGTCAACTGCTTAAGGATCCATAGAAAAGACGCCAAAACGTGGCATGGTGGTTAAGGCGCTGGACGCTCCCACATGACCAACCATGGTTTGAGTCCTGGACCCAGTGTCTTGCTTTCTCACTTTTCCTCTCTCTCTCTCTCTGGTCAAATCAAAATAAATGAATGAATAAATAAAATTAAAGAAATAATTCTTTAAAAAAAAAAAATCCTTGGACAGAGCTAACATTGCCCTTTTAAGAGGCATGACTTCCAGATAGCGCAGGAAGAATCTCCAAGTGGGGCGGAGCCAGAGGCTACCCTCCAATGACCTTGGACATGCAGAATAGATATGAATATGGTAATGATTTGTCGGTTTCCTGGTGAGTGGCAGGGCACCTAACTGGACTAGAAGAGAAGGGCAGAGATGAAAGAGGTGCCACAGGGCGGCTGGACGGAAATCAATCCCAGACCACAGACCACGTGCGGGGAGAAGACTAGCCCCAGTGGAGCGGCTTCTGGGTTCGTCCCGCTCTTAAAAGTGGGTCCACGAAGGCGGAATGCTGAGAATCTGTTGGCTGCAGTAAGGAGCTCTGAATTTGGGTCTCGAAAGACTCTTACCAGCCATACCCCCTTGTTTTCTAGGTAGGGAAACTGAGGCATGAGACATTAAGCCCTTTCTCCAAGATCCCAGGGCTACCAGCAGAGCTGCTCAGCTTAGCAGATGTGGTCAATTTCTGCTTTGTTTTCACAAGTGCACTCAGAAATCACTCTGAAGGTGAACACGGCAGTGGCCTCAAACCCTGCGGAACTTCCTACCTTAGTGAGCATGTCCCGAACTGCCCACCGCGCTGGAGATTTTAGAAAAGAATATGTCCTAGGGGGAAGATGAAAGGAGTTGGGGTGGCCGCCAGCAGCAGTAGCAGGCAAGGACAAATTATCCTAGACTTGTCTGGAATGTGTTGCCATATAAACGGTGATGAAGTGCTCCAGCTTCCCTGAGAGCCGGCGGAGGAAATGAAAGGGGAACAGAAGGGATTAGGGGTAGATTTAAGGCAGCACTTTCTCCCACGGATGATAATGGGCCCTTTACTCGGTGACCAAGAAAGGCTGTAGACTCACCCCCTCCTTCCACTTCTGAGGCCTTTGGGAATCCATCTCCCTCCAGTCATACAAGCACACGGCCTGCCTGGAGGATGGGAATGAATGGGATGACTTTGAAAAGTCCCCACCATTCAGGTAGGCCATCTTTTCCCTGGATGGGCCTCCTGGGCTCTTAGCTGAGGGTGAGGACAGCAGTCGCTCTGGCTCTGGGGCCCTGGGGGGGAGAAACAGCAGTCATGGCATCTCTTGCAACACGCTCCCTGCCAAATTGATTCAAATTGGCTTGGATATGAACATATGATTAAAGGAACGGCGCGATTCATTTATCAGGAGAGATTAAGAGCGGCATCTGCGCAGCCTAGCTGGGGGACAATTAAGGAGCAAATCGCTAAGTGTCTGTGCCACCAGGCACAGGGCGGGGGATGAGGGAAGGACAACTGGGATAATTTGCCAAGGGGACACAAGGACAAAAGGAGACAGTTTGGGGGTCACTGCCTGCTGCTATCGTCTTGGGGCACAGACTGGGCATGATGGGGGGGTGTCCCGGGGGCTTCGGTTCCCCCCATGCTTTTTATTCAGGAGTCAGAGCAATCCTGAGGGTCTGTGATGAGAGGAGGACCTAGCAAGACGGCTTGGAGCCTGGCCCAGGGGCAGACTCACTTTCTGTGTCATGGGAATCACATACACCTTAGGGACCTGAGCTACCGTGAATGTACAGGTGGGGACAGGTGCTTAGAGCTCTCACGGTACATCCAAAATGAAGGTGCTTTGGTGGCTCTGGACCTCTGGACTCCTCGGGGACACTGGTGCTGAATAAAGCGTCTCCTTCCCAGCCTGGAGCCCACCACCCCAGCCAAGGACCTTTGTTGAAGCCTAGGGAAGCATTGCTCACCTGAGACGGCTTCCCCAACAGCCTGTGCACGCTCTACCTCCTGTCTTTCCCTGCCTCAGCACCTTTCCTTGTTTTGTTTTGTTTTTTTGTTTTTTTTAGGTTTTACTATAGAGTGTGTGTGCTCGCCAGAGAGACAGTGAGAGGGAAAGTGAAAAATCACCCCCTGGGAGGATGGCCATGCCGCATTCCCTTCTCCTTCACTCTCTTCCTGGGAACTTTGGCACACACACCCACACGCCCTGCGTGAGTTTCAAGCCGCCATCTCTGGGACTTAAACTGTGGTTGGCCATGTGGGAGTCCAGCACCTTAACCACCAAGCTGCCTGCTGGCCTCAGGGCTTTTCCTTAAGTTCTTTCTTACCAGCAATAAGATATTGCTAGGATACTGCCTGCCCCAGCAATATCTACCTAGGGAAGCTCTAGCCTTTCTTTAGGCCCCAATTCACAATACCAGTTCCTTCTTGGAGCTTCCTAGTTCCCTCACCCAAAAGAGAACGTCTCCCTCCATATTACACTCTGAGCAACTTCGTCCTTCGGTTATGTCTCAACTAGTTCCACATGGGTCTGCCCCGGCCCTAGTTCTCAGCCCTGAGAGGACAAACAGTGAAATGTGTTCCTCCCGACTCCCCGAAGTTTGCGCCCACTAGTACATGCAGTATGTACTTCATGTGTCTAACTACGCCACTGGGATACCCACTTCATGAATGAAGGCCCTCTCCGCCAGCGCCTAGAACAATGCCTGGGCCAAAGCAGTCAGGAAACACCCTCAGCTGTTGAGCAAATGGATCGGGGGGGGGGGGGGGGGTAAGAGAAGTTTCTGACTTGAACCAAACTCTACCCCAGGCCAGGCTGCTGGAGGTTGATGAAGTTCCCCGTTAACCAAAGGCCTGACTCACTGTGGGTGAGCAGTCGGGAACTCATCTGCAGGTGGCAGGGCGTTTGTCACACTAGTTCCTGGGAGAGACAGAAAATGCACTGAGCTGTTTGAAAGCAGGAGTGAATGATGTGACAGAGGTCGAACATGAGCCAGCAGTTTTAAGAAAAAGTACCTTCACGTTTACTACCTTCTCCATTGCATTGCGGGCAGTTTCCTGTGTTCCGGGTGGATCCATTTCACGCTTCTCTCCCACGTTTTTAGGGATTGACTTTTCTTCTTCCTTCTTGACTTTCTGGGTGGCTGGCATCACCAGAGCCTTGGCGCTAGGGCCGTCTGCTCCCTTTCCCACGGTCCTGCCCAAATCGCTGTACTCGTGCGGGGTTATAACTGGCCATATTTGCTTCCTGCCCTTCTGCATGAGCAGCTGCTACGCAGTGAGTGAGGGACAAAGCAGGGGCTGGAGCGTGGGGGCAGGGACTGAGCGGGGAAGACAGCACTCCCAGTTGTCCTAGCGGCCCTGGGCCAAGGGGGCTGGGACCTCAGGTAGTTCTGCCAAGTTGGGGTGGAAAACAAATCACCTTTGGGGTGACTGAAATTAAACTTTGGAAAAACTTTCTAATGAGAAGTTCTTGAATTCTTTTAAAAATGAGAGCAGATAGGACCTCTGTAATTGGTGAGATTTAACAATGAGATGGCTCTCCACACCCTTCGGGAAGCCAGGCCAGGCCCCTCTGCTCTGAATTAACCTCCAGGCTCTTAACCTAAAGGGTGGGGGCCAGCCCTCCCACCCCACTACCTCTGCCTACACGGAGGCTGAGTGGCGCTGGCCCGGCCTGGAGCAGGCCAGAAACTGCACATTCCCTGGCATCCTCATCAGGATCCTGCCTCCGCCTACATTCTCCCCACCATGGCCACACTGGACTTTACCTGAGCTTGAAGGAATGGGCAGGAAAACTGGAGTAGCCAGGAGGAAAAGGGACTTTATTTCCATATATCAGGTGAACAGGGAAGGGAGAGCACAGCCCAGTGAGTACAAACCAATTGCAGGAGAGGAGAGGGGACAGCAGGTGGGAGTGGCACCAGGCACTGCCCTTTGGCCCCCGAGTCTGTGAAATTGGTGAGATCATCTTTTGGGGTGGTGGCTGGGACCTTCGGACTGCATGTTGTCCTGGCTGGGTAAGTGTGAGGGGGCAGGAAGATCGGGAGGAGAAAAAAGACAGACTCTGAAGAAGAAAAATGACAGACTCTCACTTGGGGTGAGGACTCATGTCTTACACACATCAGCATGGACCAGAACCTCCATCTTCAGTTTTGTTGTTCACGAGCCCTAACCCAAGGCTTTCTCTCTTGTAAGGGGAGCGATGGTCCAATGTGGGTAGAGGGCGAGGGAGGCAGCGCTTGGATAAGCCCCGAATTGGCATAGATGGAATGGGTTTACTCTTAAATAGGTCATTGCACTTAACACACTGCAGAGATGAAGAGGGTGGGCTGTGCTGGGAGTTGGGATGGTCCACATGCAGCCCTGTGAAGGTGGCTCAGCCCAAACCAGAAGCACCTGAGAGCCCCTCCCCGCGCTGACTCCACAGCCGGCCCAGCTCTGCTCGCCAGGCTCCAGCTGCGCAGAGAAAGGACTGCTCTCTGCAGAGTGCAGATGGAGAAGAGATTCCCAAAGACACCGCAGCCCCCCTCATGCTCAGGGATGCAGCTGTGATGGAAAGGTTGGGGATTTAAATTAAAAAGTAAAAAGACAGCAGGCACTGAGAAGAGAAAGCTCTCACCCCAAACCAGAGGGGAGGAATTGCTGTTCCCTCCCCTGACTCCTCCCATGGACCCAGCAACGTAGAAGGTCCCAGTAGGCAATCGGTCCACCGTCCCTGAGCAGGGGCTGAGATGGAGGCGACCTGCTGGCTCCGTGAACTGTCAGGCCACCTGCCACTGCCCACAGTGGCGCAGGGTAGAAGCCAAGAGTGTGGCATTTTGGAGGCAGGAGGAGCATGAAGTTCTCTTTTTGGAGACTCCTCTTTCCACCTTTTCCACGTGGAGACATCAGACACCCACAGCCAGGAAAGTCCCCGACAGGTGATTCCTGTGCAGACCAGCAGTCAGGTGCGGGAGACTGTGCTCCGCTGTTTCCCGACAGAGGTGCTGAGGCAGCTGCAGGCCGTGGGAGGGGGGGCTGCAGATCACTCCCCCAACTATGCGTTGGTCTCTGTCAGCTTGGCCTCTGTGTCGCTGTCGCTCAGATAGTTGTGGGAGTACCGGGGTCTGGAGGTACTGTCAAGAGGGTCGTGCTCATCATCGGACCGGTCAGGGGCAAGGGGCTTCCAGTAGCTGGTGGGGCTGCAAGGAGAGAGGATGAAGGTCATGGACGAAAGATGATTTGACCTCGGCACCAAACCCTTTGGTTCTGGAGAGGCCCACAAAGCCCTGGCAGGGCCCTCCCCAAAGCCAAACCCTGCAGAGCAGACGCTTCCTTGGCTTTCCTGGAAGACATTCAAAGTAGTAAGAGAAAGGAACACACCGTTTGATTCTGAAGCTTTTAAAACTCCTAGGAAAAGAATGCCACAGGGCACTGGGTCTCAGGATTGAGTGGGTATAAGAAGTGGCTGCAGATTCCTGGGTCCTTCCCTTTGGAAATTTTGAGTTGCTAGCACTTGGGTGGGACTCAGGACTTCTGCACTTTCAGCTCCTTCCCTGCAGATTCTGTCATGGGCAGCCGTAAGCCACACTCTGAGGCCGGAGGGTGGGGGACTACATGATCACAGCTCGCCTACGGTAGGGGCTCTCTTAGGCCAGTTATTCCTAAAAGCAGTCCTTCTAGAAAGAAAGGGCTTTCCCCACCCAATACTCCCTGAGGTTAACCCTTTCTCCTATTAGGAGTTTCATAAGACTATGAGGATGTCTGCCTTGACCACGGTGTCACCTACTCAATATAAAGAATGGAGACTCAGGAATTAGGGCTGGCGAGACCTCTGTTTCAGAGAATTCCAATGGGAAAGAAAAAAAAGAAAAAAAATTTTTTTGGGACAAAAACCTAATCCCACAGAGTCTTCAACAGGCCCCTGATTCTAGAAGATTCCAGCTATCCCTTTGGTTAGATGTGAGAAACTCTTATCCCCTGGTTGGAGCAGGATTATGGCACCTAACAAGGGAAAACGGGTCCTCACCTTCCACCTCCATTTACCTCCTCTTTTCACTGTTCCCCAAAGCCTTGGAAGCACCTGCCACTGCCCCATCCCTCCTGCCAGGTGTTTCCCCTGCGGATCAGCAGCCAGCTGGGGAAGACTGTGCCCTGTCATTTCCTGGGAATGGCGCCGAGGCAGCCACAGGCTGTGGGGGGCTGCCTAGCTAGCACAAGCACATTATCACGTCAACACCGCAGCAGAAAACGCACTTCCGGTGCTTACAGTCAGCTGGGTCCCTGGTACAGCAGCCCACCCTGGGCTGAGGGACACGCCCTGCCTCAGGGTCCTACTTCCTACTTGGGCAAACCGGAATTCCGTGACCCCTGCCGCCTGCAATTCTGACGGAACATTCTAGGAAGGCTCTTTGTGTACTGGCCCTCTTAAAGTCCTAGCCACAGACCAAAAGAGGAGGAGCAGGGTTCTGCGAGGGGTGAGATTCAGAAGAAAGGACTTAACTATCAGGTGCTCCTGTGTGTGAGACACAGCCTAGGCACTCTAGATATGCCATCTTATTCTTCACCATAACCCTATGAAAGCTTTTTTTTTTAATTGCCAGAGGCCCCGTGTGCTCACCAGAGAGAGCTGTAGAGACAGAGAGGGGAAAGCACCCCCCATGGGTGGGGGTTGGGGTCATGCTGCAACCCCTTCTCCGTTTCTCCATCCTGTCGGGATCTGAGGCATGCATGCACACATGCCTGGTGTGTTTTTCAAGCTGTCAGAGCTGGGGTTTGAACCCCAGTTGGCCATATGGGATCCTACTTTCTTAACCACTAGGCTATAGCCCTGGCTTACCCTATAAAATATGAGAAGGCTGGTTCGGAGGTGGAACATCTTGCCCAAGGTCACATAGTATATAAACTTAAAGCTAGGACTCAGATCACGAAGCCCTTGGCCAACTCTGCCACTAGATTGTACGACCTGGGGAGAAAATGAGAGTGAACCTGAGTTCTCCTACCGGCCTGGGTGGATGCCCGTGGGATGTGTAAAGACAGGTCTCTCTCTCTCTCCTCCTCTCTCTCTCTCTCTGTCCCTGGGGGGAAGGAAGAGCCTGATAGAATACATGTTCAATTATGCAAAATGGTTCAGGAATGGGGCAGTCTGGTTAATAGTTATCGTATTTCTCATGAATGAATTACCATTTTTAAAGGAATCAGAATAGTACAAAACACATTCAATACAAACTAGACTGAACACAAATGAGTCTTACTTTGATGGGCCAAAGGCACTTGAGGACTCTGGGGTGTGTCCAGGACAAAATGATGAAGTTCAATGATGATTGTGCAACATGGGGGGGAACTGGGTTATTTTAGCTCTTGGACTGTCTAAATTCTAAATTAGTGGGAGCCTCGTTTTGCTTTTTACGTCGAATTTCTGGGCACCCAGTGCTAAGGGTCTTGCTCTTGGGCAAAGGAATACCTGGCTTTGTGTCAAGACAGTGAGGTTATTTTATGGGTAGAGAGGGAGGAGGCGGATGTCAGGCCTGGGACACACACGCAAATAAGGCACTGCGGGAGGTGCTGGGCCCTGTGTGAACTGCTTAATCCAGGCCCTGTGCTCTCTTCCATCCCCTCGCCTCTTCTCAGGGTATGGGCTCTGGCCCCCACTCCCTTAGCCATGCCTGCCAGGCAGACCCTGGGCAGGGAGCAGAGGCGTGTCTCCTTGCCTGGGCCGTGGATCCCCAGGTCCCCTTTGCTTCTACCTTGGGTACTCTTAGAAGTCTAGTGGCTTCAGCCACCACAGGCATCAGGGACTTAACTATCAGGTGCTCCTGTGTGTGAGACACAGCCTAGGCACTCTAGATATGCCATCTTATTCTTCACCATAACCCTATGAAAGCTTTTTTTTTTAATTGCCAGAGGCCCCGTGTGCTCACCAGAGAGAGCTGTAGAGACAGAGAGGGGAAAGCACCCCCCATGGGTGGGGGTTGGGGTCATGCTGCAACCCCTTCTCCGTTTCTCCATCCTGTCGGGATCTGAGGCATGCATGCACACATGCCTGGTGTGTTTTTCAAGCTGTCAGAGCTGGGGTTTGAACCCCAGTTGGCCATATGGGATCCTACTTTCTTAACCACTAGGCTATAGCCCTGGCTTACCCTATAAAATATGAGAAGGCTGGTTCGGAGGTGGAACATCTTGCCCAAGGTCACATAGTATATAAACTTAAAGCTAGGACTCAGATCACGAAGCCCTTGGCCAACTCTGCCACTAGATTGTACGACCTGGGGAGAAAATGAGAGTGAACCTGAGTTCTCCTACCGGCCTGGGTGGATGCCCGTGGGATGTGTAAAGACAGGTCTCTCTCTCTCTCCTCCTCTCTCTCTCTCTCTGTCCCTGGGGGGAAGGAAGAGCCTGATAGAATACATGTTCAATTATGCAAAATGGTTCAGGAATGGGGCAGTCTGGTTAATAGTTATCGTATTTCTCATGAATGAATTACCATTTTTAAAGGAATCAGAATAGTACAAAACACATTCAATACAAACTAGACTGAACACAAATGAGTCTTACTTTGATGGGCCAAAGGCACTTGAGGACTCTGGGGTGTGTCCAGGACAAAATGATGAAGTTCAATGATGATTGTGCAACATGGGGGGGAACTGGGTTATTTTAGCTCTTGGACTGTCTAAATTCTAAATTAGTGGGAGCCTCGTTTTGCTTTTTACGTCGAATTTCTGGGCACCCAGTGCTAAGGGTCTTGCTCTTGGGCAAAGGAATACCTGGCTTTGTGTCAAGACAGTGAGGTTATTTTATGGGTAGAGAGGGAGGAGGCGGATGTCAGGCCTGGGACACACACGCAAATAAGGCACTGCGGGAGGTGCTGGGCCCTGTGTGAACTGCTTAATCCAGGCCCTGTGCTCTCTTCCATCCCCTCGCCTCTTCTCAGGGTATGGGCTCTGGCCCCCACTCCCTTAGCCATGCCTGCCAGGCAGACCCTGGGCAGGGAGCAGAGGCGTGTCTCCTTGCCTGGGCCGTGGATCCCCAGGTCCCCTTTGCTTCTACCTTGGGTACTCTTAGAATTCTAGTGGCTTCAGCCACCACAGGCATCAGAGAGCCAGCAGCAGGCGGCTCCCCTCCTCCTCAGGGCAAGAGTCAGGGCTGGCAATTTGAGCATTTTAACCAAATTGTTTAAAAAGCTTTCCTCCCCACAAGCCAGTGTCTCCTGCTCAGCACTGTCACAAACAATTTGGTACATAAGCTAATTCCCGCTGGGAGAGCCCAGGGTGGCGGCTCCCCTCCCCTTGACTTTGCTATGGATGCTGCGCTCATGTTCCGAATTCTCTCGCAGGTCCTCATCAGCAGATGGGAAGCTAAGCGCCACTCCGTCCCCGCCCCCACACTTGGCAGTTTATCCGCCCCACAGCCTTAATGCCGATGCTGCCTGGGTTCCCCTCCCAGGCCCGGTTCTCTCTGGCTCTGTGCTGGCTGGCTGGGTTCTGGCTCGGTGCCACTCTACCACTGCCCTCCTTGTGGGGAGGTGGGCAGGGTTTCAGGACGCCTGCTGGGCTGGTGGAAGAAATAGGCTTTCTGTCTTCTTGTTCTAGCTGGTGGTGGGGCCAACGGTGACAAATAGGCTGAGGGCACTGGATCTGAGATCACTGGTCACCAGTCAGGGAGGGATGGCCTGGCTAGGCTATGTCTCTTGGGGGTAGAAGGTGCTGCGGGTCCCTTCACGGACTCCCTTTCCTGGGGGTGGGGAGCTTGGCAGGACAGCTGAGGGGAAGGCTGCGATGTAGACCAGGTACTTCCACTGCTGTCCGCTTCACTGTGGAGCTGTGTTAGCAGCTCCCTAATGCAATTGAGATGCTTCGTGCTCTTCCCAGAGCACTCTGCAACCATCTGGCACATGGGGGAAGTGACAGAGCAGGTCTGAGCCCAGGGGCTTGGTTTCAGAGCAGCCCTGGCCCGAAGAATGAGTTGGCCATGGGCCTGGTCTTGGTTCAAATTCCACCCCTCCTCCGCTCCACCCCATGTTCAGACAGCTGCAGGTACCATCCACTTCCACTTGCTCCATTCCTTAAAGGGACAGTAAATCAGTCCTTCTTGGCATAACCCATCAGAGTCGGCATATTTGTCCAGCTGCTCCATGGCACAACCATGTGACAAGTGCGTGTTAGTTCATGCATCTGGGAAACAAACACCGTGCCCAGGGGGCTGCACTCTGGGGTCACACCTCCTGGGAAGCAGCAAGCCTACCCTGGGAGGAGACCTTGCCAAAACCAGCTCTGCACAACCAGGATGATCCAGAATGTCACCACCCACCAGGGAAACTGGCAACAATGGGATTCCAGTGAGTCAGGCTGTGTCGTTCTCCTAGTGGGGGTGTGAGCATAAACGGCCTAACAGTGAGAGCTCCCTCCCCATGCGGAGAGGAGCTGGGGGGGTAGGAGAGCCAGGAGGAGGCTGTCACTCAGCGGCTGCTAATTTCTATTCATTAGAACTTCACAAGATGAGCAGAACCCAGGTGACGCCCATGCGTGGGCTTCAGGTGGGAGGATGAGGCGGGAGTCAGGCATCTCCCGGTCTGCCGCAGGGTGAGGTGCTGTGTGGGCTGCAGCCCTGTGAGCCCTGTACTCCTAGGCTTGAGATCCAAGCCAGGGAGGAAGGAGCTTTGCAAGACAGGGGAGAGCAGAAGGCTCACTATAGTTTTTGGGGTGTACTAGGGCTCTTTCTTGGGCCCAGCCTGTTGAGGCCTTGGACGAAATTCCAAGTGGGTGCTGCCTGGCACATACAGTACACATGTCCCCGCGTGCCTGTATTGGGCTGCACGGAGGAGTGGTGAAGGGGAAGCACTGGAATTAAACAGACCCCATTCATATCTTGGCAACGGTACCCCTCAGCTGTGCAATCTTCGCAAACGACTTAACCTCTGTGAGCCTCAGCTGCCTCTTCTATGAAATAGGGTTAATCAGACCTTTGTTATGGGGTTATTATGAGGATTAAGTGAATAAAATATGGCGAGTATCTAAGCCCGTACCTGGCCCGGGATAAGAACTTGGTAAGTAGGGGCTATAACCAATATCACCAGGGAGTTCACCTGACTGGACTCAGGGCTCAGAATGATGAACCAGCTTGGCTGGTCCCTGCTCTCCAAGGTGACCAGGAGGCTCTCTGAGAATAGGCCTGCCCAGGAGGGACACAGGTGGGGTCTGAGGTGGTGGCCAGCAGGGCAGGGAGCGCGTTAGTTCACACCGGTGCAACATGCCATGCTGCACTCCATGCCAGGTGCCACCTACTGCACTAGTCACTCTCGGGCCGGTACAGGTAGCGCATCATCAGGCTGTCCACCTCTTTCTTGCGCTTCTTCTCCTCCTTCCTGGACTGCCGCTGCGGCCCAGGCTCCTCGCTTTCTGCAGCCGGGCCCTTCTTCACGCTGGAGCGGCTGAAAAAAAAAGCGCTGGAGCGGCTGTGGCTCGGGACTGGGGAGCCACTGGAGGAGGACGAGGAGGAGTCAGACTCTGTCTCGGCTCTCTTCCTCCTCGATTTGGACTTCTTCTTGCCCTTCCGAGAGCGCCCCTTTTTTCGCCGCCTGTGCTCCGAGGAGTCTCCGGAGCTGGAGCCAGAGCTGGAGCTGGAGCTGCGGCTGCTCCTTCTGCTCCTCCGCTTGCTCCGGCTCTTCCGGTCCCGGGACCGAGAGACGTCGGCAGCAGAGGCCGAGCGGCGGATGCTGGTGGTGGCCCGGGGGGGCTCGAGCTGCGCGCTCCGGGCGCTCTGGATGCTCTTGCGGTCGTCCTCGGAGTCAGGCTCCAGGCTGCTCCGCTGGAATGGCACAGGTTTGTAGCTCAAGACCTCGTTGATGGCCGCCTCCAGGTCCGGGTCCAGGTAGGAGTGCCGGCCGGCGGGGCGGACGCCGGCGCCCAGGGACTCGTCCGCAGCCGAGGCCGAGCTGCGAGGCCGGGCGCTGGCGCCCTCGTCCCACTCCTCCAGGCAGCTGCGGCCCAGGGACAGGCGGGAATCGGGGCTCTCCCGGCCCAGGCCCGCGGCGCAGAGACGGCCGAAGCCCGGTCCCAGTCTGAGCCCCACCGCTTCTCTGGCCTCCGGCTAGCTCGGCTCCCCACCTCCGAGAAGATGGAGCCACACTCGTCCAGCTCCTCGCTGGGGCCTGAGCGAGCCTTCCGGGAGGGCCGCTCGGGGGAGGCGGCACGCTCGCTCAGGGTGGTGAAGAGCGAGTCCTCGTCCCCGGTGCCCCCGATGGAGTCCTTCAGGGTGAGCCGTTTCCGGTAGCTCAGGGAGCTCAGAGCAGAGGCTGGCCTCTCCTCCTGCACCTTGCCCTCCTTGGACTGGGGGCCCAGGGCCGTTCTGAGGGAGTAGGGGAGGCCAGGAGTGGAGGAGGGCAGCGAGCGAGCCAGAGAGAGAGAGAGGGAGAGAGGCACAGCGTTAAACCTAGAGAATAAAGACACAGAGGGAGGGCGGCGAAAGGAGGAGAAAACAGCAGCAGCCCCAGCAAAGTGGTGGTGAGAGCGTGGAGGAAATGAAGCAAAATAATTTGCGTCAGTGAAAATAGCTTCATGGAGAATGTCATGTAAATTAGACTATTGTTCTATTTCATCACTTTTCCCCCTCTAAAACGTTTAGTTCAATTTATTTCATTGTCAACTACCTGGAGCCTCGTGCCACGCCGTGAACGGCAGTGGGGCGGGGGAAGGCGGCATTATCTGCAATAACGAAGTGTTATTTGGCCGAATAAATTAAGCCAATTAGAAAGGGCCTCTGGGTGCTTGTGGTGAGGGGGCTGGGCTGGGCAGAGGGGCCTCAGGGGAGCTAGAGAGGGGGGGAAGGATATTTCTTTCCTACTAGTCCCCCCATCTCTGGGGGCGTGGGGGTGTGCCCTGGAGCATCAGGATCACTTGGGTGGGGGGACTCTGTGAGGGGCCGCCAGCCAGCAGACAGCCAGCAGTGGCCAGAGGGGAGGGAGCAGAGGACCCTCCTTCCTTTCTGCTGCCATGCAGGCTCCTAAGCCACAGGGAAGGGGGAGCCCTGGATCCCAGGAGTAACCGTCTATGCGGTCAGAGGACTATGGCTGTCTGGAAGACAGGAGCAGGTACCCCCAGTGGGTGGGTTTAGCAGGAAGTATGGCAGAGGTGGCAAAATTATTAGAGGAGGAAGAGAATGGGCAGAAAAAGACTGAAATGCATCTGTAGCCATGAAGGAAATTGGGGAAGGTGCCTTTTCCATTAAGGCGCCGTTTCTTTTAAGACATCCAGGATCCAGAGCTGGCCCGGGTTGGCCCGGGCTGGCCCTGCCTGGATGCGGGATCCAGAACCCCCTGTGCCTCATCCCAGTCTGGGTTTCCAGGGCCCAAATGATCAGGTGGTTGAATGTGCAAGTGGAGTGAAGTTCAGCCTACACCAAACCAAAGCCTTGAACCTCATGGCAAAACATTTTCTGGAAAAAAATCAGTTAGACCCAGGCCAGGGACACACCTGGGCCCTGCCCGCAGATGCCAGGCAAGACACTGGTGGCGCGAGGCCTTCCTCACAGGACGGAGGCACTGCTCAGCCACCCCGCAGTGCCAGGTGCTTCTCTTCCCAGCTCCGGGCCACATGCTCACCTGGAACTCTTCAAGCTGCCATCATCAGAAGCTGCCTTGGAAGGGCCCTTGTTTTTCGACAACCAGGACTTGACCCCGTCGACCCGATCCTCCAGTTCTGAGTCCACATCCGAGTCCCCCTCGCTGCAGAGATAATGAGCACAAAGGTAGGCGAGGCCAGGCGAGAGGTGATCACCTGCTGCCCAGTGCGGGCCGGGGGCCTGCGGGGGAGCAGGTGGCATGCCAATCAGTGAGTCAGAGAAGGGAACAAGAGAGGTTAGAGCCGGCACACCATTCACACAGAGCCTGTCCCCACTCTGCAGGCCACACTGTGTGACAGCCACCAAGGAGACGTGGAGGAGCATGGAGGCACCTCGCACCCCAGTGAGCAGTGCAGGCAGCCGGTCAGCTGACAACCCAGTGCAAGCGACAGGAAGACCATTTGCTCCTCAATCTTAGCGAACGGCTGTTGGTTAAAAAGAAGAGTCCTGGTCCTGTCCGCTACTCCTTGCGACCCACTCTGCTGCTTCTAGCCTGCCTCTCTGCGATGGTGGCTACCCCCGCCGCCATTTTCCCCCCCTTTTTCCCTCCTAAGCCACAGGGAAGGGGGAGCCCTGGATCCCAGGAGTAACCGTCTATGCGGTCAGAGGACTATGGCTGTCTGGAAGACAGGAGCAGGTACCCCCAGTGGGTGGGTTTAGCAGGAAGTATGGCAGAGGTGTCAAAATTATTAGAGGAGGAAGAGAATGGGCAGAAAAAGACTGAAATGCATCTGTAGCCATGAAGGAAATTGGGGAAGGTGCCTTTTCCATTAAGGCGCCGTTTCTTTTAAGACATCCAGGATCCAGAGCTGGCCCGGGTTGGCCCGGGCTGGCCCTGCCTGGATGCGGGATCCAGAACCCCCTGTGCCTCATCCCAGTCTGGGTTTCCAGGGCCCAAATGATCAGGTGGTTGAATGTGCAAGTGGAGTGAAGTTCAGCCTACACCAAACCAAAGCCTTGAACCTCATGGCAAAACATTTTCTGGAAAAAAATCAGTTAGACCCAGGCCAGGGACACACCTGGGCCCTGCCCGCAGATGCCAGGCAAGACACTGGTGGCGCGAGGCCTTCCTCACAGGACGGAGGCACTGCTCAGCCACCCCGCAGTGCCAGGTGCTTCTCTTCCCAGCTCCGGGCCACATGCTCACCTGGAACTCTTCAAGCTGCCATCATCAGAAGCTGCCTTGGAAGGGCCCTTGTTTTTCGACAACCAGGACTTGACCCCGTCGACCCGATCCTCCAGTTCTGAGTCCACATCCGAGTCCCCCTCGCTGCAGAGATAATGAGCACAAAGGTAGGCGAGGCCAGGCGAGAGGTGATCACCTGCTGCCCAGTGCGGGCCGGGGGCCTGCGGGGGAGCAGGTGGCATGCCAATCAGTGAGTCAGAGAAGGGAACAAGAGAGGTTAGAGCCGGCACACCATTCACACAGAGCCTGTCCCCACTCTGCAGGCCACACTGTGTGACAGCCACCAAGGAGACGTGGAGGAGCATGGAGGCACCTCGCACCCCAGTGAGCAGTGCAGGCAGCCGGTCAGCTGACAACCCAGTGCAAGCGACAGGAAGCCCATTTGCTCCTCAATCTTAGCGAACGGCTGTTGGTTAAAAAGAAGAGTCCTGGTCCTGTCCGCTACTCCTTGCGACCCACTCTGCTGCTTCTAGCCTGCCTCTCTGCGATGGTGGCTACCGCTGCTGCCATTTTCCCTGCCTTTACCACAAGAGCTGGGCTGCCAGCCACGAGGCAGGAGGAAAGAAGGGCTTCACATGACCTCAAGTCAGCCCGAACCTAGAGGTCTCCTTGGCTGATGGCAACAGCAACCTGGGCACTAGGGTCAAGAGGCATAGGCCATTCCCCAGACCTGCCCTATGGCCTCTGGGCCTTAGGGAAAAAAGAAAAGGAGGTGTGTGTTGGGGGGGGGGGGCACAAGGGATCAACTGAACTGCCCCTTTGTCTGAAAGTCCAACAAAGAAGAGCTCTGTTTCTCTAAGTCCCCTGTTCTCTCCCTTGGGCAGCCTCTACTGTATCCTCTGGCCACGCTGACTCTAGCACTTGCAGGGAAGCCCAAAGAAGTCACGCCTAAGGCTGGAGTCCTAGCGACCCCCTCACGAAGCAGCTGGAGCCTGGGGACAGCTTCTGAGTGAGAATGCATCTAAAATTCTGCAAAATGTCTGCTCACCAAGTTCCCCTGCTACGGGTAAGCTAGGATTTCTCCTCGATATAAATTTCTTTTCATCTGTGTCAACAGGAGCGACCCTGTTCCTGAATTATGTTCTTGAATAAACAGCCACATAGGCACGTCCGTGCATATAGGTGTGCACACACACACACACACACACACACGTGCACACACACATGGAGGAAATCATGAGACTGTTCCGGGGACCGTGAGAGAGCCTGACTCATGGGGAGGGGAATAAAGAGGCATATTTTATGGGCTTATGTCAAATACAGAATTATAACAAAGACGAGGCTGGCTGATGCCCCAGGTAAACAGGAGTTTAGCAGACAGCCCCAAAACTGCTAATGCAAGCCCTGTGCCCATCCGAGCCTGGCAGATTTACTGTGGTGCATGGGCTCCACGGAACACCAATACAAACTGATTTATACACCCATGCAAAAAACCTCCCTCCTTAGCTTCAGAGCCTGTAATTTATCACCGCCGTTCATAACCATATTGATTGCCTTTAGAAAGGAGGTGCCGTATGCATCGCAAAATCTATGTCTACATGTTAAAAGCGTTTCTGTATAAATCTCCCTTAATACTGCGCTGTTTACTGCTTTCATTAAGGTTATGGCAATAACAACTGTATCTCTAAGTAAATCGAAACATTATTTTTCTGCCCGCCTTAGCATGCTCGCTCGATAACTTGGAGCCAGGGCTCAGAGCTACTGAGAAAAGAGCCACACACCTCTGCCATCAGCTGGAACCCGGTTAGAACCGCACGTCCTCATGCGCCTGCGTGAGAGCATGCTGGGGTGTGTGTGTGTGTCTGTGCGTATGCCTGTGTGCGTGCATGCCTGCCGATGGTTTAAAATATGATCTTAAATGCGCATTTTATCAGCCCTCGAAGCTCCTACCGCCAAGGATGGCAGGGCTGGAACACACAGGGGACAGACAGGCGTGGGCCTAGAATACGAATTTTTCCTCCTTCCATTCAGAGCAGTGAATGGGCTGAGGAGCTGGCCTGCCTGCCTTTGCCTTTCCCTCTAGTTGCAAGCATCTAGATGATGTTTGGGTTCTTTACCTTAAATAATCAGGCCCGTAAACAAACTCCAGGGGCAGGCAGGCTCAGGGGGCAGTTGAAATTTTAAATGGTCGGAATTAAACCTCGCGTCAAATACAATTTATGTCCGGGCTCATGTGCTATTAGTTAACTGGGAGCCGAATCGCGGGGGAACAAACAAACGGAGACAGAACGGCGGGGGATATTAATTGTGTGTGACAACCGGGCTCCAGCGGCCCTCTATCACTGTTACACACTATTACATTTATCATTAGCTCTCACGGAGTCCTTTGCGCTGCCGCCAGCCCGTCCTGGCCAGGGGAGGAGGCCTGCCAGGCGAGCGAGTGGGGGAGGAACCCAAGCCACGCTGAAAAAACAACCTCCAAAAAACAAGCCTGTCGAACTTGACTGAGGATCGCGTGCTGTGCCCGGAGGCCTGTGCCTCTGCACCCACGCCAGGCTCCCATCCGGAAAGAAGGAAAAGAAGAGCAGGGTGGGTTTCCTGGGCTTCCCACCACCTGACAGCACCAGCACACATGCCCGGGGCCTCCCTCTGCCTGAAGCACCCGCGGGGAGTACAGGGAGCACATCTGGCTGCGTCCCCGCCCCTGCACAGCAGAGCGGTGCGTGACGGGCTGCCTGAATGCTTTCTCCAGACGAGTAACCGGTAGAGGCCCCTCACCTCTATGCTTATCAGCCAAAGGAAGGTGGCCAGCCTTTAAAGACGAGACATACCCTTTCTCAGGCCGCTGGGGCTCTGCAGGAGCCACGGGTGTGGACACACCCAGCCCACAGCCTTTCCCCCAGGGATACAGGCAGGAAAGCGGCTACACTGCTTTCTCGGGAGGAAGGGCTGGAACCCAGGTTGGCAGACAGTGGGCACCACCGAGTAGGGCTGCGCTTTCCTTTGGGACAGAGCACCTCTGCCCATTAGGAGTGTGAGGGCCAGCCCTGGCCTTCTGGGGAGCACACCTCATGGGTGCCCCCTTCCTCTGCCAGGCCCAGCCTGTCCCCTGCCTCCCCTGAGCACACAGTCAGTGGTGTTAGCATTAGAGACCAGCTAAGAGGAGAATGTGGGGAGCTGTGTCCACATGCGGCATGCAGCGAGGCCCTGGGGGTGGGGGTGCCCAGTGTTAGGGTGGTTAGACACCCGCCAGAGGCAGAGAGCGCACGCACGCCAGTCCTCACAGTTTATTCTTTCTTTTCTGATACTTTGTCACCATGTCCTGCAAACTGGAAACAGAAAGAAAATGGTGGGCAAGAGGGCCGGGAGGACGCGGACAGAAAAACCCATGGGCAAACCCAGATGCACCCCTCAGCCGAGGCCCTCTTGTCCTCAGCAAGAGGTGGCTCTGACTGGCTGAGACCAGGCAGGGGACAAGTGACAGTGTTATCGGAACCTGGTCTGGACCGCCCCTGCACCTGTCTCCTGCCCCAAAGGAGCAGGCTCCCTGGGCATCCTGGACCTAGCCCTGAGGTGGGAATGGGGTCTGCCCAGAGCAGCCCTGGGAGCTTGTCCAGGGCCTCCCCCACCCCTAACTGCCAGTTCCCACTTGGTGACTTTCTCGGCCTAGGACTACAAATCTCTCTCATGCCTAAACCATTCCCTGGGTGGGTTTTATGAGAGAAAAGCTCCTGCACAGTAACAAGGCACCACAGCCCTTAAATCTCTGCTCTCCCTGGAGTGGGGTAGGCGCCATCAAAGCAGCAGCTAAACGGGGTAATAACTCATCGTGAGCAGGCACGGCTGAGAGCCAGGGCCTCGGGAGGCCTGGGAGGGGAGGTGCCTCACCCAGTAGCACCTGTCCTGTCTCAGCCCCTGCAGGATGGTGTCCATGCCAGCATCTGGCAGTGAGGGGAGGGTGGGCTGGTGGCTTAGAGATGGGGAGATGGAGGGTGTGACTGCTCTACTTGGTGGCCAGGTTCTCCAGAACAGAGGTCAAGGGACCGACCTCTGTGCTGTGCACCGATGCCGCCCTCACCTGTTGATGAGATCCTCGTTCTCATCACTCTCCATCTCATCTTCGATGGCGGCTTGCAGGTCCCCGATGCGCTTGAATGCCAGTTTTAGGTCAGCCTGCAGGCTCTGGTTTGCGGCCTCCAGACTCTCCAGGTCCATCTCCTAGGAGGGGTGGGTGGTGGGTGGTCCAGTTGCAGGACTTGTCTGTCCTCCAGCTGCCCTGGAAGAAGCCTGCTTCCATCCTTCCCTGCAATGGGGAGCTGTGTGGTGCTGCTACAAGCCTCCACAGCCTTTCTGCTCGAGCCTCACTGGGCTACTCGGCCTCACCTGATGGAGACACTGCTGCTGCCCTGGCTCCCTGGCCTACCCTCGGACTGTCCTCTCAACAGGCCTGCCGCCCACCAGCCCAGGGGAGGGTACGCTCAGCAGCTCTCTAGAGGCTGCCCGCTTGAGTGCCACGGGGCAGGGGGCATTACCAGCTCATGCTTCTTGCGGCTCGCCTCGGCCTCCTTCCTGGCAAGCTCGCCCATCTCCTCCTTGGTGTCCCGGAGCTGCCGCTGCAGCCTCTTGTTCTGCTCCTTCTCCCGGTTCTCAGCTGCAATACGCTGGTCCCGCTCCTCAGTCAGTTTCTCCATGTTTTCTTTGAGACGGCCAGCCAGACTCTGGACAGGCAGGTGAGGAAGAAGGACAGGCAGGTGGACCCTCAGCCCGGCCGAGAGTGTGGTGCAGATTTCTGGGGCCACACTCTGTTCCCCCATGTGCTGGCTACATAGACGGGCAGTATGATACCTACCACTAGGGGTCTTCTGAAAACTAAGTAAGATTATGAATGTGAACACACCTTGGAAAATGAAAGGTGCTTCTGTTACTATTATTGTTTGCTATTATTATTGTTACTGCTACCACCAAGGAGGGAGCGTTCTGGGCGGAGCCTGGGCCTGTTGGGATTGAGGCGTGTATAAGGGCCTCTGGGGTCAGCAGGGCTCCTCTCGGGCACCCAGAAGCCCCAGAAGCTGGATTCCATGCTCAGAGGTGAATGGATTTACTGAGGGTTCCTGGATCAGCAGGATCCCGGAGAGCCATCAGACTCCTAGTGGAGAGCCACTTCACTAAGCCTAATGAAGCTCTTCCTCCCGACGCATGAACACGCTTCCCCGCCAGCAGCAGGATGCTGAGCAAGAAATGTCCTGGGGAGAGGGGCAGAATTTGAGAGAAGGACCCTGTGCCTGGTTCGAATCCCAGCTCTACCTCTGACTGGCTCCCATGCCGCTACATCTTCAAGCCAGCAGGCCTAGGCTACATGACTGCTGAGGGCTGCTGGCGTTTTTCATGGCTGCCTTTCAAGCAGAAGGGACCTGAGGATAGAGCTGAAGGCAGGGATGGGGTCCAAGAGAAAGGGAGGCAAGTCCAGCAGGTTGGCCCTGCATCCGCTGGACCAAGGGCCTCTTCACAGCTTTGTGAGCTCAGGTAATCTCCATAAATTTCCTGTCTGTAAAATGGGGATCAACAATTCCTGTCATGGGGTTCTGGTGGGCAGATTCTCTCTAGCTCTCCTAAAGCCTAGAACCCTGTCTTGGGGGGGGGGGTCAAAAAACTTCCGATTTCAAGGTTATTAAGGCTTCACCAGATGCTTACTATTCCCATCCCTACCTAGTGCCTGTACCACAGACTGAGGGGTGGATGGGAGGTGGCGGGGACACTCAGCAACTACACCTGGGAACACCGTGGTCAGGCAGAACTGATGGTGCTTGGACAAGTGTCTGTGAGCTCAAGAAGGAGAAGAACTTAAAACATAAGGCAATGGGACCAGCAGATGGCATAACGGTTATGTTGCTAGACTTTCATGTAGTTGACCGTGGTTCAAGTCCTGGACTCGGTGGCTTTAACTCACATCGGGCATGCGTGCATGCGTGCCCAAGATCCTGAGAGGAGAATGGAGGAGAAGGGATTGTGGCATGGCCATCCCCCCTGGGGGGGTGATTTCTCACTTTCTGTCTCTCTGTCTCTGTCTTTTTGGTGAATGCACGTGCCCTATATCCCAAACCTCTCCAAAAAAAATAAATAAAATAAAATTAAGGCAAGGAGGTGTAAACCCAGAACCAGAATTCTGCCTGCCTCTCTGTTCCTGTCTGCTCTGCTGGAGACGGAGGGGGCTGGAGCGTGTTGACTTTGGGAGACTGGGAGAGGAAGGATTCAATTTTGAGGACAGATTCCAGTGGAAGGAAGGAGGGATAAAAAGAGAAGAAAAAAGGTGAACAAAAAAGGGAGTAGGGTTAATGGAAAAGAGAATGAGAGAGAAAGGGAGAGAAGGAATGAGATGGTGAGAAAGGAAGAAGTGGGAAGGGAGAGAAAGGAGAGAGACGAAGGGAGAAGGGAACGGCAATGACAGTAATGAGGAGGGGAGAGGAAAGCAGAGAGGGGGAGGGTGGGAAGAAGTGAGGGAACTAGGGACTGGGAAAGAGAAGGGGTGAGGAAGGGAGAGCGGCGAGATGAGAGGACAGGCTTCAACCCTCACAGAAGTGGCGCCATCCGCTGCATATTTATGACCCTGCCAGAGAGCCGAGTGAGGGGGACAGGCGGGGGGAGCTCATGGTGGAGGAAAATATGAAGACGAAAAGCTAAGCTGCTCGGGTCCCTTGGCAGAAAGCAAGCACGGAAACAGAATGTAAAGCAGGCAGGCTCCGCCGTGCCCAGAGAGCAGGCCAGGCGGGTGGGAGAGAGCCCCCACCCCCTCAGCTGGCCCGGCAGCCTGGCAGAGGCCTTGAGGAGTGTCCGAGGGCCTGCCCGGCCCTGCCGAGCATGCGTGACGCCAGCCGCTGGGGCAGCTCTGCCCTGCTCGCTGTGAACCAGAAGTGCAGACCCACCTCCAGCCGCTTCACTTGTGTCCTTTCGAACTCCAGGCGTGTCTCCAGCTCCCTGATCTTGGCCTCCTGCCTGCTCACCAGGGACTTGTCCACCATGGACTGCTCCAGGAACTCCACCTGGCTCTGGAGGGCTTGTAGCTGGAGGTGGGGGCAGGAGGAGAAGAAAGAACTGAGCTCAGAAAGGGAGGGGCAGAGTCTGGGGCAGGCAATATCTCCATGGTGACCAGAAGGCTGAGGGGGGTGGGGCGAACAGGGGAGGATGGGAAGATGGGGCCCTGAGCCAGAGGCATCCCCCACCTGTCCCAGTGCTTGGCACAGATCTTGCCCTTCGGAGAGGAAGGAGAACGCTAAGGACTGGAGAGGGAATAGAAACGTGAAATGAGGCAGCTGAAGCCAGACGTCTGCTATGGTGATATGGCTCCAAGCCTAGCTCTTCCCACGAGTGTACATTGCTCTACGGATTATGGATGGCAGAGAGAAGTGCTCTCCATCCTACGAGCTTGGGGGCTCATCCCCATGCGTAGTGACCTTGTCTTCGCCTTCTGCCAAGGGAGCTCCGGGCCCTCACCTTCTCCTGCAGCTCTTGCTTCTCCTTGTTGGCTTCCTCTAGCTGAGCTTGGAGATCGTTCATCTGAGCCAGGTCACGGGAAGCCTGGGATAGGAGGGAGGGCATTGGGTGCAGGATCCCCCATCACCCCCACACGCAGCCCACCCATCCCACATCGAGTGCAGGGTGCACAGGCCCCACGTTGGCGCCTGTCAAGAGCAGTGGCTGCACTGGGGGCCCAGGACGAGGAGCAGAGGATGGTGACGGTGCAGGGTATGGTGGGGCACGCCTGGCAGAGTACCTGAGCCACAGCCGCCTTGTGCTTCTTCATCAGCTCATTCATGTCCTCCTGATCCTCTTCCAGCCTGTTCTGGATCTCATTCTTCTCACGCTGAAGGCGGCTCAGCTGCTCCTCCAGCTGGATGGAGGCAGAGATCCGAGGGCATTAGGCGTGGTGTGCTTGGGGCCCCGGGTGGCAAGTCCCTCCAGTAGGCAGGGGGTGGGGCAGTATGAGGAGGATGGGAGTGGGTGCTGGGGCCAGCGATGCTCAAGGAGCTGCCTGTCCTGCCCTGAGCCAGGGTTATGACGGAAGAGCTGTCTGTGCAGTGCGGGCAGCCCCTGGGCGTCTGGGCTAAATGACAGCTGCTTTCTGGCAGCTCTTTTGAGGCTAATGAGAAGGCAGAAAAGGTCTGCCCAGAACAAATGACCCATCAACCTGGCCCTATCGGCCTAGGCCCTGACCTGCGTGCACTCTGGCCTCTTCAGGCCCCTGGGAAGGACCCCTCAAATCTGTGAAGCTCTCCTGGCTGGGATGCTCAGCTCCCACGGGACGGCCCACTCACTGCCCTCCAGCCCCCACTACCAGTCCACTCCTGGGGGAGGGGAAGAGACAGCCAACAGCAGCTTCAGGAAATGAATGAATCTATTAGCCTGTAATTCCAAACCAAAATGACTGCGTTGGCTCCTTCTCTGCCCCATCCATCTTGTTACTGGGCTGTGGGGAGCTGGGGAAGCCTCCGCCAAGAAATTTATTAACTCGGATTTAAATAAAATGGTAATTTTATAACAGCCTTTTTTAACACAATTAAGGAATTTGAATTACTCACCTGAAAACTGCTGAGGAGCACGAATGTCACGGGGATAAATCACGTCCGTGAGATTGGCATCTCTCAGCAACTGGGTGACTAGCCAGGGGGCCGTGAAGCCACAGCTGAGCCCAGCCTCCTCCCCTGCCCCATTCCCTGCCCAAGGAGGTACCGGTGGCCACATCCCAGTAATAAATTCTCTGCCGAAGGATGGGCCGTGGGAGAGGTGGGGAATTAAAAGGAGGCATTAAATAAGAGCTCTAATTAGCTGCCGTTTGGGCTTGTCAGTGGGCTGGGCAGGGGAAGGGGAGGGGAGCCGAGCCATCCCCTCCTCTTATCGGCGCTTCTGCTAATCTCTGGGCACCTGTTTTCGTCCCTCAGCCACATTAGCTGGCTTTATTTATGGTTGGGGCCTGCGGCCAACTCCCACAGGCAGGTGGTGAGAGAGGGAGATGGGCCCTGGCCGACTCTCTCTCCTGCCTGCCCCTCTCCTCAGTCTGCTCTGCATGGAGAGGGGCCAAGGAGGGGAGGCCCGCTCTCCCTGCAGAGAGTCCTGGCGTGGCGGGACTCTCAAGTGAAGGGAGTCACTGTCACAGCCCTCGGCCCTGCCCAGCCCACGCTGGGCCCTCACCGCTGTCTTGGCTTTGGCGATGTCATCAATCTGCAGGTGCAGGTCTTCGATCTCCACCTCCATCGCCTTCCGCGCTTTTACAGCCGCTGCGCAGGTGAACTCTGACTCCTCCAGCTGGACAGAGAGCCACCCCCGCCCCAGGGACAGGTGTCAGCCATTCCCTGGGGCAGGAGGGCTCTGCAGGAGGCTGGCAGGGGAGCGGGAGCCAGGAGAGGGATTTGCTCCGTCTCTCACTGTGTTGTGATGCACACGTGGGCATTTGCTCCCGTGCCAGGGACGGTGGGCCCTCCTGCCCCAGGCAATGGGTCCACATCACCCTGCGCTATGGCAATCAGACCCTACAGCATACACAGACCCTGGGTAGTCTGGCTGCTGAGGGGCTTCTCCCCACTTCCTTGTCACCCTGCTTCCCAAGGAAGGCACAGAGAGGAGCAAGTGGGAAAGCACGAGAACTGAAAAGACAGGCTCCATGGGAACCAGCAGTTAGTGTAATGGCTATGTCGCTGGACTCCCACATAGTCGACCGCGGTTCGTGTCCCGAACCCGGTGGCTTAAAACTCACGCCGGGCGCGTGTGCGTGCGTGCCCAAGATCCCGAGAGGAGAATGGAGGAGAAGGGATTGCGGCGTGACCATCCCCCCGGGGGGTGATTTCTCACTTTCTGTCTCTATGTCTCTCTCTGTCTGTCTGGCGAGCGCACGCGCCCTACAATGAAAATCTCTCAACAACAACAACAACAACAAAAAAAGGCTCCATTGCCCAGGGCCGACAACCTCCTCTCTGCACAGGTACCTGGTTCTTCAGCTGGGCAATCTCCCTCTTGCTGGGTGCATTGTTCTTCAGGTGGTCCAGCATGATCTGGGCATCTGCCAGCAGGGCCTTGGTACGCTTCAGGTCTTTCCGCAGCCGCTTCTCGGACTCGAAGTCTCGCTGGCTCACCTGGCCAGGAGGACACCAGCAGCTGGGGCTCTGGGCTGCACCACAGGCCTTCTCCTGTCTTCCCCAAGCCCACACACTACTGCCACCATCCCCGTCCTCATTCTCAGAGTCCCCCTGATGGGCCACGACACCAGAAGTGGCAGGATCATGTGAGCCAACCAGAAAGGCCTGCCATCACCGACATAAGGTGATGCCCCCCCGCCCCCGTGATGGCAACGGGCTCTTCAGAGCACCCCCCACCCACCAGCCACTCTGTCCCCAGCTTTCTACCCTGGGCGGAGGGGGCAGGCAGCTGGCAGGCTCCACCCACCTGGTCGCTGAGCGCAGTGAGCTTGCCCTCCAGCTCACGCTTCTCCCGCAGAACCTTCTGCTTGTCCTCGTACTCCTCCTCGAGCTGCACTTCCATTTGTTTTAGCTGGAAACCGGGGGACAGAGATCAATCTCCGTGGTGCGTAGTGCCAGGTAGTACCCTTCCCTTGTGGGCCACCCCCGTTCAAGAAAACAGTGGGACAGGGCTGTACATGGATGACCCCAGAGAGCTCAGGACCCGAGTTCAAATTCCCAGGATTACCAAGTGGCCTGGGACGGGGAGGAGGATTGGCAGCCACACACAGTGGCTACCTTGCTTCAAAGCAGAGACCTGTCGGGCCAGAAGAGCTGCCCACAGGTCGCCCCAGAGTGGCACAGGTGTGCTGCCGCCTGGCACATGAAGCAGGGAACATTAATTCCTCAAGGACCTGAGCCTCTCTACAGAGAGAACACATCCCAGCCAATGCCAGGATCCCAGGAGATTTCCAGAATGGCAGTGGAAGACAGTGCGGCTAAGGAGGGGAAACAAATCCCTTTAGTTAAAGTGGTGAGGGGGAACAATGGGAACAATGCTCGCAAGGAACAGGGAGCGCCCAGATGTCGCACCTTCTTCTGACATGACTGCCGGGCCTCCTCCACCTCCTCATCCCGACTCTCCATCTCCTTGGAGTGAGTCTGTCTCATGCGCTCCATCTCCATCTCTAGACGCAGCTTGGCCTGGAGGTGGGGGGGTAGGGACTGGGTTCCTCTCCCAGCAGCACCCGCCCCTGTCCCCAGTGCATAGCGCTTTGAGGCTTGAAGAAGCAGAGAGCTCTCGGCCAGCCGTTCCCTTTGCTCGCACCTTGCTCCTTTGGCAGCTGCTCCTCCAGAGAGCTCAGCTCTCTTACTTACTCCCTGTCTGGCGCAGGCCCAGAGCGAGGCTGCTGGGGGTGGGGACGGCTTTGCCATTTGGCCTGCAGCACTAGCTCCCTGAACTGACCTGGTGGCTCAGTGGCAGACCAGCGGCCTCAGGCCTCTCTGGCTGCTGTGGATCCTGAGCCCCTCACTACTGGAGCTCCATCAAGATTTGTTTTTGTGGAAAGCGCTATGAAAGCTTAATTGTCTGCACGCTGTGGCTGGCACAGATGAGTCTCTCACTCAACATTTCGTGAGTAGGTGAACGAGTGTACAAATGAATGAAAGGATGTGGGATCTCGCCCTCCTCTGGCCCACGCCCTCAGCGAGCTGTGCGGATGGCGGTGCTCCTGTGGCGCCTCGCCTCTCCCTTGGCAGAGCCCTCCAGCACCTGCTCCAGCATCTGGATGTTCCCCGCCTGCTCGTCCAGCTCTTCTTCCTGATCCTTGACCTTGGCCTCCAGGTCTCTGAGCTGTTTCTTGACCTTGGCCAGAGAGGCCTCATCCTTGGACTCTTGGGAAGAAATGTCCTGGAGCTCAGCCTCCAGTGAGACGACTTTCTGAGTGAACCCCGCAATGTCCATGTCCTTTTCCTGGAACAAAAGAGAAGCTGAGGCTGGCGTTGGGCTGGCCCCGGCCTGTGAGGGGGACGGGGCATGGATGGTGGGTGGCCTCACCCACCTCCAGCTGCTGCTTCAGGCTGAAAGCCTCGGCCAAGAGCATGTCCTTCTCGCGCTGCAGCTTCTCGCGCTGCAGCTTTTCGCGCTGGGCCTCCTCATGCGCCTGCGAGAGCTCGCTGTCAAACCTGCGAGAAGCGCGGTGGTCCCATCAGCCAGGGGTACAGGTGGGACCGCAGATGTGGACAGGACACAGCAAGGGTGAGAAGACTCATGTAGCCCTCAGCGGGAGCCAGTGGTAACGTGCAGGTGACATTCAGGGGTGACAGGTGGGGCCACTGAGGCCCTGCTGAGCAACCAGGTCTGGGATGGGGAGCCCTTTAACTAAGTGGGTCTGAGAGGGACCCACAGACCGCTTCCAGTGAAGCGATGGACAGACTCCCTCTTCAGGGGCTAGGTCCCTACAGGGCCCATTTCCACAGATTAAAGAACAGGGCCAAGGTGAGGGCGGAGTGGGCCTCAGAATGGGTAGATACAGAGGTTTGCCTTGTCTGCCTCACTTCCTGCAGCTCAATTTAGCAACTGCAGGTGGAGCTGCTGGCTCCTGCCCCTGGCTCTGCCCCTACCCCAGCAGCATCCAGGTCACTGCCAGCACCTCCCAGGAAGTCAGCATTCCCACCGTGCCCAGCTGGCAGTGAGCTTCAAGAGGTGCACAAGGTAGGTCGTCTGTCAGTTGGGGGCCCTTCACTCCTCCACTTCCCAGCCTTCCATTTCCCGCCCAGTGCCTCTAAATAAGGAGCAAATTGCTGAAATTCCTCTTAACACCTCCCCTGAATATCTAATCAGGTTCCTGTCAAAATTGAACAGCTTCCCCTCACCCCCACTCAAAAAGTAAGAAAACTGCGGGCAGCCTAAACCTAATAAGTGGCCCAGCAGGGAGTGTGGCAGCACAGGAACTAGGGCAAGCTGGCAGTCTCGGGTGCTTGGAAGAGGGTCCCACTAAGGGGGCCAGCCTTTGGGTGAGTGGAAGTGGGCAGTGGGCAGTCACGGTGCTGAGAAAGAGGGAGGAAGGCTTCCGTTTTACCCTCACGCTGCAGCAGCGGCAGCGGCAGCCCCGCTGGGAAGTCTAGAGAGGCCGGAGGTGGAGCTGGCCCAGGTCCCTGGAAGGGCTCTGCTCTGCAGGGGCTGCCCCCTCACAAAGGCTACTAGAGCCCTTGCCGAGACGCCCTTCCCCTGCAGAGGGGGCATGGGTGCTGCTCCCGCTCCCCGGGCACCCTGCTGTTCCCAGGGTGTGGGTTCCTCAGTGTTGCTAATAAAGGCGTCCCATTCCCATCCCCAGCCAGGGAAATTAATTTAGATTGGATTTTCTCCTGTGAGGGCTGCCCCCCTCCTTTGTGTCATTACCATAATGAGATGGAAGTGGCACGGTAGTTTAACGACATTAGGCAGGAGAGTGTGTTTGTGTAGCTGAGGCGAAGAGAGCAGGGAGGGTTGGGGAGGGCAGGGGCAGGGACACCGTGGTTCCTGAGGGGACCTAGCTGATGTCCACCTTTCTAGGCTGGGACAGGGAGACAGGTGCACGCTGAGGGTTGTATCTGAGAGTGGGGGCCTGCACAGGCCCTCAGTGGGGACATAGTCTGAGTTCTCTGGAAGTCAGGACAAGTGGCCACATGGGACAAATTCAGATCCTGCTTCTTTCCTCTCTGGAGGTGGGGAGAGAAGCCCTGTCTGAAGCTGCTCTGGAAGGTTCTCCCAGCCCAGGGCAGGACCACGCACCTCCTTTGCTTCTTCTCCAGCTCGTGGTTGCGGACCTGCTGGCCCTCCAGGTGCAGCTTGGTGTCCTGCAGCTCGGCCGTCAGTCGCTGGCACTTCTTCTTGAGCTGCTGCAGAGCCCGCTGGCTCTCGTCACTATCTGCCTGCAGGTCCCCGAGCTAGAGGCAGAAGTGGGGGACAGGTCAGTAGCCATGGAGGAGTCTGGAACCATTAGTGGAGTAGGTCAGGAGAGGAAGGTGGGTGAGGGGAAGACGCAGGGATGGGGGATGATGCCCGGGTCACCAGGAAACCTCAGACTCTCTGCCGATATCCGCCCCTGGTTGTCTCTGCACTGAGAGGTGAACGTGCCGATTTCCCTACTCCTCACAAGGCCTGCCTGCTTCAGCCACTTGCTGGACCAACAGGTGGCACTGAGCCCCTCCCACCCTCCTAAGCACAGGCCTCGGCTCCTTCTGCCTGCCTCACCCGCCTCTCCAGCTGCCTCTTGTTCTCCACCCTCCTAAGCACAGGCCTCCCCTCCTTCTGCCAGCCTCACCCGCCTCTCCAGCTGCCTCTTGTTCTGCTGCTCCACCTCCAGCTTGTCCTCGAACTCCTGCTGCAGCCGCTTCTTAGTGAAGTCCACCTCCCGCACAGCTCGCTCGTACTTCAACCGCCACTCGCCACCTGTGGACACAGGTGCTGAGAGTCCCCAGAAGGGACGGGAGGAGCGGCAGGTCGAGTCAGCTCGAGGGACTTGGGTTCTGGAATGGTGGCTGCCTCCAAAGGGGCTGGGCCTCTGGCTGGGAGAAGCCCAGAGGGGGCGATGTGGGCGATGGGACTGGCAGACTATGGCCCGCTGTCATTGTCATGGTTGTGGCAGTCCTATGTGGTAACCCCCTGCTCTTATTGGCACCTTTCCTTCTGTAGAGAGGTGCCCTGCAGAGGGGAGAAGGCCCAGACAAGGGCGGGTGAGTACCCAGGGGTGGCATCAGAGCCTGTCTCCCTGGCCACCGCCAAGCTGTCTGCCTCAGACCCACCTGCATCATCGTCATCCACTTCCCCGTTGATCTCGGCTGCCCGGATGAGACGGGCCTCCATCACCTCCATTTCCATCACCTCCATCTGCTTCTTCAGAGCATCGTACTGGGTCTGCAGAAGAGTGGGTTCTGGGGTATGTTTAAGCCCCTCACTCAGTACTGCCCACTCCCAGAGCCACAGGCCATGCTCACAGGCTTACCCGGGCAGAGGGGGAGGCTGGCCTAGTGGTGCAGAGGCCAAAGTCTTTGGGGGAGCAGGTGGGCACTAAGGTATCGTGCCGCCAGCTCCCTGTCCTCACCCCGGCCCTGCCCTTACCTGCAGCTCCTTCATCTCCTTCTCGGCACGGAGCCTCTCGGCTGTCTCCGCGTCCAGCAGCTGGGAGGCGGACTCTCCCGTGTTACGTTCATCAGCCAGCTCCGATGTCAGCTCCGAGATCTGGGGTTGGGGGGAGGGAGTGAGCAGCACTCACAGTGCCCGCCTCACTCAGCCAGAACGCTGAGCGACCCTGTCGCCATGGGCCGGGCTGACTGATGCCAGGAAGCACTCACCCGGGTCTCCAGCCGGTCACCGTTGAGCCGCAGCTCATTCCGTTCCTTCTCCACCTTCTCGAGCTTGCTCCGCAGCTGCTGGATCTCCTCCTAGGGTGGAGTGAGAGTGGCGAAGTGAGCCACAAGCACATGAGGGCTCAGGGCCCGGGTCTCTCCCCAGGGCTAACGAAGCTGATGAAGCTCAGGCCAAAACAGGCGGGAGGCACATCACCAGCAGGAGAGCTGCTGCCATGGGGGGCTTCCATCCTGAGACTCTCCCATAGGCTGAGGATGCCTGAGGTTCTGTCCTCAGAGGCTGGCCAGGGGCTCAGCAGCACTCCAGAGGGAAACCTGCCTGATGGGCATAGTTCAGGGACACCAGCTCTCTGGGCTGAACAAAGGAGCACTTGGGAACCCAAGACAGTGGCCAGGGGACCCCTCCCAGGCGCGGGCCTCCCCAGGCTGTTCCTACGTCTTTGTTCCGGATCTGCTCCTCTGACAGCTGCACTTCGATGAGGGGCCTCACGGTGGTGAAGAGCTTCCACCAGGGCCAGTCCTTCACGCCTTTGTTCTTCTTGATATTCTTCTGCACGCAGCGAATGGCCAGGTCCTGGATCTGTATGGGGCAGGGGTGGCAGGCGGCAGGGTGCTCAATCTCCAGCTAGCACTGGCCAGGATCCCCCTCCCAGCTCAGTCCCTGGAGCTGCTCCTGCAGCTTCCAGCCCCTCCAGCCCTCAGAGAGTGGGCAGCCAGGCCCGGCCCTGGGCGCACTACACTGGGCACTAGCCGCCCCACCGTCATTAGGAATAATTTCATCTGCTTTATTTGCTGCCTGATTATTTCCAGCACCCTGGCCTAGCTGTGCTATAAAACCTAATCTTGCTGAAACACAAGAGGCGGCAGTGCTGCTGTTTTATGGACTTGCTAATAAGAAAAGGAGTCGCTGACACAGCTCCTTAATCTTCATGGAGCAGCCTACGATCCAGAGCCCACCTTTGCCTGGGCTGTTCCCCCCACGCCCCCCAACACAGCCCTCTGACCAGGCCACATGGCCCACCAGGAGCTGCCATAGTCTACCCTGGCCCAGAACGCAGTGCCCTGGAAGGTGCCCGCCTTGTCTCCCCAGATCATGATAACCCCCGCCCCCTCTAGTTCCAAGACCAGCCTCCTGCCCCACGTGTTCTCTGGAGCCCCCCCCACTCCAGGAGCTTTGCTGAGCTGCGGGGTGGGGGAGGATGGTCCCTAGAGTAACACCTTTCTCTTCTTGAAGTGCTGGCGGGCGAGGTAGCCCCTGCAGGCTGCCTGGAACAGGGTCAGGTTCCTGCTGGTTTGTTCGTCCCGCTGTTCCTCCAGCCGTGCCAGTGTGCCCGCCCGGAAGAACACCTGTGGAAGCAGGGCAGGTAAGAGGAGCCCAGGTTGGGGGCAGCTCAGCAAGGAGCAGGAAGCTAGGTGGGGAGCTGGACAGACCAGCAGACCAGGGAGTGAGGAGCGTGGGCCTCAGCTAGAAAAGAGCTTGGAAGTTCGAGCCTCCTCTCAGAGGGGAGGAGCAAGGGGTGGCTCTGGGGAGGCAGAGGGAGCAGGCCAGCGGGGGCTGGGGTGGCTGTGCCCGGGGAGGAAGGAGGTGGGAAGTTAACTTCAAAGCCAGATGAAAGACAGGGAAGCCAAGGGGAAGGTACCTGGGGCTAGGAAGGAAGCAGGAAGCCAGCAGTCGCTGGACTCACAGGGCAGCATCTGTGACGGCTCCGTCCCCCGGGACGGCCAACAGCATCGCCGGGGCCCCTCCCCGTGCCTGCCCCCCACCACGGTAGCACTGGCTCCCGGCCCCCTGGCTTCCACCGCCCACCCGC